>NW_022105899.1:3007-4170 GCF_000313985.2 Echinops telfairi
ATGAGGGAGAGGGGAGCGGGGAGGGAGGGGGAAAATGAGGAGCTGATACCAAGGGCTTAAGTGAAGAGGAAATGTTTTGAGAATGATGATAGCAACAAGTGTACAAATGTGCTTTATACAATTGATGTATGTATGGATTGTGATAAGAGTTGTCTGAGCCCCCAATAAAATGATTAAAAAATAAATAAAACAAACCTCCCAAAAAGCAAAGAGCTAAAAAAAGTAAGAATGGCAATATTAGTTTCTTGTAAAACAGATCTCAATACAAAATCTGCTATGAGAGAAAAATAAAGGCTTTTTGATAGTTAGAGAGACAATTGAAAAAAGAAAAAAAAGAAAGCCCCATATTTCTCCTGACGTAAAAGAGTCTGACCCAACTTTTCAGAGTAGAAGACAGGTGGTGTCAATGCAAAAATCAAAGTCTGGGAAGGCCGAGAGCCTGCAACGAAGCCGGCCCGAGACACAGTGTGGGCCTGTGTGCTTCTGCAAAGAGGAGGCTGTAGAAAGGGGGCTGCAGATGCAGCTAAGGAGACCATCACTATT
Source organism: Echinops telfairi (assembly GCF_000313985.2). NCBI lineage: Eukaryota > Metazoa > Chordata > Mammalia > Afrosoricida > Tenrecidae > Echinops > Echinops telfairi. The sequence goes on from NW_022105899.1 coordinate 3,551, forward strand.
GAGGGTCAGCTGAGGAAGCTCCTGGACATCCTGGGTGAGTTGACAGGTGTGGGCACCTTGGCACCGCAGTGGCCACAGACTGCACAGCCTGAGACTGTAGTGAAGGGAGCTGGGTCCTCACCAGGGGCTGGGTGCTGGCTGGGTAGGGATTAGCTTGCCCGCTGAGCCAAGATCAAAAGAAGCCATTGGGTTGAGAAGCATCCCATTTGTCCTGGACAGGAAGATGCAGCTATCAGGGTAGCCAAGCCAGCTCTGTGTAAAACAGTGAGTAGCCTGGCGTGCAGGGCAGAGGGGGCGGGGGGCACCCAGCCAGGGATCCCTGTGGCCCCTGGGCGGCATGTCCGTATCCAAAGATCCCTTTCTCCCCCATACAAAGGACCGGATGACAGACTGGGAAGTGAGGCTCTGGTGGCAGTCTGCTTTTTGTTGAGAGAAATAATACCTGGGAAAAGCTGAGCCCTAAGCGTGGCAAGGGTACCGGGCTGACATGGGCTGAATGCTCATTATGATGTTGTGCGCACATTCTCTGGGCTGCTTTCCTCCGAGCTGTCTGTCAGTTTCATTGTTTAATAGACCTTGATAAAGATGATCAGAGAGATCATTTGGGCTCAGTCTTTGGA
>NW_022105900.1:0-1236 GCF_000313985.2 Echinops telfairi
AAAAGAAGCGGAATTCCCTAGACACCCTTTTGTTGTGACTAAACCCTGAATTATTAGTCTATTGAACACATAAACAACCAGTTGCCATTGAGTGATCCTGACTCATGATGACTTGCATGTATCCAAACAGAACCATGCTCCACTGGGATTTCAATGGCTGATTGTTCACAAGCAGGTTACCCAGCTGTTCTTCTGAAGTTTCTCTGGGTAGGAATTAGGACATGTAACCTTTTGGTTATTAGGTGAGCACTTTATCCTTTGTGCCTCTCAGAGACTCCTTTTAGTCCATCTAAAACAGTGGTTCTCACCTGTGCGTTGCAACCCCATTAGGGATCAAATGACCCTTTCACAGGGGTCACCTATGACCATCCGAAAATGGCCTTAGGGAACCCAGACACCGCTCCTCTATCCGTCTTCAGGAGGTCCGCCCACATGCAGATACGCCCACAGATGAGTACCCGGCTTGAAGATTTACCCATGCTACACCATGCTTCAAGGCAAAATTTCATTTATTTGTAACTAGAAATAAATATTCACAATATATAATTACATCTTGTTTTTGTGATTAATCACTATGCTTTAATTATGTTCAATTTGTAACAATGAAAATACATCCTGCACATCAGAGCATATCAGATATTTACATTATGATTCATAGTAGTAGCAAAATTACAGTTTTGAAGCAGCAATACAAATAATCATATGGTTGGGGGTCACCACAACACGAGGCACTGTATTAAGGAGTCACAGCATTAGGAAGGTTGAGAGCCACTGCTGTAAAATAATGCTTGTAGTAAATTTTGCTCAAAATGTCGCTGTTCCTCCTTGAGGGGAGATGACACCATCTTGCCCACAGATTTCAGGCTGAACAAGACAATGAACTTTAGGCTAAGTGGCAGGGCCCATTTACGATCAGAAGTGTTAGGGCCATTATAAGGGACCCCACCTCTCCTCTTCCCTTGGGACCTGCCCAACAAAGTCCCAGAGAGCTGTTCTCCCATTAGCCCCAGTCCGAGTGAAGAAATGGTGATGTTCTCCAACAGACAAATGCCACGAGTGAAAAATAAACTTTGTGCTTGTCAGCATCACGATCGGGGATGATGATGGGGTCATTTGTTTCTGCAGCATAATCATACTTAATACTTGTCTTTTCTTTCAGTTTTTGTGGCATTGATTCCACCACAGGATGACTCCAGGTGGGTCAGAATGGAACTAGGCTCCAGAGGGTTTTCAGTG
>NW_022105900.1:2561-4170 GCF_000313985.2 Echinops telfairi
ATATAGCTTCTGGGATCTTAAAGGCGTGAAGATAAACAAGTGGCCATCTAGCAGAGAAACAACAGAGCCCACATGGAAGAAGCACACCAGCCTGTGTGATCATGAGATGTCGATGAGATCAAGTATCAAGCATCAAAGACCCAGAGCCAAAAATCACAATATGAATGAGGGGTATGTGGGAGTGTGGAGTGGAGACCCAAAGCCAATTTTTAAGCAATTGGACATCCCCTTACAGAAAGGTTGTGGGGAAAAGACGGGCCAGTAAGGGTGCAGTGTAGCACAATAAAACTTGCAGCTTTCCTCTGGTTCTTTAATGCTTACACACACACACACACACACACACACACACTATCATGACCCTAATTCTAACGTACAAACCTGGTTAGATCAGGGCATGTACATGGGTATGATAAGAACTGGAAACACAGGGGATATAGGACAGATAAACTCTTTGGGACGAATATTGAGGGTAGCCATACTATGTAGGTAAGGGGAAGGTGGGGGGAGAAAGGGGGGACCGATAACAATGATCTATCTATAACCCCCTCCCAGGGGGATGGACAACACACAAGGGGGTGGGAGGAGACATCAGACAGTACAAGACATGAAAAAATAATCTGTAAATTATCAAGGGTTCATGATGGAGGGAGGGAGGGGGAAGGAGGGGAAAAAAAGAGGAGCTGATACCAAGGGCTCAAGTAGAAAGAAAATGCTTTGAAAACAATGATGGCAACATATGTACAAATGTATTTGAGACAATGGATGTATGTATGGACTGTGATAAGAGTTGTACAAGCCCCCAATAAAATGATTTAAAAGTTTTGGGGGCACCAATGGATACATCATCTCTCTAGTTGGCCAGATAGCTAATATGCTTAACTCCCAAGCAACAAGCTGGAGGCTTGCATCCAACAAAGGCTCCTACGAAGAAAGATTTGGCAATCTGCATTCGAAATTGTCACTACAGATGTCTCCGTGCTATGAAGGAGATTCGTTCCTAAGACAAATTGTGTGTAAATTAGAACAAATGTACATGGTGTCTGAATCAACTCAATGGCATCAAGTTAGTGCAAGAAAAGCTTTGAAATCTTCTCAATAATGTACAAGTTGCATGTACAGCAAGTGAAAGTGGTTGTGATAAAGAATATGTGGGTGATCGACGTGCAAATACCCATTGCCCTTGAATCGATTCTGCCTCATAGTGACCCTCTAGGGCAAGGTAGAGCAGTTCTAGGGTCCCAAGGCAGCACTCTTATGGAAGCATACTGGCCCATCTTTTTCCCTTGGTGGACACTGGTGGGTTTGAACTGCCAACCTTTTGGTTTATAGCCAAGTGCTTTAATCACTGCACCCCCAGGCCTCCTCAATCCATCAATAGAGAATAATTAATACAAAATCTATTATGAGGCACTAGCATTTGAAACCAAAAAGAAAGCTCAATGGAAGGGACGAGGATGGAACGTTCTAAATGTGAAATGAAAGATCTGGAAAGTAATGCACCTCAGTGCAGGTGTGGACTGTGTGCCACCTTGAAGGCTGGGAAGGGCGGTCCAGGTCAATGGAGGAAGGGTGGAAGGATTCTCCTGGCATATGGCGGGAGCTCAGGTGA
>NW_022105901.1:0-1866 GCF_000313985.2 Echinops telfairi
CAGTTCCACTCGTCCACACACAGGGGCAGCACGAGTTTCAATCGACTCCATAGCATCTAGTTTAGAATCACAAATTGGGAGAAAACAAATCTTAAGGTTGTTATCTCGAATTCAATATTAAAATAATATGACTGACATATTCCATTGGAGTAGATAAGGTTGCAGCTTTACCATAGAATGCATTTACAGTTGAAATGATGAGAAAATAGGCAAACCAAAAGTGTTGCTTTACGATCAACATTCTTGAAAGACTAGAGCTTCCTTGTAGGGTTGACGCGGTTGTTCTCTTTACAGGAACAGATCAGCAGGCCTTTTCCAATAGTTCTACTGACTAGGGTTGACTGTCTACTTTAGAACAGTGACCAATCAGAACCACTGTGCCACCCCGGCAAACAAAGTAAATCCCAATAATTAAAGTGCAGCTTCACTCTTCTTGCCAAGCACACATTGAGGCCTTAGATTCTATAGGCCATAGGATGTGGAAGAAGGGATGTTATTGCTAATCTCAAATGGATCTTGGCTCAAAGCAGAGAACACCAGAAAGATGTTTACTTGTGTTTTGTTAACTGTGTGAAGGCATTCAACTGTGAACATCATAACAAATTTTTGAAAGAAAAAAAGTTAAACTCGGGATAGCTTTGAGAAGAGCAGGGAATGCAGAACACATTATCGTGCCTATGGAGAACATGTACGTGGATCGACAGGCAGTCGGGCAAACAGAGCAAGGGAATACTGCCTGGTAAAAATCAGGGAACGTGTGTGTCAGAGTTGTATTCTCTCTTCATACTTATCCAACCTGGATTCTGAGCATATAACCAGAGAAAATAGATTCCATCAAGATGAATGCAGTTTGAGGATTTTAGAAAAGCTTATTAAGAAGCCGTGATATGCAGATGACACAATCACGCTTGCTGAAAGTGAAGAGGACTTGAAGCACCTGCTAATGAACTTCAAGGATTGAAGCCTTCAATACTCGTTACAACTCAATATAATGAAAACCCAAATCTTCAAAACATAACCAATAGGTTAATTCATGATAAGTGGAGAAACATTTGAACATGTCAAGGTTTTCATCTTGCTTGGATCCAAAATTGATGCTCATGGAAGCAACATTCAAGAGACCAAAGGACACATCGCATTGACTAAATCTGTTTCACAAGCCCTATTTCAAGTGTTGAAAAGCAAGGATGTGACTTTGAGGACGAATGTGTGCCTGACCCAAACCATTTCAATGAACTCATCTACATGTGAAAGTTGGACATTAGATAAAAAAGACTGAAAAGAAACGAAGCGTTTGAATTATGGTGCCAGTAAAGAATATTGAAAGTACCATGGACTGCCAAAAGAACACATAAATCTATCTTAGAAGAAGTACTAGAATGCTCTTCAGGGGCAAGGATGGCGAACCCTCCTCTCATGCATTTTGGATGTGTTGTCAAGAGAGACCAACCCTGAAAAAAGACGTCATGTTTGGAAAAGTAGAGGTGGCAGCAGAAAATAGTTGGAAAAGCAAGCCCTGGACAAAGCAGATTAATACAGGGACTACAACAATGCCCTCTAACATAAGAATAATTGGCAAGGGAGCATAGGACCAATCAGTGTTTCCTTCTGTCGTGCACAGGGTCTCCATGAATCAGAACCAAATGAATAGAACCTAACAACAACATACATCATAATCCCACATTAAATCCCTATTTGAGCATCCTGCTAAAAGGCACCGAGCTAAAGTCACTTCATGGTCCAGGGAGCCCCCACTCTGTCTTGTGCGCTGGTGACTGATTTTCCTGCTGCTGCTCCTCTGCCACTTATGCACTCACCTGTCAACAAAGTAAGATAAACTGATTATACTAAGGCCATCTTATATGA
>NW_022105901.1:2874-4170 GCF_000313985.2 Echinops telfairi
CCAGTCACTATCCTGAGCAAATGATCTGAAAAGATGCACTAGATGAAGACAAGTGTGGCATCAGTAGTGAAGGAAGCTTCTTTGAAAACCTGCAACATGCAGATAATACAACCTTTGCTGCTGAAAGGAAAAGAACTTGAATCACTTACTGATGAAGATCAATGACTACAGCCTTCAGTATGGATCGCACTTCAACAGAGAGAAATCAAAACTCTCTCAACTGGACCAATAAGTAGCAACCTGATAAATGCGTGTGTGGAGGGGGGGTCGATGATGGAAGTTTCCAAGAACTTCATTTGACTTGATCTACAATCAATGCCACAGGGAAGGTACAAAATCTACTGACATATAAAATTAGGAAAATCTGGCACACCACAACCCTTTAACATGTTTACATGCAAAGAAGTCACTCTGTGGAATAAGGTGCACCTGACTTAAACTTCACTGCAGTATTTTCAACTTCTTCCTATGCGTGCCTAAGTGGGACAACAAATAGGGAATGAATGCCTTTGAATTATACTATTGGCAAATAATACAGAATATACCATCGACTTCCCAAAGAATGAACTAATGTTCCATGCAGGAAAAGCCAAAATGCTCCTGAGAAGCAAGGATTCCACATGGCATAGACAGACTGCCTCAAGGGTTCTCCTGGCTGTAAGCATTATCAGAGCATATTGACGGGTCTTTCTCCTATGGAGCTACCGGATGGGACCCATTACCAACCATTCAGTTAGCCACCGAACACTGTCTTTGTGCCAGCAACCTTACAGCAAGATAGGCAGCAAGGCTATATGAACTTAACCGAGGGGCGGACAGATAAAAGACATGCGCTGCCATGGTTGCTTTCCTTGAAGCCATAAAGTTAGACTGAGACATGGAGTAGGAGGAGGAATTAACAATTTAAAACAAATAAAGCTGACAGAGGGACTAGAACAGTAAATGCCAAGATCTGAATGGACTCTGGGTGTGGGTGGCTGTGAAAGTCTCTGTCCAGTGGATTCTGACTCATAGAAACCCTATGAAGCACTGGGTCCCATCATGCTTGAGGCCCTGACTCTTCTACCAGGAAATCACCGAAGCTTTCTGTGGTGGAGCGACTTGGGTGAATTTGAACCACCAGTCTTTTGTTTAGCACCTCCTCACAAAGAGCTTGCATCACTTGGGCTCCCTCATATAATAGATACGAAAGTCACTATTTGTTTAGACAAGTGAGTTTCAAATCTAGGTCATAAACATCGGCATCAAATGATGACATATAAGAAATATGCATTCACAGGTGCAAGCACTGAGCTA
>NW_022105902.1:0-1140 GCF_000313985.2 Echinops telfairi
GTGCTCTCTCTTGAAATAAGTGTAGCCGTGCTCCTAACTAGCATTGTAATGCCTTAAAATTCATTTAACCCCATGGAAAGATGATTTCATGCAGAGCAAAATGTTAATGTTCGTCTCCTACTTGCCCTGAGATGAGGCCACCAACGGGAGATGGTGGTGCTTGAGAAGAATTGGCGACCATCTGCGTTAGCATTCCCTTCACTTCACAGGGCGGCACATGGAGGCGACCTTTCACGCTGCACACAAGCCCAGACTGCCGGACAGGGCACGTTAGGACGCAGAGTCCTCAGGCTTGGCACAGTGCTCTCATCAACTTGCTGACTAGTTTATAAGGAAACGTGAATTTGGAACCAACTCAAACAGATTTACTTTGTGAAGGGAGAAGTCTCTTTTTCTGTAAATTAGTATCATCTGCAGAACGATCTCATAATAAAGACATCTAGGAGTTGTTAAAAAAAATGTTCAAAATAAGGGGGGCTTAGAAAAGAAAGGAATGCAGGAAAAAGAGAGGGGTGTTCAGGAGCAATACCTCATATCATTACTTCTACATGGAGATACAGGGCTTCTCCCGGACTGAATTGATCCGAGTAATTAGTCAGGCAGCACATATTGAACTTTTTATGTTGAGTAATCTGCTTTACATCTGAGAGAGACACACACACAGAGTTTTGGATAATTGCTCCACATAATGAATAAATAAGAGGGGTTAAGCTCATTTGCAATAACCTTTCCTTCTCCTGTAACCCCATTGAACAAAGCCAAAAAGCAGCCCCTAACTCACTCATGAGTGATTGGGGGACACAAGAAAGGATTTGGACAGGCTTTAGAAATGATTTGCATAATTCATGCAGATGTGTTCAACATTTTTTGCTAGATACTGCTATAGAAATTTTCTAATCCCCAAGTATGAACACAAAAGGCACATGGAAATGACTTATACCTGTAACTTTTTCCTGAGCGAAAAATTAATCACAGAATTTTGTTCCCAGCACCTACCTTCTTATATAAGCCTAAAAAAAGGAGTGAAATTGCATCTACATCCTCAACTTTAGCCACAAAATATGGCAATTTTTAAAATATGGCAATTACAATGAACAAAAGGTGGAACAGATATAGCTTCCTGATTTCTGCCCTCGCCTT
>NW_022105902.1:2493-4170 GCF_000313985.2 Echinops telfairi
GGGTTTTCAGTACTTTAAATCTTTCTCCTGTGGAGCAACTAGTAGGATCAAACCTCTGACCTTGTGGTTAGCAGGTCAATATGTAACCCACTACATACCACCAGAGGTGCTTGAACCATAGTATAGTTACAATTAATATGAATTTTCCATATTTGAGGAGTATAAAAATCTTAAGTGAGTGGCCGAACTGCAAGCACACAGCAAGCACAGAGCTGGTACACAGAAATCACTTGAAACGTGGTGGTCACTGCCTCTGAGCACATCTGTCACCTTAGGTGACATCTTGGACACTTTATATTACACACGGGAGGAGGTAGTAAAACTTGAGGAGAATATCCTTCTCCACTCTAAAGACGCAAAGCTTGGTATTTGCCTTTGAAGGAAGATATTTGGTTCATACATTATATAGCATACACAGTAACTACTTGGAAAGCAAAACGCATGTTAAGTGAAAATCAATAGAATCTCCCCCAATTATTATGTAAAGAAGTACATTGCAAGAAGATAAAGCAAAGATTACTTGACATTTTGCAGTTTTCACTAGTTCTCCATGATTATGGTGTCCACTTGCTCTGTGGAATTTAATTGCATCTCTTGCCTTATTAAAATGCATGGTACAGTCATAGAACCCTCAGAAGAATCTAATAATAATAACAATGATAGAGCATTCTCCTGAGAATTGCTTTGGTGATATATTTTATAGTCCATATGCATAATTTACAGTAATTCTTTATGGACAAATAAATGTTTCCAAAATACCAGCTGATCGCTCTAAATAAAACTCCCATCAAGGTGATTCCAGAACATAGTGACCCTCTCTGGTTTCTGAGGCCGTAAATCTTTACAGGAGCAGGCAACCTTGCGTTTCTACAGCGGAGTGGCTGGTTGGTTTGAACGGACATTCCTGAGGTCAGCAGCCCAAGGGCTCATGCGCAGCGCCACTGGAGCACCTCAAAGATCTGATAGTTCATGACCCTAACTCTCACAGAGCAGGTGGACCGTTTTCTCTGCAAATGAATTTTAGACCAGGTTTCACACCGTTGTTTATTTTGGACCAGATAATTGTTGTGAAAGATGTCTCGTGTGTTGTAGGATGACATTGTCAAGTATCTCCTGGGTGAAAAATCACTTCTGATTGAGAACCCTTGCTTTAGACTAATGGTTGGCTGCTTACCAACATTTGTCCCCCTCTTTGATGGATGACTCATAGATTTTGTGTCACATCTCCTTTCTCTCCAAGTATCACCTTCTAGATTAGTATCTGAAGAATTTTCTAGCTTTTACTTTTATCACATAACATCATTGGAAGGAGATCATGTATTAGCTTCATTTCATCGTTTACATCAACAGAATCCAGTGTCACTCAAGGATAAGATGCGTCCCTGAAACCGCCCTGAGAGTCGTTCCATTGGGTCACACAGCTTCCACTGGGCATTTCTCCTCACATTCCCTCCTCCCCACATCACTTTGTCTGGGCGGGAGAATCATCCCATCACCTCTGGTCTCTTCCCTTGAGGAGATAAAGCAATGGAAGGCTCCATCGCTAAGAGGAAATAAAACCCCAACCGAAAAACTTACCCAGAGCAATCATTTCCAAAAGAATGTTGGGAAAACTGTCTAATCTGTTGGGTCCCTTGATGGTACACATGGTTAATGCAGTTGCCTGCTCTTCAAAAG
>NW_022105903.1:0-743 GCF_000313985.2 Echinops telfairi
TACATGTTCTCCTTAGTCTTACAGGGGAACGTTTTGACTCAACATGTGCAAATGTTAAGAAGAATCAGCAAATATTTAAAAACCTCCTGTGGTCTGGGGCATGACAGTAAAGTCTATTTGCCAATCTTCTCCTGGACCTGTTCCTTGAACTTGTAACCTTGTTATTGGGGCAAGAGGTCCAGTTTGGGGGTTGTCCTTGACACAAATGAGGCACGATTATACAGTGCTTCAGATAGTCTACTGCACACTGGGTCTTCTGATGATGAGCTTAGAAAAGACAAGCTACGGAAATTTTAGTAGATATAAAAGCTACCTATTCATCCTTAAACACCCTAAAAAAGCATGTATGCAGTGTATCTCTCTCACAATGAGTGCTGTGATGATCTCTTTAAATTATGGGAGGAATTAGGCTTTTAGAAACTAGGACTATTCTCTCAGGGTTTTATATCCACCCTTGGTTGGCTTCTATTTTTAATACAACCTCTCATACTTCTGTTTGGTCAAAATCATGGCCGGAGTTGATTGGCTGATGATTTGCCAGGTGAAAGTCAGATAGGAGACAGACAAGATACTGGGTCTTAGGCTCCTGTTTGTCTGCCTGATCTGCAATATGGCTTCCTTTTATTATAGCTATCATTCCCTTTTGGTGTCCTGGGGGGAAGTACATTACTGCAGTCTCAGCCTACTGGCTCAATGCTTCCAGGGTTAAAAGTGAACACAATTCTTTAGGGCCAGGTTCTTGA
>NW_022105903.1:1748-4169 GCF_000313985.2 Echinops telfairi
CTCAATCCATGGGCATTTCCATTGTTACTATCTTCTTACTACTGTGAATAATGCTATGATGAACATGGGCCTGTTCATGTGCATACATCTGCTTCTGTTCCGCTCCTTATTTCTTTAGCATGTATATACCAAGTCCAGACTTTTAGTCCCATTTGCTTCTGGAAGCACCATATTGCTTTCCACAGTGGTTGTACAGTTTTACAGTCCCACCAGCAGTGTGTGAGAGTTCCAGTCTCTCCACATCTTCTCCAGCATTTATTATTTTTTTTCTTTTGAAAAAAAATTGCTATCAGTTGATATCTCATCTTAATTTTCTGAATAGCTAGTAATCACAACAAGCATTTCTTTGTATGATTTTCAGCTGCCTGGATGGAATCTTTGGTACATTATCTAGTCATGTCTTCTGCCCATTTTTAAATTGGGTTATTCATTGTTTTCTTGTTGAGGTGTTACAATTTTCTATAGGTTTTTGAGATTAGCCCAGTGTCTGATATCTCTTTCACCTCCTGCTGCACATACTGGACCTTTCTAAGGCTTCCTTGTTTGGAGTCTTCAGCTGTAGGGCAGCAGTCAGAGAGTTTTTATAGTGTCCTACCTCGTATTTTGCTAACTGGTTATATGGGTCCCACAGCAAGTTAGTCACATGTGTAGCCTGGACCACTGGGAGTCAGATACCATTTTGAGGATTTAGCTTCTGCAGCCATTCAGCTTCTTGGTGTGCTTTTTTAGCATCATTCCCTCTTCTGACTTCAGAAGAATATTCAGCAATGACTGATAATCTGCCCAATTTGAATGATAGGCAAGAAAAGTGGAAATAAACAAGGTTTCTGTGTGGTTAGGGTCCTCTCTACAGGCTGAAGATTGTTCTTCCAGTCATAGCACTGAGAAGTGGAGAATAGGATATGTAACCATGTGTCTTTAGTCTGCTCATCTTGATCTAAACCAATAGCTATCTGCCTGCATTGAATAACCATTCTGGGTGTGTCCTAGGGAGACTTGACAAAAATCTGACTCTTAATTTTTCAAAATGTCTGCAATTTTAGGAAGTAGCAAGTAAATCCATGAGTCACCAGAGGCTGGGTACTGACAGGAACAGATCTGGGCCTTTCAGCCTACTGAGAGAATGAACAAAAGATGCAGTGAGAACAGGTGTGGTGAGCATCTTAACCTTGAGGCCAGGCCTTGGTGCACAAATCCTGATGCAGCACTGTAGCCTGAAAGCCATCTGAAACATCCGTGCATGGAGCTGGAGCAGAGATGAATTTGAAAGAAACTGTGTGAGAGACCCAAGGATGAATACAGACATTAGAAGGTGGCCTGACCATCTGCTGCTGCTGTGTGTGTGTGTGTGCGCATGCATGCTCCTGCCTGGCTTCTCTCTGGCTCCTTATAATCATGTGGTGGACCTTGCTACCTCCTTCGTGGATGACAACCTGGCACTGAATGTCACAGGTTGCCCCGGGGCGATAAGGCTAATGGGCCCTTGGAGGTTGTCATGGACTGCAAGGATCTGGGTCTTCTTAGTGCTGAAGAACTAATGGTGGCTTCTCTCGGTTATTGAAAACTGACTGAGATATTAGCTTGAATTGTTTCCAAGTATTCTTATTCTGATTTAAAAAAATCCCCAAAACCATACCTGAAAGCTTGAGTGGGTGGGATCTTATGCTACTTTGATTCCCTTTTATACAGTCAATCCAGTTGAAGGGTGGTTCAAACAAGTGAGTGGCCAGTTCCTGGGCCACTTTCCCCCTAACCCAAGGAGGTACTGTGACCAGACAGTACTACAGAAGAAAATACATTTCTTTCTGTTTTCTCTTCATGAATTTTCGCAGCTATTTTAGTTTTGCTTCAGAAACTGAGAACCAGCGCCACCTTGTGAATTACCTTTTGCCCTCAGCATTGCGTTCCTCACAGGCCCTCACAGCCGACATCTAGTGAGAACCGAACTTTACTGGGGAGAAATTCCGGATTGTCTCAAACCCTGTAGGGACCCTTAAAAAGCCTCTGAAAACACGTGTTCAGCGAAGAAACCAATATCCCAACTGCACTGGTCACGACTCTCCTTCCCAGGAGCCTCTGATAAAGCTCCCCAGCATGGCCTCTATGTCTGCCCACAGTGATTATTTTCTGTTGGTAAAAAACAAGAACCCAATTCTGGTAACATGTATAAAAAGGCAAGATTGAGGATTAGCTGAATTTATGTACACTTCAATGTAAAGGGCCACACAAGTGTTTCATTCACTGTGCAGGTGCACAGGAAGTATTCAGGGCTTTGCGCTGCAGGAATCCAGGAAGTTCTGGTGGAGAGTTTAATGAATTGGCTCTGTTGGCTGAAAGGCTCAGTGCACGTGTGAGTGCCAGAATTAGTTGAGTCTAGTTTGGACTGATTACCTCCTGAGTGTGACTGCTGGTTTCTGAAAG
>NW_022105904.1:0-1501 GCF_000313985.2 Echinops telfairi
TTTAAAAGCATTCAACATGCTGTTAGGTAGGAATCTGTCACCTTCTCACTTGACTCCCTTTTGAGTCATTTTATGATTGTTCTAGTTTTTAATATTTTTTGCTTTCTTTTCAATTGATGTATTTCTTTAGTTTATTTTGTTATTGTTCTTTTGTTTTGTTTGTTTTCTGTATATGAAATCCAGGATAGGGAATTTATAGAGACAGTAACTGGATTAATGGCTAATTTGGTATAGCAGGGGAAGCTGAGGAGGAATGGGGGATGAGTTGTATGAGCCCCTAGTAAAATGTTTAAAAAAAATAAAATAAAAAAAAAATGAGTATAAGAAGGAAAAAAAATGTCTAGAACTGATTGTAGTGATGATTGTACAACTCTTTAATGTAACTGAAGTATTGAACTGTATGATGTGTGAATTGTATATCAAGAAAACTATTAAAAGTATTCAACGTATTTTATTTTAAATTCTTTTGACATTTAAAATGAATTTAATATGCAGTGACTTTTTGATTTTTATTGTCATTTGTCTAGATTTTCTTTGTATGCTAAATGATGAATTGAGTTGAATTCTATCACTTCAAAATTTATGTGTATTCAGAATTGTCAATGAACCCTGGCAATCTAGTGGAAAAAATACCCAGCTTCTAACCAAAAGGTCACCAATTCAAACCCACCAGCAACTTTATGGCAGAATGTTGTGGCAATCTGCTTCCACAATGACTTACAGCCTGGAGAACCCAATGACACCCTTCTAAACTGTCTGATCAGATTCCCATGAGTCAGATTGAATTGACAACAGGTTGTTGAAGTATTTTGATCTTGCTATTGTCAGAAATGTTAAATATGAACTTATTTGGGATTTTTTATGTGTTGCTTCAATTACATTGAGATTCAAATGAAATAGGATGAACACTAATTCCAATAACTTCTGTGAGAACAAAAACAAATCCAGGCTTCACAGGGAGAGATCACGTTCAAAAGAATCACTGGATGGATTGCAAGAAATTGTTTTAATAGAGATCTATTGCAGCTGCAATAGAGAGAGCAGGCTGAACATAAGATCAATAAGGATCTCAAGAACGGAGTAAAAAAAGGGATTTCCTTTGATAGAGATAAAGGAATAGATGAGTCAAGTGGGGTGAAAGAGTGACAGAATAAGGTTTTAAATCAGAGAATGCTATGTTAAGACAAACCTATTCTCCAGGAGGAACTCGTAAAGGGGCTTTTTGATGTCTTTGGTTGAGGGTGGGCCAAAATTCAGAGACCTGGAGAAGAAGAAAAAGTTAACCAAAATTTGGTTAACTATCACACATTGTGTGCCTATTGATCAATGACGGCAAGCAGTTCGGTTAATTATGAATCAAAGAATGGGAAATCGAAGAATCAATACCATACTTGCCAGAGGTACACAAATGCTATCTAAGGAATACTATAAATTGTATCTAATTCATACATGGAAGTGTGGTTCTTTGCAATAAGCAGTTTGTAGGAACACAATGGATGGG
>NW_022105904.1:2684-4169 GCF_000313985.2 Echinops telfairi
TACAGAGGGTTACCGGGCTTAAAACTCACTCAATGACACCTAATCACAGCAATAGTGGAATGTATCCTTAGTAAATTATTATTTCATTACAGCCTGTGTAAGAATGGAAGGGATGATTTCTGATATCCTCCAACTCTACAAGCAAGATGAGGCATTAAACGTATCGGTCCTTGGCCAATTCCTATGAGGCAGAAGCAAGACATGCTTCTTTCCCCCCTGATTTTAAACCATACCTCGCCCTTTCTTTACCATACCGGATACCAATTGCACCTTTCAAGGAATTCTCTGCTTCTCTTCTGGTTTTAAAATTCATCTTAGTGGCAACACAGCACTAACAAGCACTACTCACAATTACAGATTGTATTAGGGAAATTACACACAACCTTGCTTGCTTAAAATGAGGAGGAATTTTAAGTTCCTGCTGATGAAGATCAAGGATTGTAGCCTTCAGTATGGATTACAACTCAATGTCAAGACTGAAATCCTCACAACTAGACCAAAAGGTAACATCATGGTAAATGGAGAAAAGGTTGAAGTTGTCAAGGATTTTGTCTTACTTGGGTTAACAATCAATGCTCCTGGAAGCAGCAGTAAAGCAATCAAAAGATCTATCTTCATCAGGTAAATTTTCTGTATAAGACCTCGTTAGAGTATTACAGAGCAAGGACACTGCTTAGAGGATGAAAGTGCACCTAACCCAAGCCATGGTATCCCCATTGAATCATAGGTTTGAAAGTTGGACATTGAATTAGGAAGACCATAGAAGAATTGATACATCTGAATTGTGGTACTGAAAAAGAATATTGAATACTATGGACTACTAGAAGGACAAATCAGTCTGTATTGAAGAAGTAAGGCCAGAGTACTCCTTAAAGGCAAGTATGGCAAGACTTTGTTTTACATACTTTGGACATATTGCCAGCAGAGATCATTCCCTGGAGAATGAAATCATGTTTGGTAAAGAGGAAGGCCCTCCAGGAGACGTACTGACACAGTGGCTGCATCAGTGGATTGAGGTATTGGAACCATTGTGAAGCTGGTGCAGGATAGTACAGTGTTTCCTTCTGTTGTGCAAGGGGTTGTTGTATGTCAGAGGAAACCCAATGGCACCTAACAACAACAGAAACAGATTACATTTCTATATCATAACATTTAAGATTACAGCTCTTCCAGTCAGGCATGCCAATACTCAGCTGTTCCCTCAGGCACATATTTTCAACCTGGTTTCAAAACTCTAAATCAGTGTTGTGCAGCATATTTACCAATGCACTGTGTCATTTAATCCCTTGACTGATGCTTCCATAAGCATTGATTGTAGACCCAAGCAAGATAAAATCCTGACAACTTCAAATTTTTCTCCACTTATCATGATATATTCTAGTGGTTCAGTTGTGAGGACCTTGGTCTTATATACCTTGAATTGTACTTCATGCTGAAAGCTAAAATCCTTGATCTACAGCAGCAAGTGCTTTGAGTCCACCTCAC
>NW_022105905.1:0-1344 GCF_000313985.2 Echinops telfairi
TAGGGTAAAGGGAGAATGGGTAGGAAAGAGGGAACCGATTACAAGGAACTATATGTGACCTCCTCCCTGGGGGACAGACAACTGAAAAGTGGGTGAAGGGAGACGTCAGACAGGGCAAGATATGACAAAATACCAATTTATAAACTATCAAGGGCTCATGCGGGATCGGAGAGCAGGGAGGGAGGGAAAAAATGAGGACCTAATGTCGGGGGTTTAAGTGGAGAGAAAATGTTTTGAGAATGATGCACAAATGTGCTTTACACAATTGATGTGTGTATGGATTGTGATAACAGTTGTATGAGCCCCTAATGAAATGTTAAAAAAAAAAGAAAAAGAAACTTGGAGATTCAGAAGAAGCAGAGATTTCAGAACCATGTAAGGATCAACAGGGGAAAGAGATAAAAACAGAAAGAGGGATTTTATTTCAAAGACCCTTTGTGACCAGGTGAATGGTTTTTACTTGGAGTGTCTTGAGTCCCATATAGGAATGTCTTGAGTCCCATATAGAAATGGATTTTTTTTCATAGTGGGTGGCAGTCCATCAGAAACTACCATGAAGTAATTATGAGGAAAATTAGAATTTACCTAGGTGACTGGGAGGACTGGAGGACTGGAAAGCTCTGGACCTCTACCTATGTAAAATGTATGCAATGTGTACCATAATATTGTACCATCTTCATTTTACATATATATAATGTTAACCTAAGGATACTGGTGTTTTGTTTTGTTTTTAATGGTAGAAATAAGAGCGATCAAGAGGATTTCTTGAACTCTGAGTTCCTGGTGATAAGTAAAATGATCAAAATGTGAAAAATTTCTCTGAAGCCAATTTACACTAATATGTAATCCTTTGGGGAGGGGGTGTGGGGAAGAAGAGAAGAGCTGATACCAAGAGTTCAATAGAAAGTAAATGTCTAGAAAGGAACGATGGCAACATATGTACAAATATGCTTGGTACAATTGATGTATGGATTGTTATAAGAATTGTAAGAACCTCCAATAAAATGATCTTTTAATAATAAAACAAAACAGAAAAAAAAGAAATGTGTAAAGACCTAGAGATAAAACCAAAACAAAAAACCAAACTCAACTTATCTTAAACTGAAAGCACTGAAGAAACGCTCAAGTCTTGAGCTGCAGCATTGAAAAATTGACGTCAGACAGGGCAAGATATGACAAAATACCCATTTATAAACTATCAAGGGCTCATGCGGGAGGGGGGAGTGAGGAGGGAGGGGGAAAAAGAGGACCTAATGTCGGGGGTTTAAATGGAGAGAAAATGTTTGAGAAACGATGTACAAATGCGCTTTACACAATTGATGTGTGTATGGATTGGGATAACAG
>NW_022105905.1:2722-4160 GCF_000313985.2 Echinops telfairi
GGACAACAGAAAAGTGGGTGAAGATAGACATGGGACAGTGTAAGATATGACAAAAGAAACTATAAATTATCAAGGGTTCATGAGAGAGGGGAGAGCGGGGAGGGACAGGAAAAATGAGGAGCTGATACCAAGGACTCAAGTAGAAAGAAAATGTTTTGAGAATGATGACGGCAACAAATATACAAATGTGCTTGACATGCAATGAATGTATGTATGGATTGTGATTAAGAGAGTTCTACAAGCCCCCAATAAAATGATTTTTTAAAAATCTGCACTATTCAGGTGACACAACCCGTCTGGTTGAAAGTGAAGAAGACAAGAGGGTTGTCCCAACCATGGTGGCATAGTGGGTTTCAAGTTGGGCTTTGAACCAAGAACTCAGCAGTTAGAAGCTACCAGCTGGTGTGTGGGAAAACTATGACATTTTATACTCCCATAGAGAGTTCCCATCTCAGAAACCCAAAGGGGAAATGCCATTCTGTCCTACAGAGTCACTATGAGTCAGGATAGATTTGAGGGTGATTCATTTGTGTTGGATAGGGGGCGGTGGTGGTTGGTGCAATTATTACTTACTCCCCTTGTCTAGTAAGTCACTCTGGTAGGATTTAGCCTCTGGATCAAATTAACTCTATCTTGTTCTTTCTTTGCCTGAATCTCTCTCTTAGAATTTGCTTTCTGAGGGAAGAGCAACAGATTTCAATTCTAGAACATAAGTTCTGACTCTATTTCACCATTGGGTTTCAGGTGCCTGTAATGCTATTAGTTAAGGAAATGCTTGATGTTTTATTTCCTCCTTGCTCAAACCTTACAGGACAAGATTCTGTTGCATGCCAACAGCATCCATTGACTTCCAGTCCTTGAATAACACATCACCATGCTTGAATTATGTTGAAAATACCCAATCTCAGAGAGACCTAGAATTGAGGCTAATCTCTATCATTTAAACTGTGGATTTCGATATCCCAATCCTAGTCTGCTGGAGGTTCTTCTGAGACCCCAATTTGTGACTTTGCACATGCCACACAGCCCCTTCCTCCGCAAGCTGCCATTTTCCTTCTCTTAGCGACACTAGCTCATGAAGTTAGGTTCCACTAAAAATGACATGGGACTCTTTTAAAACCATGAAACACACTGAAATAACATTACAGTGGCTATTTTTATTATTAACATGTTAAGATAAAAATCAATTTTGTCTCCTGAGTATATGACCAATGATAATTACACCAAAAATGGAGGATCCACGGCTTATGCATCTACCCCCTAGTCACACCTCTGTATGAGGTAGTGTATTAGTCTGGGTACTTTGGAGAAACCAATCCACAGCAACTCATGGATAAGAGAGAGCTTTATGTAAAGAAAGTGTGCATCACGAAAACATCCCAACCCAATGCTGTCCAAGCCCACAAGTCCAACATTAACCCATTAACCCAACACCAGT
>NW_022105906.1:0-1251 GCF_000313985.2 Echinops telfairi
ACAACAGGAAGTTGAGGAACCAGAAACAAGATCCATCTCCAACCGAAGGTGAAAGGCCAAAGAGGATTCAACTCTCCTAGGTTGCACTCCATACAAAAAGGCTTGTGATGCTAAGGAGGTGCTATCAGGCTGCTACAAAATTCACACTTTGAATTCTGTCCCTGTATTTACCCATGAGTGTCTACTTGATATAATCTCTAACCATCACATTGACAGAATTCATTCCATGAGCAACAATAATTGATTTCATGACACACATGTAATATTTATTTTATTAACTTCATGAGTACAACTCCACAAGCTTGCCCAGGCAAAAATTAATATGAAAGACCTCAAACCATAATGAAAGTAAAACTACAAATACAAATGCCTTAGCTTTATAGTAGCAATATAGGTCTATAGGAGCAGTACGTAACATCAAGATAAATAAAGAAAAGGTTGAAATTTCAAGGATTTTGTCTTGCTTGGATCCACAATCAATGCTGATGGAAGTAGCAGTCAAGAGATCAAAAGACATATTGAATTAGGTAAACCTGCTGCACAAGACCTCTTCAGAGTATTGGAAAGCAAAGATGTTACTCTGAGGACTAAGGTGCGCCTGATTCAAGCCATGGCATTTTTCTATAGTCTTGTATGCATATGAAATTTGGATATTAAATTAAGAAGATCAAAGAAGAATCAATATGTTTGAATTGGGGTGTTGTCAAAGAATATTGAAAGTATCACGGACTACGAAAAGAACAGCAGATCTATCTGTCTTGGACATACAGCCAGATGTTCCTTAAAGGCAAAGATGGTAAGACTTTGTCTTACATACTTTACAAAAGTTTTAGGTGCAACCTGTCCCTGGGCAAAGGTATCATGGTTGGTAAAGTAAAAGGGCTGCAAAAACCAAAAAAAAAGAAGGAAGGCCTTCAACACGATGGGTTGACTCAGTAGTTGCAGGATGAGCTCCAGCGTAAGGACAATGTTGGGGGTGCGTAGTGCTCCATTCTGTTATACATAGAGTCGTTGTGAGTTGGAACCGACCCACGAGAAACTAACAACAACAAGCAGCATCAACCGTGGACATGAGTAAGAAATAAATATATATTTTATTTGAGTGATTTCACATTTTAGTATCTATGAAATGCTTCATAAAGTCCTAAAACTATAGTAACAAAAATGAGAGAAATAGAATGATAATTATGACATACTTAAAATTTTCAGCCAAGTGTAAGCCATTAAAAAATATCAGCCAAATAATGAAAG
>NW_022105906.1:2933-4169 GCF_000313985.2 Echinops telfairi
AAATGTTTTAGATTCTGGCAGCCTAGAACAGGTGAAGTATATGTTTGAGAGTTACACAGGGCAAGTACTGGTATCCACATCTGCCATCTCAGAGGAGAAAAATCAGCCAGAAAAATGGTAGCACACAACATAGAAAAGAAAATAGGGGGAAGATAGGACAGAAATACTTGTCCGCTGCTCCTAGTGACTTGAAGGTTGTTCCTCAGATTGGAATGCTGCCAGTGAGGGCCATGTGACATAGTTTGGTTTAAGATTGTATTTATGCGTATGTTATTTCCCCCGGTTCATCATCGTATAAGTGGTCTCAAAAGACCTCAATATGTTTTATGTTCTCTTTGTATCAAATATTCCCAAGATTGTTTGGATGTAGGGTTCATGAAGTAGATGTTTGGAGATTCAGAAAGTACATCCCACCAAAAATTATAGGCCTTGTGAATATTGCTATTGGTATGATTAACACATTTTTTGCACTCTGTTTTCTTTAACATTTCTTGAATTCTTATATAAACTCACAATTATAGTTGAGGACTTCAATATATGTCCCTCAACAACTTATAAAATAATTAGGCAGAATATCAACAAAAATATAGTTATAATTAAACAATATTATTGCAAAGAAGCCCCAGTGGTATAGCAGGCTATACATTGAGCTGCTAAACCAAAGGTCAGCGGTTCAAACCCACGAAGCACTCCACAGAAGAAGGATAAGGGTGTCTGCTCCTTTAACGATTTTAAAGTCTGGAAAACCCAAAGAGGCAGTTCTATTATCCTATAGTGTTACTATGGGTCTGAATGCCTACAATGGCATTGAGCATGATCACACAACAGGTTCTAATATACATGTGCACCATAATCCACCCAACCACAGCGAAATACACATTCCTTTAATGTGTCCATTAATACACAGCAAGATAGGCCATAAAAATCATCTCAAAAAATGTAAGGAAATTCAATTAGACACAGTGTGTTTCAGAGGACAATGGTGTAGGAATAATCAATTATTTAATGTGGGTTTTCTAGTCAAAGTCAACTGCTGGACTCAAAATCTCTTCAAAGTGAACCACCTGGATCCAGATGAAAGCTATACCATCAGAAGAGCAGCAGCAGAATAAGGAGCCAGGACAGAACAGGGTGATGGACTTCCCAATCCATGGAACAAATAAAGCTGACTGTGCTTTTGTGCAGGAGGCTGGCTTAGAGAGGGAGGTAACTCTGGGCACTTAATTTCAGAAATTG
>NW_022105907.1:0-1040 GCF_000313985.2 Echinops telfairi
GATTCCCTGCGTTTCTGATTCCCATCTGTCCCGCTGTGCATCATCTGGTCTAACCAGGTCTGCAAGGCAATATTGGGGTCCTGGTAGTTGGGGGGCAGGATTGTTTATGTTATAACATTTACAATAATTGTCGATCCCTTCAGGACCAGTGGTGAGAGTGGCGAAACCGGGAGGGTGGAGGGAGAGTGGGGTGGAAATGGGGAACCAATTACAAGGATTTACATTACACCTCCTCCCTGGGGGGTGGACAACAGAAAAGTGGGTGAAGGGAGACGTCGGACAGTTTAAGATATGAGAAAATAATAATTTATAAATTATCAAGGGTTCATGAGAGAAGGGGGAGCAGAGAGGGAGGGGGAAAATGAGGAGCTGATGCCAGGGGCTTAAGTGGAGAGCAAATGTTTTGAGAATGATGAGGGCAACAAATGTACATATGTGCTTTACACAATTGATGTATGTATGGATTGTGATAAGAGTTGTATGAGCCCCTAATAAAATGATTAAAAAAGAAAAATTGTATTAATTGGATTTATTTGATAAACCTTTTCATAGATATTGTACACTAATACATGTTTATAAGACAAAGTAATTTTTAACATTATGTACCTGTGATAATATTCATAATACAGAAATTAATTATAGCACAAATAACTGGAATTACATTAGAAATAGTGATATCACTTTGAACCCATGATTACTAACATACAACTTATATAATTTACTAACATACAATTTACATTAGAGTGTACTCTACACACACGCATATTTTTGGTTTAGTTCTGCCAAAGAGATGTGGTACCACCCCAGTGGTCTTTTAACCCATCCAGCAGTAAGTGGGGGAAAGCCTGGTGATCTGCTTCCAGATAGATTACAGCCCAGAAGAACCTACGGGGCAATTCTACATTATTACATGGGCTAGAGCAGTGTTGCCCAGGGTGGCTGATACTCTGGGGTGCAGGAACAATCCAAGGTGAATGCAAAAGCAGAGACCTACCTTTTATCCTTAATTATGGGCTACAGTACAAAAGTTTTTAATCTGC
>NW_022105907.1:2615-4168 GCF_000313985.2 Echinops telfairi
CCATGTTAAAGACCCTGCTTCTTGAGGGGGCAACTTACACTCTGAACACAGTTTCAAAATCAGGGACTGTCAGCCCTAATTTGTCTCACTTCCTATTCCACCAATGAAGCCTTTCATGTCATTAAAAAAAATTAAAAGTATTCATGCTAAATATCCTGAATTTGACAATCATTTTCTGGGCATCTAAGAATTTCCTTGTTCTTAGGACATTCACACTTTTGAATTAAGGGATATAAAATTAAGGGATATAAAAGTATAGTGTATGTTACAACTGCTCAAATGATTTATATGATATAAAAATATGTTTGTTATTTTTATATTACATAATCAAATCCTCCTTACTCATTATCCAGCTTTTCCATGCATATGAAAATTGGAAATACCATGGCTCAGATCTGGCACATAGGACCACTTGGAGTAGTGGTTATGCTTTGAGCTGCTAATAGCAAGGTCAGTCGTTTGTAAACCACCAACCATACCAGGGGAAAAAAGATGAAGCTTTCTACTCCCATAAGGAGTTACAGCCTCCAAAACCCACAAAGGTAGTTGTACCCTATGGAGAGGTATCCACTTGAAGGCAGTGAGCTTTGTTTTTCAGGTCAGGTCCTCCCACTGACATCTTGCAACACTGCACGGAGTTCTTTGGCGGCAGATGTACTCAAAGCAATGTGTAGCTTGGCGGCTGCCTGCTACTTCTCTGGGCGCTGACTGTGGAGCAAGTACAATGAGATTCTTGACAACTTCAACATTTTCTCTCTTTAGCATGACATTGCTTATTGACCCGGTTGGAAAGATTTTTGTTTCTATATGTTGAGGTATAATCCATACAAGAGAACAAACATCTGTCTTGGAGGAAGTACAGCCAGAAGACCCCTTAGAAAGTAGAACAAAAACGTCATCTCGTGAATTTTGGACGTGTTTTCAGGAATATCCTTGGACAAGGACATCATGTTTGATAGACGATCAGCAAAGAAGATGATCCTGGATGAGAAGGATTGATGTGTGGCTGCAACAATGGGCTCACACAGGTTAGCAATTGTGAGACGGCACAGGACCAGGCCCTATTCTCTCTGTGGTACATAGCAGCTGCTGTGAGTCAGAACTCCCCCGACAGCGCCTAACCACGTGTACTCACGCCAATTCCACTGACGTGGAGTCAAGCAGAAAGTCTCAGCTTTCTCCCAAGGTTTCTTGTGTGGAGGTGGGGGTTGGGGATGGGGTGGGGGATGGATGATGAGGTTTTCTACTTCCATAAAGATTTGCAGTCTCAGAAATCCACAGGGGCAGTTCTACCCTGTCCTACACGGTCACAGAGTGGGAACTGACTCAATGACAGTGAGTTTGATTTTGAGTACATGTTAGGTGCTGTGTTAGTGCAGGTAGACTAGAGAAACAAATACAGAAACACTCATGCATATAAGAGAGAGCTTTTATCAAAGAATAATTGTATATTAAGAAAACATCCCAGCCCAGGCCAGATCAAGTTCATAAGTCTGATATTAGGCCATATGTCTGATACCAGTCTATAAATTCCTCTTCAGACTCACACAACA
>NW_022105908.1:0-1100 GCF_000313985.2 Echinops telfairi
AGGATTAACAAGGTTTGGTTGCCATCATGAATCTAGGGTCTGCCCATCTTCTCACATGTATACCCCTAGTCCCTCCCATTCCTATGGGCACACCCCTAGTTCATCCCCTTCCTGTCACGCTTTATGCCTATCATATATCCCCTTCCTAAGATGTATATGCCTATTGTACTGCCCCTTCCTGTGATGTGTGATTTCCTGTAATCATGCCCCCCGAAGGAGATGTAACCCTTGGTTAGCAAAAAAGTTGAGGCTCTCTCCTGCTCTCGCTCCCGGGGCCTCTCGCGGCGGGGCTGCCCCCACGAGGACACCAGGCGGGGCTGAGGTGAGGATGCTACCATGAATTGTGTCTGACCCCATTACTCCAATCGCTCCTCTACCTCTCATGCTCTCTATGACTTTACTATAATCTTTACTTATTAGCACTGTCCAATTGCGCCTACCAGGCCTGCAATGATTTGTTGGCGACCCTCCTTGCCCCACACATGCCAGTAATGCGTGGCAGGTCGGGCCCCGTGGCAATCTTTCCTGGAATTGGTGTATCATGTATTTTTCACTGTATAGCCAGCCATTCAATGTGCTTTGGTTATCAGGTTGCTTACCCCTTTTATATCTATTTTATGTGAGGACTCTCCTAGTCCTTGTCTCATGGAAAACTAAGGTTCAGTGTCAATTAAACAATTTCCTGTGCCATCCTTACCATTAACTGTAGATGCATGTTTTAGGTGTGGTCTATGGTCTTGTCAATTTCTGTATCCACCACAAGGGGGCACGCTCATCCTTGAAGCGCGGTTTCGCGAGCAGGGAGAATGAACATGGAACCAAACGGGCACACACACACACACAGACTCAGACACTACAGGGCTGCAGCACAAATTAGACACCGACAGAGACAGTACAAAACTGCAGCCTCGACAGCCTGCAGTGCTTCATTGTTCATCTACTAAATACTGGCCGTGCTCCCAGACAAGTTGGCTGTTCTCACACTTGACTTTCTCATGGCCTTGGGAGTGGGTTCCGTATCTCGGCCCATACTGAACTGATGTTTTCATTTCTACCAGGGAAACACTGTATTCAGCTGTTTCCACAAATCATCTTACTGT
>NW_022105908.1:1200-2276 GCF_000313985.2 Echinops telfairi
CAGATATCTGTGATAGCTAATGGAGTTATGCTTCGATGTGACTGGAACACCTCTTATTTTTGTATTACTCCTGTTCCATATAACCTTAGTAAGGATTGGGAAAAGGTTAAAATTTTATTAATTGGACATAAAAATGTATCTTTAGAAATTCAGTTATTGGAATATCAAATTGGTGAAACTTTCAGTAGACAATTACCCAAACTTACTGGTAATGAAATTCTTCAGGGAATTGCTAAGAGACTGTCTTCTATTAACCCTCTGGAACAAGCAAAAGTGGTTATTATCTTTAACCACTGGCAGTGGTATTGCATTAATCATTATTTTGTTGTTTGCCTTTTTAGTCTTCCAGCGAAGAAACCAAAAACGAATGATTATGCAAAAACAGCATGATATTACGGCAGTGTTTCAACATATTAGATATCAAAATAAAATTAAAAGGGGGATATGAAGGAACCATGAGAGGAGCAATGTGTGTCGAGCCATGTATCTGTCTAGGACAGTGTGCAAACGTCTGTCCTAGTATTTTCTCATAAACTGCATCCTTAATGCAAACGGTAAGATGATTTGTAGAAACAGCTAAATACAGTGTTTCCCTGGTAGAAATGAAAACATCGGTATGGGCCGAGATACGGAACCCACTCCCAAGGCCATGAGAAAGTCAAGTGTGAGAATAGCAAACTTGTCTGGGAGCACGGCCAGTATTTAGTAGATGAACAATAAAGCACTGCAGGCTGTCGAGGCTGCAGGCTTGTACGTCTCTGTCGGTGTCTACTTTGTGCTGCAGCCCTGCAGTGTCTGAGTCTGTGTGTGTGTGCCCGTTTGGTTCCATGTTCATTCTCCCTGCTCGGGAAACCACGGCTTCAAGGATGAGTGTGCCCCCTTGTGGTGCATACAGAAATTGACAAGACCTTAGACCACACCTAAAACATGCATGGTAAGGATGGCACAGGAAATTGTTTAATTGACAATGGACCTGAGTTTTCCATGAGACAAGGACTAGAAGAGTCCTCACATAAAATAGATATAAAAGGGGTAAGCAACCTGATAACCAAAGCACATTGAATGGCTGGCTATAC
>NW_022105908.1:3523-5639 GCF_000313985.2 Echinops telfairi
ATATATATATAATATTAAAGTCATCGCGACCATGAGCTATAGAAGAGTCAAACAATGGAGTCAGACACATTACATGGTAGGATTGCAACCCTAAGCCCAGCTTGGTGGTCCATGTGGAGAGAGAGGGAAGGAAAGGAGGACGGTAAAGGGAACAAGGGAGAGAGGACGGGAGAAGAGAGGGGCTAGAGAGGCGAGTGAGACCAGCGAGAGCCCAGCGAGAAAGACCTCTATTGCTAGCCCTCGCCTATATACCTTTAGGGCGCGCAAGTCCACTAAGTACAGGTCTCACACTTTATTTACCGTAGAAAAAACGCGTTCGGTCGCAGCATTAGTTCTGTAAAGGACAGCACGTATTCCACAATCAATCCAAAAAAGGTACACGGGAAATTCTTAAGATACACGGACCAGCGGACCATGTTAAGTTTTTAGGGATAGACTGGTCATCAAAGGGCAATGGCTACTGAAACTATCATACATGGGAACTAGAAAATTGCAGCAATTTCAATGGGAAAACAAACTTTTTTTCTTACACTGATCAAAGACCAGCAGCTCCCCTGGCACAGGCCACCACCAACCCCGGTCACAGACGCCTGCCGCGGGGCCAGCAGTTCCCGGGGCACCGGGACAGACACCATCACGGCTCTGATTTGTGGGATGGGCAAAAGGTGCTAGACACTCACCCCGAGGCGGAGACGGAGGAGCCACGTCCATGGGGTACGGATCCTTGCGTGGCTCGGCAGGGTTCCCAGCAGGGAGGAATCCACTCCAACACCCACCGGACAGGAGCCCATGGGGACCCTTCCTCTGATGAGGTCCCTTCCCCCGAGGGCAGCTGCAGTCCGGCTCAGCGAGCAAGTGCGCCCTGGGCCTCAGACAATCTGGGGTCCCCAGGCTTCAACTTACTCCCAGCCTTCCCAGGCCTGTGCATTTGGGGGGATAGGGAACCCAAAGGGGGCAGACTCCCGGCCGTGCCCCAGCTGGACTTGTCCAGGACCCTTACCTTTCGGAGATCACTGTTGGTTAGTCGCAGCGTCCGGGGTCCTCACCTTGCAGATGGGCTCTCAGAGCCCCTCGCCCCGAGGCCGCGCGAACCCAGCGGCAGAGGGCGGCTGTTTGGGAGGTGGGGCTGGACCTGAAACGGCCCCAGCGCAGATCCTGCGGGGAGCGGAGTGGGATGATCAGTGTCCAACCCTCCACCCAGGCTGGTTCCCTCCCCCACCCCACCCAGGGTGCCCTGCGGCACTGCCTCAGTGCCTCTTGAATAAGGTGACCAGATTTTAACATTGCTAAAGCGGGACACCATTGACCTGGGTGGGGGTGTTCTTGATTAAAAATTTGGTCTATATGGAGCAACAAAAATTTTCATTGAACGCAAAAATAGCATTGTACTATATTTTTGAATTTCAACATAAGTACAATTTACAAATATAATACCTTAGAAATATAGTAATATTTCCTATAACGATATTTTTAATGAGGTGTCTTTATTAAAAAATATATTGGTAAGGGAAAGGTTAAATCTTGGGCATCAGCAAAAATCTCAATAGAGAACAAATGGTCAGAAATCATTTTGAAAAAAACCATGTTCCATACAATAATGCACTAAAAATTGTGAAATATGCGCTGTCTTTAACAGGAACAAATGCTGCAACTGAACGTGTTTTTTCTACAGTAAATAAAATGTGGACATCAGAAAAATCACAATTAAGTGTTGAGACTTTGAAATGTAATTTAACAAATTCTTGTGAAAATTATCAGAACCTTTTAAACAACGACATCATCCACTAAAAAAATTCACTCAAATGAGAAATATGACAAAGAATAAAATAATACTATACATAATTTTTTATGTATTATATTTGTACTTATGGTGACATTGAAAAATATATATTACAATATTACTTTTGCATTCTATGCAAATTTTTGTTGCTCCATATAGACCAAATTTTTAATCAAGACCTCCCCGACTCCCCCCCCCACCCCACTTCAAGGTGTCCCAATTTAGCAATGTTAAAATCTGGTCACCTTACACTAGGGGCATACATGTGACAAGATGGGCAGACTCTAGATTCAAGATGGCAGCCTAACCTTGATGCTCCCTGAGTTGGCTTGACCT
>NW_022105908.1:5840-7338 GCF_000313985.2 Echinops telfairi
GCCAGCAGCACCTTAGATTTGGCCTATAATATAGGGGGCAATCTGGGAAATAACCTTTCTGTTTCCCACATGTACCATACTCTGTGACCTTGGGAAAGTTAACTGACCTCTCTGAAACTGACTTTCCACCAGCAACCATGCCTGTGTGAGGATTAAATGAGAGGATTTGAATAAACAGATGTGACTTGTGGCTATTTAAGCTTATAAATGTGCTATGAAACTGGTATTAACCATGCTTCTAGGCTAAGGAGGATAACTGTATATCCTTTGGGCTGGTTTCTACATTAGCAGATTAGATACTATTAGTTTAAGTCTGTGATGTATTAATGATTTGAAAAACATTTACTGAGCCCTGTTGTATGCCTGACATTCCTTATCCACTGGGTGGCAGCATTTAGCAAGCTGTCAATCCTACATTCAGAGCACTTAAGGTCCAGTGAGAGAGTATGAAACCAAGCAATGACCACAAATGCGTGAGGGCCATGAGCGTGGACACGTGTGCACTTACTGAGCTATGCTTTTCTGTAGGCAGCCTCTCACTTAATCCCTACAACACACTTGCTAGGCAGATGTCCTTATCCCTGTTTTGTAGACGAGGAAAACCAGGTTTGAAGGAGTGGAGTGAAGCAAGCTAAAGTTCATGCCTGCCTAACTTTCAAGTCCACTCACTTGGGCTGTATTTTTCATCATTGCCCTGTCTGTCTTGGTCTCCTCCCCGAGACCCCTCTGCAAGGGGATGAGGATGGTCTCATAGGATCTTGGGAAGATTGAATGAGAGCATGCTTACCACAAAGTATGAGCTCTATAGAACTGTGCATATGGAAATGTTTAATTGGCAAATGTTGTATTTTCTATCTTTATCTATGGCTCTATCTCTATTTCTATTTTACAGCCACCAAAATAGCTCTCCTTCCTCTATCCCAAACATACTTCTGATCACATTGGGGGCTTCTCCTTAGCTGATCTCCAGGCAGCAAGGCAGAGTTCCTCCATGAAAGAAGAAACTGCTCACAACATCTGGAAGCAGCATTCTTTTGCATAGCTCTCAAACATTCCAAAGGCTTCATCTACCCACATTTTACAAAAGAAGACAGCCTTTGCATGCTCGCTGTTTGAATTAGAGACCACCTCCCTTGTGTGCCTTGATCCTCAGCTGGATATTCCCAGCATCCCAAGGCCTCTGAGATATTCTACTCTTTCCCTTCTTGTAAAGCAAGCTTCTCCTTTCTTTTGTAGCTACCTTACCCAGTGAGCGACTGTCGCTGTGGAGGGCTTCCTCAGGGCTAGGACCTTGAGGGTGAATGGCTATTTAAAAGTTGTTAGTGTTGTAGGGAAGCGGAGCAAAGCCCTCCCTTCTGGAGAGAGCCCCAACTCCTTACAGCAGCTCATTGCCCCAGCTTCTCCCTAACAATTCATGGTCAAGCTCGCCTGGCAGTGGCTTGATTTTGCTCATTTTGTACATTATTTATGGAACATGCGGGTTGTGAGGGAGTGTGGA
>NW_022105908.1:11269-16102 GCF_000313985.2 Echinops telfairi
TCCCTTCTGGTCTTTGGGAGAGCAAATGGCCTGAACAGAGACCAGCAAAGGACAGCAATAAAACCCGGAGCCCATGTGCAGCCTGGCAGGGGCCGTCAGCACCCACGGTGGGGGGAGAAAGAACTGGCCATGGAGCGGAGCAAAGAAGTGCAGGTTTCGGCCTGCGAGACACAGGCGGGCGGGGCTTTTATACTAAGCAAGCACAAGACTAGAGGGGGAAATCAGGCGGCTTTGTTTTTTTCTATGACAGAATCAATAGATTCCAATCAAGCACTGAGTGTGATCAGGGTCAGATGAGAATTACTAAGTGTAAGTCTTTGTCGGCAGGAACTAGAACATACTTGTATCTGGAAGGATGGTCTGCATTTCTGCAAACCAGGCCTCTGAAAGCCGAGGAGGGCTGAGGTGGCTGGAGGTTCCTGCCCCCAGGCTCTAATGCCCTCTGCCGTTTGGGACTTCCACCCTGGCCCTGTGGAATTCACCTGGGACTTGGCTTTCCGCTAAGAAAGGAAATGAGAGGAAGGCAGAGAGGAGAGTCAGAGGTCTGAGAGTCTTCAGGTCCCCAAACGGGGGCTGGCGGCTTACTGTGTTCCTATTCTCCACTCACACTCCTCATAGTAGCCCCTATACATGTGACCCAAGCAAACATGTGGGGATGCATCTTCCGGCTCCCCCAAAGACACAGCCGTGTAACTCTCTTAAAACAAGAGAGTTGCTCCTCACACCCGCTCTAGCCCCATTCCCACCCTCCGCCAGCCCTCTGACCCCCAAAGCAAGTCTAGAGCCTCCACTGGACAGTGATGGTGATTGGAGTTCACAAGAATACATGCAAACTGCACAGGACGGTGTTGGCTCTATGGCTCCTCTAATTACACAGAGTCTGGCTTTGATATGCTTGATTTGGTACCAGGCCCCAGGGATGGGAGAGGAGGGAAGAGCCCGGAGTAGCTGTGCTCATCGGCTAGGGTTGCCCTAACACAATGCACAAGTCAGGGGCTTGCAACCCCAGCCATTGCTTTCCTCAGCGTGTGCGGTGCCAGCAGTCCTGACTGTCCTGCCCTTGTGCAGCTTCCAACACACCCCACCCCACCTCACCCAGAGGAGGTGCTCCTTGTCCTGGGCAGTGTCGCTCACTCCAGCCTTTGCCTTTGGTTTCACGTAACAATTCTTTCTGCATGTCCCTGGTTTTCTTCTTCACTTCTTAGGACAGCAATCACACGGAGATGAGGATCCACCCAACTTTAGCATGACCTTGTGATAACGGATTACCTCTGCAAAAGCCTTATTGCTAACTAGAGCCACATGTTGAGTGTCGGGAGGGTAGGACATCAACACACCTGTTTTGAGGGAAAGAGGTACAACACAGACACCCTAAACTCCTCGAACGCACCCAAATGAGGCTGCACAGGGGCCCAGCCTGCAGCTGTGGGAGGTCCAGGAGGCTGTTAGTCACTTCCGTTGGGGAATACGTCAGGGATGGCAGGGAATGAAGACATCACAGGGCCATGATTCCCGCATCACTTCATTCAAGCTTCAAACACCCCAAGAAAGGTGGTAGTGGCTCAGGAAACATCTGTGAGTGCTCGGAAGGGTGAGTAAATGAATGTGTCCCTGCTGGCATCGTGGTAACCCATTGGCTGCCAACTTGAAGGTCACCAGTTCAAAACAATCAGTCCCTCTGAGGGAAAATGAGGAGGCTTTCTACTCCCCAAAAGAGCTGGAATCTTGGGAACCCAGAAGGGACAATTTGTGCCACTGCTTGCCTAGGTGTGTGGGCATGTAGGTGTTGGATGACCTCCCAGAGAGGGTGTGTGAAGGCTGCCCTGCCCTTCCCCTGGGGGCCTCCCACAACCTGTGTCTGGTAAGGGTTCCTCACCTGGGGTGGGCACTGAGGATGTCTGCAAAAACAACCATAAAGGACCCTGTGGCCTTTGGCCTCCCTGTTTTCTGTCTTCAGAAGCAAAGGGCACTGGTGGGAAATTGGCAATGAAGGATGAACGTGACCCCTTGTGGCGGACACAGAAATTGACAAGAGACCATAGACCATACATAAAACATGCATCTACAGTGAATGGTAAGGACGGCACAGGAAAATATTTAATTGACACGGGGCCTTAGCTTTCCGTGAGACAAGGACTAGAAGAGTCCTCCAATAAAATAGATATAAAAGGGGTAACCAACCTGATAACCAAAGCACATCAAATGGCCATACAGTGAAAAATATATGATAAACTAATTCCAGGAGAGATTGTCATGGGACCCCACCTGCCACACATTGTTGGCATGGACATTTTTCCTGAATTGGAGGCCCATCAAACATATGAAAGAATATAAATGGGCATTAGCTCAAGATAACAAGACACCTATAGTACTACCCACACCCGATAAAACGCACTGGGTAGCACAATATCCCCTGAAAGGAGGACGTGTTGAAATAAATGGGAAAAAACCAAACCATTGGAAACAGAAGGTGCTCTGCATTCAAATATAACTCACACATACGGACGGTAAAAAAGCCAAATGGGAAATACATTATTACTACTGATGATTTGAAATTATGTAAATGAAAACTCTCCTAAAAACCTAAGTAATTTACCACATGCTTCAGAAATACTAAACCTTATAGCAACTTCGGGAGAACATTCCTACGCTAAAATAGACATACCAGATATGTTTTTCACAATACCTATAGATGAGAAGTAACAAGAATTTATCTTTTCACATGGCAAATCATACAATATAAATTTTCTAGGATACTACAGGAAATTTGAATAGTCCAGCCATAACACACACCACGCTAGCGGGACAATTGTTTGAATTAACAAACAATTTCTTTGCATAGAGGATATCCTATTAACCAACAATAACCATTTGCATCTTAACAGAGATTTATAATTTTTGGTCAAACATCTACAGGACCAGGAGTGGACAGTCAACCAAAAAAAGGTACACGGACCAGCAGACCTGTCAAGTTTTCAGGGCTAGATTGGTCATCAAAAGGGAGTGGCTACTGAAACCATCATACATGGGAACTAGAAAGTCGCAGCAATTTCTATGGGAAAACGGGCAGATACGTTTTTTTACACTAATCAAAGATCGTGATAAAAAATATCATACCCTTGCTAAGCCCCAAATCACAGCGACATAAGAATAGATATATTCTACTGACCAGGCATGGGAGACACCATGATCAGGACGGTGGTTTTCCCAGGGTGAGGCTCGCCCAGTGCACTGCGGGGGTGCTGATCCCTGTGATTTCCCCAAATGCAGGAAACTCGACTGCATACTTTGTGGTAGTGGGGGCTGCGTTCGCGCTCTTCCGTTTTTCCAGAAAAAAGAACAAAAAAGAATATCTATATTATTCCCTGAAGACTACAGAAACTGAGCAATTTACAGCCATAGTCAGGTGTGGTTGGAGGGGGTGCCAGCCCCCCACCAGTAATCCTGGGTTCGATAGGCACAATTGTACGGTTGATATATATATATTAATAATAAAGTCATTGAAAGCATGAAATATAGAAGAGATTTAAATAACGGAGTGAGACACAATTCATGGTAGCAATGCTCACCTCAGCCTCACTTGGTGGTCCACGTGGAGAGAGGGGGAAGGGAAGGAGAACAAGGGGAAAGGGAACAGGGCATTGAGGACGGGAGAAGAGAGGGGAAACAGAGAGGCCAAGAGGGGAGCCTGAGAGAGCTCTTTATTGCTAACCCAGGACTACATACCTTTGGGGGGAGTGCAAACCCACTAATTACAGATAAAGACATAAGTCACAGGAAGGGTTTACACTATAGGTTAGACAGCAATGAGAGGGGGACAATCTAGGGATATACACGCAATAGGAAGAGGAGGGATTGGGGGTAGACCTGTGACATGATGGGCATATCCTAGATTCAGGATGGCAGCCCAACTTTGGATATCACTGAGCCAGTTTGATTTGTTCTCTGGATCTCAATAGAAACCATTATCAGTAGGATGAGAACCCCACCTACAAGAACCAAGCTAATGGTCAGAAAGCCTTTAGGGAGAAGTAGCCCATTGTCCTGAACAACAGGGAGTGGGGTCCACCTTAGTCTGATGACTAACTGCCTTCAGGGAGGATGTCTCTAAGCTTCTGTGAGCAAAAACCACCTAATATTTGGCATGTCTTTGGGGGAGACAAAGCTGGGGAAAAGTCTTTTTATAATCCCACAATCAGGTAATGAAAAATTATAAACAATGCAGGTTTTATACCCCAAGATTCCCCTAATCCACAATATAATACAACTTATTAGACAAATTAATTTGTACATCTGTGGCCCTCCAATGCTCAGAACCGTATACAGTTGGAGGGGGGAATAAACAATAAAACTCCTATCCCTATTTTAAGTTTAGTCAACCTTACCCCCTACCACATGAGGGGAGCAAGTCTAGATCCAAAGCGGCTTAGAACAGTGTTCCTCGAAGAACTAACACAAGTCCAAGTGCATCCTGCGGCGTTTTTAAAAAGTCCCAATTTTTGGAAAGAATGCACTACAAGCTAGGGAACGGCAGGAGAATGGGAGTTTTCGGCTGCCATGTGGCTATTTCACCAGGATATGAGTTTTATATTATTTTTGTAAATTTTATAATGTTAAACTTTAATAATAACAAATAATTGTTGCGAACTGCTTATTGAGAACTGCTTATCAAAGTTCACATTGTTGATCAGTTGTTAGAATTCGACCACCATTGTTTGGACTTAATGAACAGTGGCATTTTTGGCATTGGCAACGAAGAAAACATTTTGTAACTGTCTCTCAGACGATACACATCTAATGCATGTTAGTGCTAGTTAAACAAGTGATGTCAAC
>NW_022105908.1:16202-27518 GCF_000313985.2 Echinops telfairi
AGCCTCTCACTTAATCCCCACAACACACTTGCTAGGCAGATGTCCTTATCCCTGTTTTGCTGACGAGGAAAATCAGGTTTGAAGGAGTGGAGTGAAGCAAGCTGAAGTTCATGCCTGCCTAACTTTCAAGTCCACTCACTTGGGCTCTAGGACCATGCTTCTCACAGATGGGGAAGAGGAGGAGGAGGAAGAGGAAGAGAAGGAGGAGTGGTAGTCTTGGGTCAGAATGAGTTGCGAAGCACATCTCTGCTGCTGTCTGTGAGACACAAGTACACTTTTGCCCTGCCCGCTGCTTGGCTTTGCCAACTGCTGGGCCTCTGGAGCATGGGCAGCACAGGGAGGGGGGACCCCCAGTGTTGTTTGTACTGGAGTCTGGAAATCCTCTCAGCATCCTCATCTTCCAAAGACACAAATTCACCATGAATGGATTTGATTAAACAGCACTAGTTGGGTTCATTTTTTTGTTTTGGCCCACACAATGAATACTAGTGTAGCCTCACAATGCCCCCCACCAAAAGATCCCATTATGGGAGGTTTGATGTTTCTGAGGGGTAGTAACCACATGGACTCTCTCTCTCCATGAGTGCCTTCCATCTAGGTTCAGGCATCTGATAGCCAGAAACACTCTGGACGGAGGAGCAGAAGAAATGAGAAGAATGGTTTTGCCGCTAAATAGAAATTTTTAAATGTGTGTGTTGAGGGCTAAACTTCTGGCCCATCTTAGCCCTTCTGTGGGTCTGGAACCAGGTGGGATCCGTTTCTGAGTCATGTAGCATCAGACGTTACATTGCTCTCACTCGTTCTTTGAGCTTCTTCTAACTCCATTTCTGAGAGGGTGTAGGGGTTTTAGAGGGCTCAGGAGACACTTTCTGGAAGGAGACGCTCCTGGTCTGGAGCATCTTCACGATCTCGGCTGCACTGGAGTCCACTGTTGTCCACTGTGCCCATCCATCTCGCTGAGGGTCTTTCTCTCTTTGCTGATCCTCAGTTTACAAACTTGATGTCTTTCTCCAGGGACTGGCCCCTCCCTGTCCCGAGTACACGAAACATCTCCCCATCCTCACTGCCAAGGAGCTGCACGTCTGTCCTTCCAAGATGGATTTCTGGCAGCGTGGAGCAGAGCTGCCACACCGGGTTCCCAAGCCTGCACATCTCTATGGAAGCGAACTCCACATCTTTCTCCCATGGAGCCTGGCTGTCGGACTTCTGACCACCTTTCACTTAGAAGCCGAACACAACCAGGAGCCTTTTCATAGCCACCACCTAGAAAGTGGGGAGAGGAGCCCTGCAAGGTAGCTGAGCCCTATTGCAGGTCACAGTTAGACCTTCTTTCGTCATAAGGGAAGTTTCTTGTAATGGGAAGAAATAACACTCAGAACCAACAAATATGAAGAAACCATTGGACACAATTTGAGTAAGGACACTCTCTGGGCATTGGAGAAGTCTTGTTCTCTTCCCTTCTGGTCTTTGGGAGAGCAAATGGCCTGAACAGAGACCAGCAAAGGACAGCAATAAAACCCGGAGCCCATGTGCAGCCTGGCAGGGGCCGTCAGCACCCACGGTGGGGGGAGAAAGAACTGGCCATGGAGCGGAGCAAAGAAGTGCAGGTTTCGGCCTGCGAGACACAGGCGGGCGGGGCTTTTATACTAAGCAAGCACAAGACTAGAGGGGGAAATCAGGCGGCTTTGTTTTTTTCTATGACAGAATCAATAGATTCCAATCAAGCACTGAGTGTGATCAGGGTCAGATGAGAATTACTAAGTGTAAGTCTTTGTCGGCAGGAACTAGAACATACTTGTATCTGGAAGGATGGTCTGCATTTCTGCAAACCAGGCCTCTGAAAGCCGAGGAGGGCTGAGGTGGCTGGAGGTTCCTGCCCCCAGGCTCTAATGCCCTCTGCCGTTTGGGACTTCCACCCTGGCCCTGTGGAATTCACCTGGGACTTGGCTTTCCGCTAAGAAAGGAAATGAGAGGAAGGCAGAGAGGAGAGTCAGAGGTCTGAGAGTCTTCAGGTCCCCAAACGGGGGCTGGCGGCTTACTGTGTTCCTATTCTCCACTCACACTCCTCATAGTAGCCCCTATACATGTGACCCAAGCAAACATGTGGGGATGCATCTTCCGGCTCCCCCAAAGACACAGCCGTGTAACTCTCTTAAAACAAGAGAGTTGCTCCTCACACCCGCTCTAGCCCCATTCCCACCCTCCGCCAGCCCTCTGACCCCCAAAGCAAGTCTAGAGCCTCCACTGGACAGTGATGGTGATTGGAGTTCACAAGAATACATGCAAACTGCACAGGACGGTGTTGGCTCTATGGCTCCTCTAATTACACAGAGTCTGGCTTTGATATGCTTGATTTGGTACCAGGCCCCAGGGATGGGAGAGGAGGGAAGAGCCCGGAGTAGCTGTGCTCATCGGCTAGGGTTGCCCTAACACAATGCACAAGTCAGGGGCTTGCAACCCCAGCCATTGCTTTCCTCAGCGTGTGCGGTGCCAGCAGTCCTGACTGTCCTGCCCTTGTGCAGCTTCCAACACACCCCACCCCACCTCACCCAGAGGAGGTGCTCCTTGTCCTGGGCAGTGTCGCTCACTCCAGCCTTTGCCTTTGGTTTCACGTAACAATTCTTTCTGCATGTCCCTGGTTTTCTTCTTCACTTCTTAGGACAGCAATCACACGGAGATGAGGATCCACCCAACTTTAGCATGACCTTGTGATAACGGATTACCTCTGCAAAAGCCTTATTGCTAACTAGAGCCACATGTTGAGTGTCGGGAGGGTAGGACATCAACACACCTGTTTTGAGGGAAAGAGGTACAACACAGACACCCTAAACTCCTCGAACGCACCCAAATGAGGCTGCACAGGGGCCCAGCCTGCAGCTGTGGGAGGTCCAGGAGGCTGTTAGTCACTTCCGTTGGGGAATACGTCAGGGATGGCAGGGAATGAAGACATCACAGGGCCATGATTCCCGCATCACTTCATTCAAGCTTCAAACACCCCAAGAAAGGTGGTAGTGGCTCAGGAAACATCTGTGAGTGCTTGGAAGGGTGAGTAAATGAATGTGTCCCTGCTGGCATCGTGGTAACGCATTGGCTGCCAACTTGAAGGTCGCCAGTTCAAAACAACCAGTCCCTCCAAGGGAAAAAGAGGAGGCTTTCTACTGCCCCTGTAAGGCAGCGGTGACTCCATGACAGGCCGAGCCTCTTAAGGCAGGCCTGAGCTTCGTTTCTCTAACAGCTTTGAGTTTCGTTTCTCTAACAAAGTCACCCTCTCCCCCGAAATGACGCTGACCACACCTGGAAAGGCCCGAGTAATCACAATGACGCTGACCACACCTGGAAAGTCGTGAGTGACCACAATAGGAACGACCGAGAGTGGAGCCAGTCAACCAACAAGACCTGCACAACCAATTGTCTCCAGATGACGTCATTGAACTATGGGCGGGTGAGGGGGATAGTTTCACCCAGTTTATGTGACCTGTAAAGAGGATAAAAACTTGGCCCCAGGCCGGGGTCCTCGTCCCGGAGAAGGCCACTGAGTTGGTGCTCTGGGACTTGGGCCCTGGCTCGAGCTAGTTAATAAACTCCTTTGTTGTTTGCAGCCTCGGCGACTCTGCCTCTCTGTTCCTGGGGCCACGGGAAAGCCGGCAGTAACACCCCAAAGAACTGGAGTCTCGGAAACCCAGAAGGGGCAGTTCTATTGGCCACTAAGAGCCTGCATCCACTTGATGACAGTGGTTTTTTTTGTGTTTTTCCCTCTGATGAAGAAATATCTGTCCGGGGTCCCGGGCCACTAGATGGTAGAACTAGATTTCCAGTGACACCCTACGCTCTCTGTAGCACACCCCTCCTTAGCTGGACTGTGGGGTGGAGGGACTAGGAGAAACGCCAGGCAGCTGTGAGGCGGGTGTGACAGGGGCCAAACATGGCTGGGGTTTGAGAAGAGAAGGAATCTGCCCTTGCTTGTAGAGGTGTGCCATCTCTCTTCTGGCTAGGTCCACATCAGCCCGGAACACACTGCTAATGTGCAATAGTATTTGTCTCCATGAAGCAAAACAAACAAACCAAAAAAAGACCCACCCCTGGCGCTCCACCTTCACTTGCAGACACCTCATCAACGCGGAGCCCTAGGGCCCCAGTCGGATTTGGCCCTTTAAAAAGATTCTCTTGTCAGCCCACCTGGTTTGGATCTTGGACTTAGAAACAACTAGTGAAGTCCATTTGCCATATGGATAAGTGAACTTTTTTTTAAGTAGGTGTTTTGGATCCCTGCAGCTCTGGGAGCTGTTGTCATAGTAACGTTTTCCCACTCGAGTTGCTGAAGGAACAGCCCATAGAACAAGTGGCAATGTAGGTCAGGAGTGAAAAGGGGTTCAGTGGCTTCACCTCAGTGCCAGTTTGGCACAGCTGGGGACTGTTGATGTTGGGGGAAGGGGTGTTGGGGGCTCCAGAAGGGCCTGCATTCCTCCCTTAGAACAGTTTGTACCAGGACCGAGTGGGAAGAGGAGGAGAGCCGAGGTGGGGGAGGGAGTGGCAGGGAGGGGAGGCTGGCAGGAGCTGAGCCCTGCACAGAGATTCCCAGCATCTGAGGGCCCAGGCCCAGGGTTTGGTTGTGGGTGTGCACAGGGGAGGCTCCTCCCTGCCTCTGCTTCCTGTCGGGATTCAGACTGCAGGCTGCAGAACCCACTGAATCCAGCCAGTGCCTGGGGGGCCTACCTCACTGACCAATAGGATGACTTTATAGCCATCCCGGGCTTTTCCGCCAGATGTTGGTTCATGTATCACACATAGCTCCAGGAGCTATGCTGACCAGGGCCAGCTTCGTGGATGTGAGGCCCATGCAGTGGCAAGGTGTCCTGTGCGTAGAAGGACCTTGCACTTTGTATATTGCTTTCTGGTTTCCATCTTTAGAGTTCTGAAGCTTTTTTTTTTTAACAAAGGACCCCAAACACTTTCATATTGTACCTGGTCCCACGTAGGGGATCGTATTTAGGAAAGCCAGACACACTCCCTCTCCTCCTGTCATTAATGGTATAGTGGGAAAGACAGACAGGAATCCACTCGTGAGGCAAATCCACGTAAAATTATACTCCTGGTCTGTGCCGGGAAGGAGAAGAGACTGTGGGCCATGCGGGTGAACTGTCTTTGGATAGGAGTAGGGCTCAAGAGAGTGTTTTCTGACCGTTAGAGACAGGAAGCAAGGCACAGAGGGCTCAGCAACACTGTCTAGGACCACATGGCGAGGCCGTGGAGGGGCCAGGGTCTAGTCCCCAGTGACCTATGTGGTAACTTGCTGCGCTGCTAACCTGCACATCACCATGGAGCTAGAGGGTGGGTTTCCTCTTGATCTAGCCATTCTTTCCTCTTTGGGGCCAATTACTCGAACTTCTGGAAATGGTAGTGTCTGTCCAAAGGCACTCTTGCTTTGATGGCAGCGCGGGCAGGGCGGGGGCAGGGGTCCCATGACAGTCCTGGGAGACAAAAGAAAGCTCCGTGTTCCTGAGGTCCATAGCCACACATGCTTCCTCTTTTGTCATGGGAGCATTGATGACTCAGCAGTAGAATTCTTGTCTTCCGCTGGGGAGACCTGGGTTTGAGTCCTGGCCAGGTGCCCTCATGCCCAGTCACTGACTGGCTGTCAGTGGAGGCTCGAATGCTGCTATGATGCAGAACAGATTTCAGCAGCGCTTGCAGGCTAAGTGGGACAGGTGATCGCGTTCCAACAACCAGCCCATGAGTACCATATCAGGCGCAATAGTCCCATCCAGGGCGGCGGTGCCAAACTGGGTGCCAACTCCACGGCAGCTACCAACCTCGCACAATTTCCTTCAGACTAGAAGGCATGGTTTCCCTCTCTCCCTCCCTTGGATTTCGTGAAGACGAGACACAAATGAGAAACAGACGTGAGGAAAGAGGAACAAACTCAGAAACATGAACCTGTCAAATTCAGACTTCTGAAGGAGCATCCTCCGTCAAAGGCTTTTACTGACTAAAATGTTGTTTCAGACACTGTACCGTCTCCACGAAACATCTGGTTTTAGCCTCCAAGGCACATGGCAGCTCTCATGCTGGTAGTTGTTCAGGAAAGGAAACTAAATGGCCAATCATCTCAGGCACCCTCTGAGGCCCACACCTCCTGGGGGAAGAGCCAGACCAAGGGGCAGTGTGCCAGGCCCCAGGAGGGAATGTAATCCAGGGATGGGGTGTGGGTCCTCCACAAGATGGCTTTGAGTCAAGGCTTGAAGGTTAGAGGCAGAGGTCCTAAAGTCTGCTTCTTTTAAGGCCTTCCAGGCAGAGATTCCGGCTTCCTCATCCTCTACGGTCTTCACTCCTGCACACCAGGTGGGGTATTGGGGGCAAGAGGATCCATTCTTTGGCCTAGATTTCCATGGTGGGGTGGGGGGGGTGGGGCACGACAGTGGGTGACTGAAAATGAATGAAAGTCTCAAACCAAGCTCTTTTTCACTAGCGTGCATTTGAGTGAAAGTGCTCAGAGTTCTGTTGCTTCAGAGCTATGACATTTGGAGCAAGTTTCTTTAGCTCTTTGGGTATCAGTAAAATGGGGTCAATGACCCCTCTGTGATCAAGATGCTGTGAAGATGAGGTGAAATGAGTGCAGGAAGCTAATGCAGTGCTGAGGCATGTTGGGTACTCAGGAAGTGCGGGTATAACCAGGTCCAAGTGCCAGCCAGGGGTGCTCCAGGTGACAGGACCTGGAACGCCCGAGAGGGAGGAAGGAGCGCCCTGCCTTGCACTGCTTAGGGGCATGGCTGGCCCAGGATCCCAGCCTTATGGCCCTCGGTTCAGACCCTCGTTGCCATACTAGACCAAAGTTACCTTCTTTCAGATGCTCATGGACTTACGTGGTATGTGTTCTCAGCACGTCCCCATGCCCATTCCACCGGCCCTCCCAACACCACCCCCAATCCCCTCACCCCTGTTAGAACACAGAACAGAGAACGCCTTTGGCTCTGGAATGTGCTCTGAGGAGTTTTCTCTTCTTTTGCAGACAGGCTTGGGGTGTTTTGTCCATTCGCTGCCCTCACACTTCCTGCCAATCATGGAAGCATGCCTCAATTCAGCTAAGGGAGGCAAAGAGAAAACACATTTCCCTATGTTGTCAGCACATGTGGCACTTCCATGTCATAATGCAGTGCACACAGGCGTCATGGTACACACAGCCCACATAGGAAACGAGGGGGGCGCAAGGTTGCTTACTGTGCAAACATGCGGCCAGACAGCTTCTCCCACAAAACCCAACAGCGACAGTGACAGCTACTGCAGGCCTCCTTTCCCAGACCTCCCGGCCTGGCCTCTTCTCTCTCCGGGGGGCTTCGGGGGGAAGAGGTGGAGAGTGAGTCGGGGCTTTGGCAGAACTTCCGAGTCTCCTTTCTTTTGTGTCTTCCAGTGGAGGCTCAATAATTCTTAAGATCCAAATTTAGAAGCTTGTATGGCGAGTCCTGAGAAATCAGTAGTTAGACAGCCAGGATTTCCAACTTTTCTCCCCTCAAACAATGGAATCAAGCTTACAATAGCGCAGTCACATCCCAAGGTCAAGTTTCAGCTTTTAATAGTTTTAATGAGCCAGTTCAGAGACTCTTGAACTTGTGCTCATCCATGCCTGCATAAGCTTGGGTACATGGGAAGGAAGAATTGGGGGAGGCACAGACCAGAGTGAGTTCACTTCTGCTGACTTGACCCCAGGAAGGGAGTCAGCTGCAGGGTTAGCTTCTCTCCAGCAATATCCAGGGATACTTAGGGTGTGTGGATGCACCCACCCTCCCAACCTGGGAGCAGATATAAATAATATCAAAGAGTGTAGAGCCAGTCACTGCTTCTGTTTCTACCTAGGGCCCCTGAGTGCCCCCCTGAACCTTGGAACTCTACAGGGAGACAAAGAATGAAGCCAATGGGAGGCATCAGAGGGTGGTGTCTTGAGTGCTTCTTGAATAAGTCAATTGATGGGGGACCAAGGGGAATGGAGCAGACGGAGGAAAGCGGAGATGCAGCCTCAGCGGGGGACGTTCCAGACAAGCAGGGCTATCTCTCAGATGACTTGTGCTCATCCTCACCACTATAGTTATGTGGAGGCCAGTGACACCCCAATACTATTTGCCATGCACTTACTGTGTACCAAGCTCTGTGCTAAGCACCCCTTCAATTCTCACAGCTGTCAGGAGTGGGGGTGGGGGTGTAGGTTCTGTTGTTGTTTGTACCATATAGATGAGCCAAAGAGAGGGCCAGTGAGGACAGGTCATGGGTCCAAGGTCACCCATGAGTAAAAATGATTTACATTCAGCCGGTTTCCCTCACCGGGGTCATACCCCAGCTGTTATCATTACCCCAGTGATGTAGCAGGAGACCTGCTGGCTGCTAATCACCAGGTCAGCCATTCGATTCCACTAGCTGCTCTTCAGGAGAGAGATGGCGCTTTCTCCCCCATCAGCCCCAACCCCCGGCCCGGCCATTTTACTTGGTCCTATAGGGTTGTTGTGAGGTGGGATTGACTCTAGTTTTGATTGGGAGGGCAATTGGGAAAACTCAGGAAAATCCAGATGTGGATCTGAAGGAGAAACTAGAAGTCCCCCTAAGTCCCCCTCACCATCACAACTATGTGAGCATTTTGGTATGTCTGGGAGAAAGGGCACCATCCAATTAGAGCCAGTTGTTCCCTATACATACAGATCACATATGTGTACAGATGACATATATAGAGATAGGATTGTATCCCGGCCATGGCCAGCTAGTCAGATGGCATTTCCCAGCCTGTCTTGCAACCAGATGCGAAAAGTTCACACGGTTCTCACCCGTGGCATCTGAGTGGCACTGATATGGGCCCAGGGCAGAGGCAAGGGGTGGCCCCGAGACATTCGCTCCCCTCTTCCTGCTGCAGGAACGCTGCACTGTGGCCACCCAGCTTCAACCTTGCTTATGACACCCAGGCCAGGAGGTGGTGGCACACAGAATAGAAGAAAAAGCTACATGCAGAGTCCCTCAACCGCTCACCTGAACCTAGTATGTGAATGTCAGGTCTCTGTTGCTGCATCCCTTTGTTACCGCTGCTTACCCTTGTCGCTCAACCCAAACCAAACTCACGTCAGCTTGATCCCCGTCAGACAGGGTGGGAGTGTCCCTGGGGGCTTGCTGAGACTGGAACTCCTTATGGGGGTCAAGCCTCCTCTGCGGCTAGCAGCGCGATGTGCAGCCCGCTAGGACACCAGGATCCTTTCCTTGAATAAGAGCCATCACAAACCTGTGGCCGCCCTGTTGATGTTGACTCGGGATGATGTCGTGTGTGTGCAGTAGACCTGTGCTTCCCGGGGCATTCCGCGGGGGATTTTCCAAAGGTAGACACTGCTGTTAAGGGCCCTCAAGTGGCTCCAGCTCGGAGACACTCTGGACAGCAGCGTGTCGCCCTGCCCAGCCGTGCACCACTGCACACGCCTCCCCTATGTTTGAGCTCATTGCTGCAGCCACCGACAGATGAAGCGCCCTGACGGGCATCGTCTCCCTTTCCGGACCCCTGTAGAAGTACATGGCCAGGCTTTCTTCCAGGGCGCCCCTAAATTTCAGTCAACAGCCAAGCTTGTTACCCACTTGCACCATCCAAGGACACTTTTCCCTAAGTGCCACAGTATTTCCTTATATTCTCTTCCCCGTGTACAGAGGTGGAGCTATTTTCTGCTTCTCTCATAATATAAAACATAGTTACTAGATGACCCACACACCCCTTCAGGTATCTGTGATTTTCCTAATATCTTCTGTTTCTCTTTCAGGATTGTTGAGTTCAGATATTTACCACCTAATTCCAGCGTGAAGAAATTCCAGAGTAACATTAATCAAACGCGGCGATCAAACTACAAACCACATGGTTCATAGCTCTGA
Organism: Echinops telfairi; assembly: GCF_000313985.2. Classification (NCBI taxonomy): domain Eukaryota; kingdom Metazoa; phylum Chordata; class Mammalia; order Afrosoricida; family Tenrecidae; genus Echinops; species Echinops telfairi. The sequence goes on from NW_022105908.1 coordinate 26,085, forward strand.
CTGCAGCCCCTCAGTGGGCAGAGCCCAGTTTCTAGAGCAGAATCAAACTTGTCTGAAGTGCTGAGGCTGCCGGGTGATGCTGCTGCCGCCTCTCCTCGGCCTCCCATGCCTGATAAGCCTTGTCTTTGTTTAGTGCGCTCTGGTTCCCAAGGCCCAGTCACCCTGCCTGTCTCATTCTGAGCCTCCTCTAGCATTATGTGCTAACGGGTCCAGTGTTTCTAGTAGGCGGGTGAAGGCCTGGTTTCTGGGCACAGTGCCTGGTCACGGATCTGTACCTGGTCCCAGATTGACTGTGAGGCACAACGAGGGACACCACTTTCACTCGGTTCTTTTGATTCCAAGATCAATGGCTTTTGAGAAATAGTTTTTATTGTTCCTCTTTACATTTTCCAAAGTAATATATGTGTTCCTTATCTGTATTTATTCAGGATAGCAGCCAGAATAAGTGCTTTCAAACATTAGATAAAAGACAACTAACCCAATTAAAAATGGGCAAAGGATTTAACCCTTTATATTCTTCCAAAGAAGATATAAAAATGGCTAATAAGCACATGTAAAGATGCTTAATTTCATTAATCATTACTGAACTGCAAATCAAATCATGATGCCCCCCACGATGGCTTTCATCCAGGAGACAGGCGGGAAAGAGTGCTGTTGAGGAGGTGGGGGCTGTGGCTGAGAAGGTAAAATTGTGCAGCCACTGTGGAAACAGTTGGGCAAGTCCTCCTGACACGAAGCCGAGCATTACACTAGGAGCCAGGAGTTTCATTCCTAGGCATATACCCCAAAGAAGTGAAAACACGTGTCTGCACAAAATCTTGTACAAGAATGTTCACAGTAGCCCTGGCCTTTTATACATTGGCATCAAAGGAACAGAGAGCAAATCCGTGATTACTTCATGAGGGCCAGTATCAAGCAGGGCCCTGTCACAAGAACTAGTTGTTCTTAGGTCATGGCTACAATTAAATGCAACCCCCAAATGTCAGATTCTATTTATATGCAATACTCATAGTAGGAAATCCATAAAGACAGAAAGCAGAGTAAAGATTACCCGGGACTTGAAGAAACTGAGGATTAGGGGCTGCATGGTTTCAGGAATTTGGGGGCCACGAGAAGGGGACAGAGGCTGTAAAATTAGTTTGTGGTGACGATTATACTAAAAAACTCACTGCTAAAAAAAACACCTCACTGCTATTGAGTCAATGCCAGCTCATAGCAACCCTATAGGACAGGGTAGAACTGCTCTGTGAGCTTCCAAGACTGTAACTGTTTATGAGAGTAGTGTGGTAGTCACCTAATCTGGTGTCAATTTAAGGATTAAGAGTGTAGGGGTGGAGTCTAGGCTGTCAATCTGGAGATAGCCAATGAGACTTCTGTGTGGGCATGACCTTCTCCTGAGAATTCTGAAAAATCTGGGAATTCCTTCTTGGAGAC
>NW_022105908.1:27618-28573 GCF_000313985.2 Echinops telfairi
TTATATGCATATATTCTGATGCATGTAATCATAAGGATATAAAGTTATTTCCAACCATTATTACATTTTTTGATTCGGAAACTGGGATAAAAATTTGAATTTTAGATTTTGTTTCTTTGCCCGGCTAAACTTCTGAAATTTCAGTCCCATTATTAATATCTTGGGGAAAAAATTTAAAACATAAAATGAATGCATATTGTGCAGACAACACAAATGCAAATTGTGGAGGAAAAGCGAAAAGAGGTACAAATAATATTTTTTATAAATTAAAAATCCTTAATCAAAACATTATTGGTGTTGGTTGTGCAGCGCACATAATACATAACACCATTCAAACAGCTGCTGATTTATTGCGCGTAAATGTGGAAAATATTGTTATTAAAATATATTACTTTTATATACACTGTGACAATTGAAATGCTTAAAGAATTTTGTGAAACTTTGGAAGTCGAATATCAGAAAATACTTGAATACAGTAAAACGCGCTGGTTAGCTCTTTTGCCAGCTGTCGAAAGAATTTTGAAAATATACGATCCTTTGAAATCCTATTTTCTATCACAGGATAAATGTCCTAGAATTTTGGAAAAGAATCTTCAAAAATTTGGCTAGAGCTTGTAAACAATCAAGCAGCTCTTTTTCAAAATGCTATAAAACTTATTGAAGGTGACAAAATTTCAGTAATCAAACTAGCAAATGAAGTTAATAATTTAAAAGCGGTTAGAAAATGATTTTCTTCCATTAACTATCCGTAATAGTATGTCAGCTAGAAGAACAAGGTGCAAAAAATCGTGCAGATTTCATGAATCACGTTAAAAAGTTCTATAGTAACTGCATAGATTATTTAGAAGAGTGGACGGTACATTACAATATTGAACATTTTCATTGGGTTACATTAAAACATGAACTTAATTGGAATGATGAGCAAAAATCATTTGATCATATTACTCAAAATTTC
>NW_022105908.1:30739-32136 GCF_000313985.2 Echinops telfairi
AGGTATGTCTCTCCTCAGAGAGATCTAACACACCCTGGACCAAGCTCATAGGCTTCCCTAGTCTGGGATTGTGTAAATGTCCCTACTGCCTTCAGCTATGAGGAAGGAATTGATCTGCTGCTCGTCTTTTGGTGTTTCCTGGGTTCTCCATGACCTATTTAAGTGACCTACTGAATGAGATCCTTGGACCTATCATGGCTTCATGCTGATGGTCTACCTCCACTGTAGGTAGGACTGTCTTTGTCATCTTTAAGGCACAAATGCATCTCCATGAATTATGTTAATTTGGGGCCTCTTTATTCCCCTTGAAGGATCCCTGTAATTAAGACCCAAATCTAGGGAATCTACTCTTTTTCCCTTGTGCTGTGGTTCTACCACCCCAAATCAACCCAGTCACCTGTGAGTATTGGATTACTTCCCCTGAAGACCCCCAGATACAGACTGTGAGCCCTTCAGGGCAGGAACCTGGGACTTAGTGGGCACTGAATGCAGATTTCTGAAGGAGGGGTGAATGGATGGCTAAAGGGCAATATCAATTTTCACAGAAGGAGTCTTCCTCCACTAAAATAAGTTCAAAGGGTATTTATTTAAAGAATACTGAAATAAGACTACATTAAATAAAATTTAATTCAAAAATAAATCTTGTTTTGAGAATAAATCATTTCTTGTGTTGATACAGGATAAAGTGCTTTGCAGCTCTAAATGCACTCTCTACGTGGGTAACATTTAAATATGTGTCAAGAGGAGAGCTTAGGCTAAGCTGTTTCCTCAGACTCTGTAGAGGCTCATAGGATTGAAGTCAGTACGTCTGGGCTCTAAATTCAGCTCCGACACATACTAGCTGGGTGATCTTGGCCAAGACACTTAAGCTGTATGAGCTTCAGTTTTTTCATCTATAAAATGGGAATAGTAGTAATGATAATGAGGATGGGTTTTTTTTCATTGATTTGGTCTTTTTTTTTTTTAACATTTTATTAGGGGCTCATAGTACTTTTATCACAAACTATGCATACATCAATTGTGTAAAGCATATTTGTACATTCATTGCCCTAAACACTCTCAAAACATTTGCTCTCCACTTAAGCCCCCAGCATCAGCTCCTCTTTTTTTCGCCCCCCCCCGCTCCCCCCCCCCTTCATGAGCCCTTGATAATTTATAAATGCTTATTTGTACATTCATTGCCCTGTCCACTCTCAAAACATTTGCTCTCCACTTAAGCCCCTGGCATCAGCTCCTCATTTTTTCGCCTGCCTCCCCGCTCCCCTCTCCCTCATGAACCCTTGATAATTTATAAATTATTGTTTTGTCATATCTTGCATTGTCTGACATCTCCCTTCACCCACTTTTCTGTTGTCCGTCCCCCAGGGAGGAGGTCACATGTAGATCCTTGTAATCGG
>NW_022105908.1:33808-44392 GCF_000313985.2 Echinops telfairi
ATGCTGGCCTGGGCCCCAGACAAGGGTACACTGGCATGTCAGAGACTGTAAACGTGCCATAGATCCTGGGGACATGGCCATTTCTCAATATGTCATTCTTGCCTACAAAAAACAAAACCCTAAACTATAAAATAAAGAAGGAATTCTAAAAGAGAATTGATGACTACTTCATGCTTATTTTTGAAATACCAAGTTCTTTAAAAAGAATTGCTCATTTTGTGTGGCCATGCCAGCTTCTCTAGGCTGTGCCTGGCACCTGCATGTGGACTGCCCGTGAACTGCAGATGGGGCAGCCTGGTAGAATGGAGATCTGACCTCTCCTCTTTCCAGAGGCTAGAAATGGGAAGATGTTGGCCTGGTGGGTTCGTCCTGAGTGCCGAGCAATCATCTGCTCCGTGCCTCTCTCCCAGCTCCTTGTGAGGGCCCTTGGCTTGTAGATACAGCAGTCCAATCTGTGCCTTTGTCTTCACGTGACCATCTTCCCGCTGTGTGTCTGTCTCTTGATTTTAATAGACTCGTGTTGGTTTAGGGACCACCCTGCGCAACCAGCATAACAAGCCGTGGTGGCAAATGAGCTCAACTGCTAGTCTGGACCCACCACCTGCTCCAAGGGAGAAGGATGTGGTCATCTGGTTTCCTGAAGCCTGGAGGCTTGGAAAACGCCCCTTTGGGCATTCTATTCTGTCCTATACAGTGCCTATGAGTGGAATCAACTTAGCGACAGGCCTGCACCAGTACCATCTCAGGTGAAATTAGCTGAGAACGTCCTCAAAGACTCTTATTTGCAAATAACGTCACACTCGAAAGTTGCTGGGGTTAGAACTTCAACATATCTTTCTTAGGGCAAGGTTGGGGGTGGCATGCAAGTGCCCCTCCACTCTGTGTACTCCCTTTTCATGACTCAGCTGCAAAGGATCTTTTTTCTAAATCTTTAAGAAGGTAACATGTGTGTCTATAGGAAGAGGTTTTTGTGTGTGTGAGCAGGTAACCTGTGTATGTATATGAGCAGGTTTTGTCTGTGCGCAGCTAACCTGTGTGTGTATATGAGCAGGTTCTTGTGTTTCAGTGCAGATAACCCCTCTGTGTATATGAGCAGGTATTGTGTCTGTGAGCAAGTAACCTGTGTGTATATATGAGCAGGTTCTTGTGTCTGTGAGCAGGTAACCTGTGTGTATATGAGCAGGTCCTTTTATCTGTAAACAGATAGCCTGTGTGCATATAAGAGCTGGTTCTTCTGTCTTTGAGCAGATAACTTGTGTGTGTTTATGAGCAGGTTCTTGTGTCTGTGAGCAGGCAACCCCTGTTTATATGAGATGGTTCTTGACTCTGTGAGCATTTGCTGTGTGTCTGTGAGCAGGTAACCTGTGTGTGTATATGAGTAGGCTCTTGTGTCTGTGCGCAGCTAACCACTGTGTGTGTATGAGCAGGTTCTTGTGTCTGTCAGCAAGTAACCTGTGTGTTTATATGAGCATGTTCTTGTGTCTTAGAGCAGGTAACCTGTGTGTATATATGAGCAGGTCCTTTCATCTGTGAACAGATAACCTGTGTGTGTATATGAGCTGGTTCTTCTGTCTTTGAGCAGGTAACTTGTGTGTGTATATGAGCAGGTCCTTGTGTCTGGGAGCAGGTACCTGTGTGAATATGAGCAGGTTCTTGTGTCTGGGAGCAGGTAACGTGTGTGTATATGAGCAGGTCGTTTTTTCTGTGAACAGATAACATGTGTTGGTATATGAACTGGTTCTTCTGTCTTTGAGCAGGCAACTTGTGTGTGTAAGAGAGCAGGTTCTTGTGTCTGTAAGCAAGTAACCTGAGTGTGTATGTGAGCGGGTTCTTGTGTCTGTGAGCAGGTAACCTGGCTGTGTACTTGAGCAGGACTTTTTGTCTGTGAGCAGGTATAATGTATGTGTATAAGAGCAGATCTTGTGTCTGTGAGCAGGTAACCTGATTGTGTATATCAGCAGGTTCTTGTGCCTGAGACGGCAAAATTTGCGTGTGTGTGAGCAGGTTCTTCTGTCTTTGAGCAGGGAACTTGTGTGTGTTTTTGAGCAGGATCTTGTGTCTGTGAGCTGGTTAACCTGTATGTGTATATGACCAGGTAATTTTGTCTGTTAACAGGTAACTGTGTGTGTATATTCGGTGTGTCTTTGAGCATGTCACCTGCTTGTGTAAATGAGCAGGTTCTTGTGTCTCTGAACTTGTTGCATGTGTTTTTATAAGAGCAGGTTTTTGTGTCTCTGAGCAGGTTCTTGAATCTGTGAGCAGTTACTGTGGGTGTATATGAAGAGTTTCTTGTGTCTGTGAGCAGGTTACCAGTGTGCATATAAGCAGGTTCTTATGTCTCTGAGCAGGTAACCTGAGTGTATATAAGAAGAGGTTCTTGTGTCTGTGCACAGATAACCTGTGTGTGTATATGAGCAGGTTCTTGTGTCTGTGCACAGGTAACTCCTCTGTTTATATGAGCAGGTTCTTGAGTCTGTGAGCAGTTAAACTGTGTGTATATATGAGCAGGTACTTGTGTCTGTGAGCCATCAACTTGTGTGTATATATGAGCACGTTCTTGTGTCTGTGAGCAGGTAATCTGTGTGTGTATGTGAGCAGGTTCTTTTGTCTGTGAGCAGTTAACCTGTCTTTATATATATGCGCATGTTCTTGTGTCTGTGAGCAGGTAAGCTGTGTGTGTATATTAGCAGATTTTTTTTGTCTGTGTCTGTGAGCAGGTAAGCTGTGTGTGTACATTAGCAGATTTTTTTTGTCTGTGAGCACGTAAACTGAGTGTGTGCGTGAGCAGGATCTTGTGTCTGTGAGCAGGAAACCTATGTGTGTATATGACCAGGTTATTTTGTCTGTTAACAGGTAACTTGTGTCTGTATATGAACCAGTACGGTGCGTCTTTGAACATATAACCTGTTTGTGTAAATGAGCAGGTTATTGTGTGTGTGAACTTGTAGCATGTGTTTGTATATGAGCAGGTTTTTGTGTCTGTGAGCAGATAGCCTGAGTGTGTATATCAGCAGGTTCTTGTGCATGAGACGGTAAAACATTCGTGTGTGTGAGCAGGTTCTTGGGTATGAATAAGTAACCTGCCTGTGTATTTGAGCAGGATCTTGTGTCGTTGAGCAGGTTAACCTGTATGTGTATATGACCACGTAATTTTGTCTGTTAACAGGTAACTTGTGTGTGTATATATGGTGTGTCTTTGAGCATATAACCTGTTTGTGTAAATGAGCAGGTTCTGTGTCTGTGGACTTGTAGCATGTGTGTGTATATGAGCAGGTTTTTGTGTCTGTGAGCAGCTAACTTGTGTGTATATGTGAGCCGGTTCTTGAGTCTGTGAGCAGTTACTGTGTGTCTGTGAGCAGGTAACCTGTGTGTATATGAAGAGGATCTTGTGTTTGTGAGCAGGTAACCTGTGTGTGTATATGAGGAGGTTCTTGTGTCTGTGCGCAGCTAACCTGTGTGTGTCTATGAGCAGGTTCTTCTATCTGTGAACAGGAAACCTGTGTGTGTATATGAAGAGGTCCTTGTGTCCGTAATCAGGTAACCTGTGTTTACATATGAGCAGGATCTTGTGTCTGTGAGCATATAACCTGTGTGTGCATATGAGGAGTTTCTTCTGTTTTTGAACAGGTAAAATGTGTGTTAAATGACCAGATTCTTATGTCTGTGAGCAGGTAACCTGAGTGTTCATGAGCAGGTTGTTGTGTCTGTGAGCAGGTAACCTGTGTGCATATATCAGCAGGATCTTGTGCCTAAGATGGTAAAAGGTGCGTGTGTGTGAACAGGTTCTTGTGTCTATGAACAGGTAACCTGCGTGTGTATTTGAGCAGGATCTTGTGTCTGTGAGCAGGTTAAGCTGTATGTGTATATTACCAGGTTATTTTGTCTGTTAACAGGTAACTTGTGTGTACATATTAGCCTGTAAGGTGTGTCTTTGAACATATAACCTGTTTGTGTAAATGAGCAGGTTCTTGTTTCTGTGAACTTGTTGCATGTGTGTATATATGAGCAGGTTTTTGTGTCTGTGAGCAGGTAACCTGTTTGTGTATATGACCTGGTCCTTTTGTCAGTGAACAGATAACCTGTGTGTTTATGTGAGCAAGTACTGTATGTATGTGAGCAGGTAACTTGTGTTTGAATAAGAGTAGGTTCTTGTGTCTGTGAACAGGTTTCCTGTGTGTGTATATCAAAAGGTTCTTGTGTCCGTAATAAGGTAACCTGTGTGTGTAAATGAGCAGGTTCTTTTGTCTGTGAGCAGGTAACCTTGTATGTATATGAGCAGGTACTGTGTGTTTACGAGAAGGTCATCTGTGTGTGTATATGAGCAGGTTTGGGGTGTTAGTGAGCTGGAAACCTGTGTGTATATATGAGCATGTTCTTGTGTCTGTGAGCAGGGAACCTGTATGTGTATATAAGAGGAGGTTCTTGTGTCTGTGAGCAGCTATCCTGCATGTGTATATGAGCTGGTACTATGTGTCTGTGAGCAGGTAACCTGTGTGTGTATATGAGCAGGTTTTTGTGTCTGTGAGCAGGTAACCTGCGTGTGTATATGAGCTGGTACTGTGTGTCTGTGAGCAGCTAACCTGTGTGTGTATATGAGCTGGTACTGTGTGTCTGTGAGCAGCTAACCTGTGTGTGTATATGAGTTGGTTCTATGTGTCTGTGAGCAGGTAACCTGTGTGTGTATATGAGCAGGTTTTTGTGTCTGTGAGCAGGTAACCTGTGTGTGTATATGAGCTGGTACTGTGTGTCTGTGAGCAGGTAACCTGAATGTGTGTGTGAGCAGGTTCTTGTGTCTATGAGCAGGTAAGCTGAGTATGTACGTGAGCAGGATCTTTTGTCTGTGAACAGATAAACTGTGTGTATAAGAGCAGGTTCTTGTGTCTGTGAGCAGGTAACCTGTGTGTGTATATGAGCAGGTCCTTTTATCTGTGAACAGATAAGCTGTGTGGGGATATGAGCTGGTTTTCTGTCTTTGAGCAGGTAACTTGTGTGTGTAAATGAGCAGGTTCTTGTGTCTGTGAGCAGGTCACCTGTGTGTATATAAAGACGTTCTTGTGTCCATAATCAGGTACCCTGAGGTGTAAATGAGCAGGTTCTCATTTTTCTGAAGAGGCAACCTGTGTGTGTAAACAAGAAGGATCTTGTGTCTGTGAACAGGTAACCTTTGTATGCATATGAGCAGCATCTTGTGTCTGTGAACTTGTAGCATGTGTGTGTATATGAGCAGGTTTTTGTGTCTGTGAGCAGGTAACCTGAGTGTGTACATGAACAGGACCTTTTGTCTCTGAGCAGGTAAACAATGTGTGTGTATGAGCAGGATTTTGTGTCTGTGAGCAGGAAAACTGATTGTGTATAAAGCCTGTTCTTGTGCCTGAGACAGTAAAAGGTGCATCTGTGTGAGCAGGTTCTTGTGTCTGTGATTAGGTAACCTGCGTGTGTATTTGAGCAGGATATTGTGTCTGTGACCTGGTTAACCTGTATGTGTATATGACCAGGTAATTTTGTCTGTTAACAGGTAACGTGTGTGTATATACGGTGTGTCTTTGAGCATATAACCTGTTTGTGTAAATGAGCAGGTTCTTGTGTCTGTGAACTTGTACCATGTGTGTGTATATGAGCAGGTTTTTGTGTCTGTGCGCAGCTAAACTCAGTGTGTATATGAGCAGCTTCTTGTATCTGTGAACAGGTAACCTGTCTGTGTATATGAAGAGGTTCTTGTGTCCATAATCAGGTAGCCAGTGTATGTATATGAGCCGGTTCTTTTGTCTGTGTGCAGGTAACCCCTATGTTTATATGAGCAAGTCCTTGTGTCTGTGAGGAGGTAACCTGTGTGTATATATGAGGAGGTTCTTGTGTCTGTGAGAAAATAAATGTGTGTATATATGACCACGTTTTTGTGTCGGTGACAAGGTAACCTGTGTGTGTATATGAGCAGGTCCTTTTATCTGTGAACAGAGAACCTGTGTGGGTATATGAGCTCATTCTTCTGTCTTTGAGCAACTAACTTGTATGTGTATATGAGCAGGTTGTGTGTCTGTGAGAGGAAACCTGAGTGTGTACGTGACCAGTATTCTTTTGTCTATAAGCACGTAAACTGTGTGTGTATAAGAGCAGGTTCTTGTGCCTGAGATGGTTAAAAGTGCGTGTGTGTGAGCAGGTTCTTGTGCCTGTGAATAGGTAACATGCGTGTGTATTTGAGCAGGATCTTGTGTCTGTGAGCTGGTTAACCTGTATGCATATATGACCAGGTAATTTTGTCTGATAACAGGTAACTTGTGTGTGTATATACACCATGTGTCTTTGAGCATATAACCTGTTTGTGTAAATGAGCATGTTCTTGTGTCTGTAAACTAATAGCATGTATGTGTATATGAGCAGGTTTTTGTCTCTGTGAGCAGGTAACTTGTGCTTGTGTATGAGCTGGTTCTTGAGTCTGTGAGCAGTTACTGTTTGTCTGTGAGCAGGTAACCACTGTGTGTATATGAGCAAGTTCTTGTGTCTGTACGCAGCTACCAGTGTGTGTATATGAGCAGGTTCTTGTGTCTGTACGCAGCTACCAGTGTGTGTATATGAGCAGGTTCTTGTGTCTGTGCACAGTTAACCCCTATGTGAATATCAGCAGGTTCTTTTGTCTGTGAGCAGGTAACCTGAGTGTGAACGTGAGCAGGACCTTTTGTCTGTGAGAAGGTAAACTGTGTGAGTATAAGAGCACGTTCTTGTGTCTCTGATCAGGTAACCTGTGTGTATATATATCAGCCAATTTTTGAGTCTGTGAGCAGTAACTGTGTTTCTGTGAGCAAGTAACCTCTCTGTGTGTATATGAGCAGGTTCTTGTGTCTTATACCAATTAACCTGTGTGTATATGAGCAGTTCTTGTGTCTGTGAGCAGGTAACCTGTGTATTTATATGAGCAGGTTCTTATGTCTTTGAGAAATTAACCTGTCTGTATATATGAGCACGTTCTTGTGTCTGTGAGCTGGAAACCTGTGTGTGTATATGAGCAGGTCCTTTTATCTGTAAACAGATAACCTGCGTGGTTATATGACCTGGTTCTTCTGTCTTTGAGCAGGTAACTTGTGTGTGTATATGAGCAGGTTCTTGTGTCTGTGATCAGGTAACCTGGCTGTGTACATGAGCAGGACCTTTTGTCTGTGAGCAGGTAAACTGTGTGTGTATATGAGCAGGATTTTGTGTCTGTGAGCAGGAAACCTGAGTTTGTATATCATCAGGTTCCTGTGCCTGAGACGGTAAAAGGTGCATGTGTGTGAGCAGGTTCTTGTGTCTGTGAATAGGTAACCTGCGTGTGTATTTGAGCAGGATCTTGTGTCTGTGACCTGGTTAACCTGTATGCGTATATGACCAAGTAATTTTGTCTGTTAACAGGTAACTTGTGTGTATATATACAGTGTGTCTTTGAGCATATAACCTATTTGTGTAAATGAGCAGGTTATTGTGTCTCTGAACTTGTAGCATGTGTGTGAATATGAGCAGTTACTGTGTGTCTGTGAGCAGGTACCTTGTGTGTGTATATGAACTGGTTCTTGTCTGTGAGTCTGTGAGCACTTACTGTGTGTCTGTGAGCAGGTAACTTGTGTGTGTATATGAGCAGGTTCTTGTGCCTGTACACTTCTAACTTGTGTGTGTATATGAGCAGGTTCTTGTATCTGTGAACAGATAACCTGTGTGTGTATATGAAGAGGTTCTCGTGTCCATAATTAGGTAACCTGTGTGTGTATATGAACAGGTTCTTGTGTCTGAGCCCAGGTAACCCCTATGTATATATGAGCAGGTTCTTCTGTCTGTGAGCAGGAAACCTGTGTGTATATATGAGCACGTTCTTGTGTCTGTGAGCAAGTAACCTGTGTGTTTATATGAGCATGTTCTTGTGTCTGGGAGTAGGTAACCTGTGTGTGTATGATCAGGTCCTTTCATCTGTGAACAGATATCCTGTGTGGGTATATGAGCTGGTTCTTCTGTCTTTGAGCGGGTAACTTGTGTGTGTATATGAGCAGGTTCTTGTGTCTGTGAGCAGGATGTTTTGTCTGTGAGTAGGTAAACTGTGTGTGTAAGAGAGCAGGTTCTTGTGTCTGTGAGCAGGTAACCTGTATGTATATGAGCAGGTCCTTGTGTCTGTGAGCCTGTGAGAGAGTACTGTGTGTGTACATGAGCAGGCTATTGTGTGTATGAGCATGTTAATCTGTGTGTGTATATGAGAAGTTTCATGTGTCTGTGAGCAGGCACTATGTGTCTGTGAACAGGTAATTTGTGTGTATATGACACGCTTCTTATATCTGTGATCAGGTACTATGTATGTATATGAGCAGGGACTGTGTGTCTGTAAGCAGGTAACCTCAGCGTGTATTTGATCAGGTTCTTGTGTCTGTGTGCAGGTAACCCCTATGTGTATATGAGCAGGTTCGTGTGTCCATGAGCAGGTAACCTGTGTGTAAATGAGCAGGATCTTATGTCTGTGAGCATATAACCTGTGTGTATATATGATTACGTGCTTGACTCTGTAAGCAAGTAACCTGTGCGTATATATGAGCAGGATCTTGTGTCTATGAGCATATAACCTGTGTGTGTATGTGAGCACGTGCTTGACTCTGTGAGCAAGTAACCTGTGTATATATGAGCAGGATCTTGTGTCTGTGAGCATATAACCTGTGTGTGCATATGAGGAGGTTCTTCTGTCTGTGTCCAGGAAATGTGTGTGTATATGAGCCGGTTCCTGAGTCTGTGAGCAGGTAACCTTAGTGTGTACATGAGCAGGATCTTTTGTCTGTGAGCAGATAAACTATGTGTGTATAAGAGCAGATTCTTTAGTCTGTGAGCAGGTAACCTGAGTGCGTGTGTGAACAGGTTCTTGTGTCTGTATATGAGCCGGTACCGTGTGTTTTTGAGCATATAATCTGTTTATGTAAATGAGCAGGTTCTTATGTCTGTAAACTTGTAGCTTGTGTGTGTATATGAGCAGGATTTTGTGTCTGTGACCAGGTAACGTGTGTATATATGAGCCGGTTCTTGAGTCTGTGAGCAGTTCTATGTGCCTGAGAGCAGGTAATCTGTGGGTGTACATGAAGAGGATCTTGTGTCCATCATCAGGTAACCTGTGTGTATATATGAGCACGTTCTTGTGTCTGTGAGCAGGTAACCTGTGTGTGTATATGAGCAGGTCCTTTTATCTGTGAACTGATAACCTTTGTGGGTCTATGAGCTGGTTTTCTTTATCTTTGGGCATGTAACTTGTGAGCAGGTAACCAGTGTGTATATATGAGCACGTTCTTATGTCTGTAAGCAAGTAACCTGTGTGTGTATATGAGCACATTCCTGTGTGAGCAGGTAACCTGTGTGTGTATATGAACAGGTTTTTGTGTCTTTGAGAAGGTAACCTGAGTGTGTATATCATCAGGTTCTTTTGTCTGAGATGAAAATGTACGCATGTGTGAGCAGGTTCTTGTGTCCGTAATCAGGTAACATGTGTGTATTTATGAGCAGGTTCTTGTGTCTGTGAGCACGTAACCTGTGTGTATATGTGAGCACGTTCTTGTGTCTGTGAGCAATTAACCCGTGTGTATATATGAGCATGTTCTTGTGTCTGTGCGCAGGTATCCAGTGTGTGTATCTGAGCAGGTCCTTTTATCTGTGAACAGATAGCCTGTGTGGGTATATGAGCTTGTTCTTCTATCTTTGAGCAGGAAACGTGTGTGTATATAAGCAGGTTCTTGTGTCTGTGAGCAGGTAATATGTGTGTGTATATGAAGAGGTTCTTGGGTCTGTAATCAGTTAACCTGTGTGTGTATATGAACAGGTTCTTGTATCTGTGTGCAAGTAACACCTCTGTGTATATGAGCAGGTTCGTGCATCTGTGAGCAGGTAACCCGTGTGTATATATGAGCAGGTACTTGTGTCTGTGAGCAGGTAACCTGTGTGTGCATGTGAGCAGGTTGTTGTGTCTGTGAGCAATTAACCAGTCTGTATATATGAGCACGTTCTTGTGTCTGTAAGACAATAACCCATGTGTGTATATGAGCAGGTACTTGTGTCTGTGAGCCCTTAATCTGTGTGTATATATGAGCACATTCCTGTGTCTGTGAGCAGGTAACCTGTGTGTGTATATGAGCAGGTTTTTGTGTCTTTGAGAAGGTAACCTGAGTGTGTTTATCAGCAGGTCCTTGTGTCTGAGATGAAAATGTGTGTGTGTGTGAGCAGGTTCTTGTGTCTGTGAGCAGGTAACCTGCGTGTGTATATGAGCAGATCCTTTTATCTGTGAACAAGTAACCTGTGTGGGTATATGAGCTGGTTCTTCAATCTCTGAGCAGGTAACTTATGTGTATATATATGCAGGTTCTGTGTCTGTGAGCAGGTAACCTGTGTGTTTATGAGCTGGTCCTTTTATCTGTGAACAGATAACCTGTGTGGGTATATGAGCAGGTAATCTGTGTATATATGTACAGTGAACCCTCATTTATCGCGGTTAATCGGTTCTAGACCCTACTGTGATAAATGAAATTCCGCGAAGTAGGATTCCTTATTTGTAAATCAAATATTTTCGTAGTTAGAGCATAGAGGACATGAAAAAACACC
>NW_022105908.1:45785-47913 GCF_000313985.2 Echinops telfairi
CGTGATAGAGTGAAGCCGCGGAAGTCGAAGCGCGAAGTGGCGAGGGTTCACTGCATATATGAGCACATTCTTGTATCTGTGAGCAGGTAACCTGTGTGTATATATGAGCACGTCATGTGTCTGTGAGCAGGTAACCTGTGTCTGTATATGAGCAGGTAATCTGTGTATGTATATATGAGCACGTTTTTGTGTCTGTGAGCAGGTAACTTGTGTGTGTATATGAGCAGGTTCTTGTGTCTGTGAGCAGGTAACCCGAGTGTGTAAATGAAGATGTTCGATGTACATAAATCAGTGATATACTAATCGCAGTTACCAATTAGAAAATGTAATTTTACAAGAAAGGTATATACTATGTTTTTAACCTTTCTTAAATAAAATTGTAATACTGTACTAAAGGCATTGAAAAAGATGTATATAGAGACTCAGTTTATGAATGAAAAGGTCCAATATTTAAAACAGCAGTTGGATCCAAATTCATCTATAACAAACATATTGCTTTTAATCGAAATCATAGAATTCATGCAGGTTTAACAAAAGTATACCAAAATTAATATAAAAAATTAAAAAGTCAAGAATAGCAATGTAAATTAGAAGGAAGGGGGCACTTGCTCTCCTAACTAGCAAGTCCTAGTTAAAGTGATGATCCTTAGAGAAGTATGGCATAGACACACCACAGGGCGAGAAACAAACCTGCATGCAGACTGTAGCTCAGCCCAGCACAGGGGCATCCTAACCAATTGTGGGAAATGGAGAGCTTGGTTAACATAACAACAACACAGGAAAGGATGAAATTAGAACTCCACGGGATGACACACACACATCAATTCCAGAGGGATTGGAGTCCTGCACAGGAAAGCCGGTGCTTGAAAGCCCTCAGAAGGACATTCTAGGAGAATATCTCTCTCATGACCTCAGTGCTGCTGCTCCATTCAGGCCCAACCGGAGCATGTACACAGGTATAGATAAGAGATGGGAGCTCAGGACACAGGGAATCCAGGAACAGGAGTGGGAACAGAGATACCAGAAGGGGAAGGAGGGGAGAGGATGGGAGACAGAGGTACCGATCACAATGATCGACACGTAACCATACACCCCCCTCCAAGGGGAATAACAACAGAAAACATAGGGGAAGAGAGATAGTGGTTGGTGTGAGATATGAAAATAATAATAATTTATACTCTATCAAGGGGACATGAGGGTGGGTGGGAAGGAAAAAAAGAGGAGCTTATACCAAGGGCTCAATGGACAGTAACTGTCCAGAAAAGAATGATGGCAACGTACTTACAAGCAGGCCTGATACAATCGGTGTATGGATTGTAAAAAGAGTGGTAAGAGCCCCCAA
The DNA here is from genome assembly GCF_000313985.2 of Echinops telfairi. NCBI lineage: Eukaryota > Metazoa > Chordata > Mammalia > Afrosoricida > Tenrecidae > Echinops > Echinops telfairi. Next base: position 47,128 of record NW_022105908.1, read on the forward strand.
TAACATGATCATTTCATATAAAAGGGGGAAAAAACAAGACACCAAGTCATGAATGAAAGGAGGGATAAATTAGACTATATTAAAATAATTGTGTGGAAAACTCTACTCAACAAAAGACGTCTCTAAAAGTTGAAGATACTCCCCCAGTGACTAGGAAGCCACATGCAATTACAAACAAATAGAATCTAGAACACAATGAATATCCAAACCAAAAAATTAGACCCAACCACCCAATTCAAGAGCCTCACGGGAACAAAGAGGCCAGAAGTCCAAGGAATCAAGAAACCTGTTAAAGTAGCACCGGCGTCATTAGTCATCGTTGAAATATGCACATGGAGAAACTGGGAGACCAACACCATTTTACCAGATTTGAAAAAATGCAAAGGCCGGATTAGTTTTAAGGATGTGATCTGAGAATCCCTTGAGCTGGCTTTTAAATGATCAACCATCCGTCTGTGAAAAGATCCACTGGGACTTCTCCAAACAGAGAGAACCTGGACGGAGAAGTCTCCCCCATTCCAGCATGTGTTCTGATGCAGCTGAACGCTGGCCACCCTTGGGAGGACCTCACAGACCCAGCGCTGCTTCTTTCCAGCTGACGGGACATGTTCTCACACAACAGCGCAGCCATGCTTTCTGTCTGTCTGCAAGCCAATTGCGTTTGTCCCACTCGCCCATGTGGGGCTGAGGGGGAGCGGGGGTCCTTACTTGGAGCAGTCTTCATGCACAATGTTCCCGGTGGTCTCCTCGATGCTGCGCTCCGAGACAAACGCAGGGCACTCCTTG
>NW_022105908.1:49186-53168 GCF_000313985.2 Echinops telfairi
ATCTGTACCAGTGTACATCCTCTGGTCTAGCCAGATTTGCAAGGTAGAATTCAGATCATGATAGTGGGAGGGGAGGGGGCCGAATCTTACGCTTATGAAGCTCTTTGTCCAATAGTGTATATACCTTGTCAGTTTTCACACAGTCAACAGCCTGGGGCATGTAGGCCCAGGAGCTCAAACACTCTGTTGCTAACTACAAGGTTAGTGGTTCAAACCCACAGCTGTGCTACAGGAGGAAGATGTAGAGGCAGGCGGTCTGCTTCCATGACGATCACAGACAGCCTCAGTGCCCCATCGGGAGGTTCCTGCCTGTCCTACAGGGCTGTGGGTTTCGACTCCCCTGGGTGACTTGCTTTGTGTTGTAGTTTGGTGGAGGGACACATAGCAAGTAGGTGATGGGCAAAATCTTTGTGACGAAATGATTGAAATAAATTACATCCAGGAGGCAAGTAACAAAACAATGTGATTTGATTATTTTTAAACTGGGGATAAGGAAAATCCACATATCGGAGGTTACGGAACCCCGTCAGGGCCACGGGTGAAGCTCTGTCTGGGCTGGTGACCACGAATGGCCGAGAATTCAAAGCAGAAGCAGTTATTTCCCCAGGAGAAAGAAGAGGCTGGCTGCTTCCATGATGATTTACTGTCTCAAACTAAAGACAGTGCGGTCCAGTATGACTCAGTACAACACAGTACAGGGCAACACAGATGCCGGGTCTCGAGGACCCCAAGGAACAGCTCCACTCTGCCGGGTGTGGTCACTATGAGCTGGAAACCGTTTTTGGACGGTGACTTTGGCGAGGGTGGTGATGCGCGTGAGCAACGTGGAGCCGGGCATGCCACGGCCATTAGTACTGGGTGCAGACATCATGAGTGCCGAGTGCACCTCAGCTAGGAAACACAAGCAACACCCAGAGCGCCCTGCTAACATCACTAACATTAAAGTGGCGACGGTACTGCGCACGGTGAGACAGGACAGCATGGTGGTCAGCAGGAAGGTTCTGAAGTGGGGAAGTTGATTGTACAAATGCATGATCTGCTGCTTTCAGTTCATCCCTAGATTCTCCTGGCAAGCGGCAAGGCTGATAGCACCATAGAATGCATAAACATCAACGTCTGAGGGCTCAGGGAACTGAAATGGCATTTTGAATGACAACATCAGATGGCTTACTAGGCTGGGAATGCAAGAGTCAAGAGGAAAGGAATTGCATTCACCACCAAAAAGGATATTTCAAGATCTATCTTGAAGTACAGTGCTGTCTGTGTAGGATAATAATATCCATCCCCATGCAAGGAAATGCCGTCAATACAACTATTACTCACACACATATGCACCAACTACTAAAAGCAGCAATGCCGAAAGTGAAGAAGTCTACCAGCATCTTCAGTCTGAAATTGAACAAGCACACAATCAGGTTGCGTGCATCAGTACTGGTGATTGGAACGCAGCACTAGAAAAAAAAAGGGAAAGGGACAGTAGTTGGAAAATATGGCCTTGGTGAAAGAAGTGAAGCTTGAGGTGATGACAGGATTTTTCAGGACCAATGACTTGCTCCTACAAGATATAGTTTTAACAATACATGAGGACTTCTGCAGAGGGAACAGAGATGTCCCATGGATGACGTCTGGGGGAAGTGAGACGGGGAAGCTCACAATCAGCAGCCGACTAAGGTGGCCAGGCCCGACGGTGGGGCAGTGGAAGGTCAGGCTGAAGGAAAACAAGTCCACATTCCAACTACGCTCGAGTCTCTGCCGGCTGGATTTGAGAACACTCCAGAACAGATGTGATGCCATGAACACTAATGAGAGAAGACCTGAGGCCTGAGGAGCGGTGGGACGACATCAAGACCATTGGACCTCAAGAAGTCAAAGGTCACTGCAAAGACAGTCAAGATTGAAGCACAAGCCGAGCAAAGGCAGGGTTTACCAAGATTTCCTCTCGCTTGGATCCACAGCCCATGTGCAAGGAAGCAGCAGTGCAGAGATCACAGGACGCACTGCATTGCACCCATCTTCTGTGCGACACCAACATCTGTGCCCCGAGGATCGCAAACTGTGCAATCCAGAGCCCGAGAGGGACTAGGATCAGAGCTCCAACGGCGAGATGCTGGTTTGCAGAAGGCTATGGATGACAGTGGAGGCCCGAGATACATTTGTGAGATCTGCACAGGGAATAAGCCTCCCATAATGGAGGGACAGGAATAAAATGGGTACCAAGCAGAGTGTTGGAGGGATGACTATGGTAGATTAAAATGTCAAACCGGACTTGAAGGGTAAAAGCCCTTGTCATTTGACCTCCCCTCTGAGACAACTGGGCTTGCTTGGGCTTTCAATATTTTCTGTCTTTTTTTTCATATTGGGGTTTATTTCTGATGTATTTTTTTCATGTGGGTAGCCTTTCTGAATATTTTAAAAGCATTTTCTGTTGTTGTTGGATTTTTTTGTATATGAAAGCCAGGAATGAAGAATCTAAAGAAACAGTAATTCTAATAAGTGTTCCTCGGGGGTGGGGGTAAAAGGGTGCTGATAGCAAGGAGTTCAAGAAAGGAAGGACGTATTTTGAAACTTATTGTGGTAGCAATTGTACAATACTGCTCAAAATGAATGAACTATGGCATGGTACGGTGCCTGGATTAGCTCCTACTAAAATGGTTTTGGGGAGGGGGACACACTTAACTTTTGTGCAAGACTCTTTGAAATGTTGAGAAGCAGGGACTCAGGTGCTTTGAGGACTGAGGTGCACCTGACCCGAACAGTGGCATTTTCAATCAGCCCACACACATCCGAAATTCGGACAATGAATAAGGAAGGCCAAAAAAGAACTGATATACGTCCTTGAATCATGGTGCTGGGAGGGAATACTGAAAGGACACCGAGCCTTGCCTGGTATCCTTTTGGGAGACACATGAACTTTCAGATCAAGCTCTGGCCGGTCACCTCCCGTCTACACAGCGTGGCTTCCCACAAAGCCCTTCCTTGGTCTGGAGCACCATGGGAAACGCGAGGTTGGTGCCGGCTGAGCCAGTGCATGGATGGGACTTGACGCCAACAATGAAGGCAGCCAGCAAGAGTGTGGGCACTGCTTAAACTCACGGCCATGCCAGATCAATTCCCACCTCTCAGCGAATACAATTGGAGAGGGAGCATGGGGTTCGGCTGGGCCGATTCCTGTGTTACCCTGGACTGGAAATGGGGGCTGTGACAGCGGACATACTCCTCCTGGAGTGGCTCAGAAGGTCCCCGTCCTGACCACCATGTCCATTTGCTCAGGAAGCACAGCCAGGGCACCTCAGGTTGGTTCTGAGTCCAGGGAACCAGAAGCTCCATCAGGTTTTCAGTGGCTGTTTTGAGGCCTGTGTGTGAGTCTCCAACATTTGGGCCAGCATCCTGATGCGCCCAGGCTGTGCCCCCATGGTCTCACTCCAGGAAGCACCTACTGTGGACCCAGTGCCTTTCGTGGTCAGAGTCCTCAGCATCACGCACAGAGCAAGACCTTGCCAGGACCCCTACGCTACGGACCGAGACACCAAGGCTCAGCGAACTGAAGACACTTCCCCAGAGTTGCTTTGCACTCTGAGTGGCAGTACCTGCCATGGGCCTGAGCCGTCCCAGCCCAGAACCTTCCTCACCACCGTCAGACCACCTGACCTGACCACAGACAGCTGTTTGGGAGGCCTGGAGCCGAGCGCCATCACCCGCCACGTTGTGAGGAGAGCACTCAGGAGAGTGTCCACGCAACGACATTTCTTGCACTCTCCGAGGGCGGAAGCACTGACGGGGTTTGTCGTCAGACCAAGCAGACCCTTGAGTGGATCACGCTCTTAGCTGAACAATGCCCCTCCTTCTGTCTCCGCTAAGGCACCCCCTTTCGCAGGCAGGGGCCAGCCAGCTCCTCTGTCTGTGCAGCTTCCCCCAAGTGATACCTTTGTGATTATCAAGCAGAAATGCGCTCCCACAGTGCCCTCATTAAGGAAATGAAGCA
>NW_022105908.1:53355-55619 GCF_000313985.2 Echinops telfairi
TTGCACTCTGCTCTACAAGACCTTCAGAGGATAACACCCACTCAGGGAGCCGACTCACTAGGTAGAGCATCAGAGGCGTGGCTGTTCACCATCAGGAGGAAAGGCGAGATCCGCACTCAGCAGAGTGCTACAGACCTGGACGGGCCCGATAAGTATGGATCAATCAGCCGGCTCGACTCAGGGACTCCAGGGAGGGCAGGCAGTGTGACCACCTGCACCCAGGCAGCTGAGGGGACAGGTCTTGGCTGAGCGCTGATGGCAGGTTCTACCAGTAGGCGCACTTCTGTGTGCTCCAGGGATCTGAAGAGAGCCCATGACAAGGGGGGTTGGGGGGGCCCACTTGATGGGCATCATGAATGTGTGCTGTGATCACCTGACAAGGCCTTTCCACAGTCCGTGGGAAGAAGATCCCTCAGTGTGGTGGTGGAGTGAGCTGTAAAAGCCTTAAAGAAAAACCTCTACTGGGTCCTTTTTGCTTGTTTTTGCTATAGTTTGGGCCACCACTTGCCGAGGTGTGTGGGCGTGTAGGTGTCGGGTGACCTCCCAGAGTGGGCGTGTGAAGGCTGCCCTGCCCTTCCCATGGGGGCCACCCACACCCTGTGTCTGGGAAGGGTTCCTCACCTGGGGTGGGCACTGAGGAGGTCGGCAGTGGATCACTCTGTGGCACGGGCTGTCCTGCAGGTCTAGCCACTAAATGCCAGCAGCACTGTTCCCTCATTGTGACCACAGCTATTTGTCTCCAGATAAGGCAAATGTTCACCGGTGGCGAGGGGTGGGGTGTACAGGGGGGTAGGGGGCAGGGGGAAGTGGGTAAAAGACAGCCTGGATGAAGCAAAGGGCACCCCGGCTAGCAACTGATCAACAGAAACCCACTGTCTGAAGGCTACACGTTTGTGTTCCAGATGGAACTCTGTCCCCACCAAACTAAGTGTTACAAATCCTATGTAACCTGTGCTGTGAGCCCGCTTGGGGAATAGGCTTCCTTTATCATAGTAAGGAGGCAGGATTTGTATCACGTGCGGTTTAAAGCAATCTTGTGTAAGGTCCCGAGAACAGCTGATAACAAGCAACCGGATGGATACCTCTCCTGGGGACAAAGCTGAGAAGGGACAAGGACATTCTCTGAGAGCCAGCACCCTGGATCTGGACTTCTTGAAAGCCCACACTGTGAGTAAATAACATGTGCCTGTACTAGGCATGTGGGCATGCGGGTGTTTGCCTTGGATCCCCACTGAAGCCTCTTGGCACAGCAAGAAAGGAAAAGTAGAATCATGGGAGATGACCAGCCCACCTCCCTCGGCACCTTGCAGCCCCCCTAAGAAACAGCCATATGTTTTGGTGTTTGTTTGCCATGAGAACGACCAGGGGAAACCAAAGCACAGGCACCCTTCCCTCTGGCAGTCACATAACGTGTTCGGCTGTTATGTTTGTTGGAAATGAGGAATTCAGGTCCACAGAGACCAGGCGCCTTGCCTAGGTCTTGGGAGCCCCCACGAGGCCGCGCTGTGCCACAGCACTTGGCTGCAGCTCCCCATCCTTTGCTCTCCTCCTGCTTCACTCCTGCAGTCCTGTTAGTCCTCGTAATGAATGGACACAACTCTGCTGTTTCCAATTAGAAGTCAACCTTCACCTATCTCCACCTGCAGTCGGAGGGGAAGCTCACCTCTAAGCGGAAAGGACAGTCTGAGAACCAGAAGGCTTCTCTCATGGGCCAGATTGCTCCTGCTGACCCCTGCCCCCAATACCCTGACTGTCACAGGCTCCAAAGTCCTCGCTCAAGGAGCCTTGGTATCACAGTGGGTCTCACATTGAGCAGCTGACCACAAAGTTGGAGGTAGGAACCTACCAGCTGCTCCTTGGGAGAAAGACGAGGCTGTCTGCTCCTGTCAAGCAGTATAGCCTTGCAACCCCCCAGGGCCAGTTCTGCTGGGTTCTGGAGGGTCACTGTGACTTAGGATCTGCTCGTTAGCTGTGGGTTTAGTTTCCCTCGTAGGTGGAAGAAGCGAGTGGACACAGTCAGGTTGGTCTGCCTAGACACTGGGAGCCCTAGTGGTGCAGTGGTTATGCCTGGGGCACGCACTAAAAGGTCAGCAGTTTGAAACCACCAGCCACTCTTCCCAAGAAAGATGGGGCTCTCTAGTCCCTTAAACAGTCACCGTCTGAGAAACCCACAGGGGCAGCTCTACCCTGTCCTGTAGGGTCGCTGTGAGTCGGAATGAACTCAGTGGCAGCAAGAGTTTTGTGATTCCTTCATAAATATTCTC
>NW_022105908.1:57229-79879 GCF_000313985.2 Echinops telfairi
TTGTGACTGATGGACAGGTTTCTCCATGTCCTATTTAAGTGGCCGAGTTTCTGGGAATCTTGGCCACCATTTGGGCCTTGTGCTGACTGTCTCCCTCGTCTGTATGTTTTGTCTCTGTCCTGTTCGACTTAATATGTGTGTCTCGATAAGATCTTTTGGAATGTGGGGTCCATTTTCTCCCCTACAACAGGTGTATAATTTGTCACCCCCAATTTAAATATTGGGGGAAAGCTAGTAAAATAAATAGAAAGCAGTAAGTACTCTGTAGGCTGACTCTCACGTTCCCTATATCTTGTGCATTGCATATTTTCAAACAAAAGGTCTGCCGTTGCAGGGGCCTGGAGGTGGGGTGGGGAGGTGTTACTTCTGAGGACAGGAAAGTCTTCCTCCCCTGTGTCCCGGTTTGGTTTTTGCTCACTGGACACCTTTTGCCTCATTGACTCCAGACTCTACTTAGCTCCACATCCTGCCCCTCCCTTCACGGTAGATATCTCTACCCTTAAACCTACCCCTACCGCTAAAACTAACTCTAAACCTAAACCTAACTGTAAGAATAACCCTCATTCTAACTCTAACCCTAAGTGTAACACAAACACTAACCCTAAAACTAACCTTAACCCTAGGTTGAAACCAACCCTAACCCTCACTCTAATTCTATCCCTAAAGTTTAAAAGCAACCCTAAACCTAAACCTAACCCTAAGTCTATCACTAACCCATAGCCTACCCAAACCTTAACCCTAACACTAATCCTACCTCTAACTTTATCCCTGACCCTAAATCTAATCCTAATCCTAACTCTAACCCTAAAACTAAGTCTGATCCTTATCCTAAACCTAACCCTAAATCTAACACCAACCCTAACCCTATACCTAATGGCAACCCTAACCCTAAGTCTAACACAAACTCTAAACCTAACCCTAACTGTGTTACACAGGGTTCTCTAGAGAGATAAAACCAAATTGCTGATAATTTTATATATTTATTTATAAAGATAATTAGGTATCTAACACAAGAAACAAACTGTTAAATTATGTACAGATAGATAGATATATGATACAAGAAATGAACAGTTAAATTATAAAGCAGTACAAATGGCTCAGTGCAACTCACTCCCGTGAGAGAGAGTTGTGAGAGACTAGCAGTCCTTCAAGTCTAGTCTGCTGCCAGATCTTCCTCTCTATATAGAGAGAGCTAGGCTATCTCAGCACAGAAGCCAACCACAAGGCAGATAGATCACCAACTGTCAGCCAGGTCACCAACTACCAGTCCCCAGCTCCAGAGATATCTTAAACGGACCTCAACTTACAACGACACAGTCCACAGACTAGGTGTCCCACAGGTAGTGTAGCCTTTAAATTGAGGCATAGAACAATCAAGGCAGCCGCACACTGGTCCAATGATAAAAGAGCAAGAGACAAGGAAGGCGAGGCTCACCAAACCATTTATCTCTCTGCCCTTCAGCTAGTCCCACTTGTGTTTATCGGCCAGGCTGGCACAATAAACTATCTCAATCCACCCCTTGCCAAGCTGCCACCTGTACACAATTCTTCTTTACCTCCATTATGTAACACCAGTCCAATTTCTCCTTGGTAATCAGGATTGGGTTGCTGTAATTTACCATTTACTTTAATCACAGGGCATGGTAGCACTAAGACTAACCCTAACACCAACACTAACACTAACCCTAATCGTAACCATATCCCTAATGCTAAATGGAGTTACGGTTACGGTTACTGTTCATGGTAGACTTAGGGGTAGGTTTAGAGTTATGGTTGGTGTTAGGGTTAGGGTTGATATTAGACTTAGGTTTAGGGTTGCTGTTAGATTTAGGGTTAGGGTTAGTGTTGGTGTTAAATTTAGGATTAGGGTTAGGGTTAGTTTTAGGGTTGGTGTTAGAATTAGATTTCTGGTTAGGGTTAAAGTTAGGGTTGGTGCTAGACTTAGAGTTAGGCTTAAGTTTAGGGTTAGTGTTAGGGTAGAGCTAGTGTTAGACTTAAGTCTAAGGTTAGGTTTGGGTTAGGTTTAGGGTTATGGTTAGAATTAGGGGTAGAGTTATGGTTATGGTTAGGCTAGGTGTTAGAGTTAAGGCTAGGTTAGGGTTAGTTTTGCTGTTTGTCTCAGAGCTAGGGTTAGGAATAGGATTAGGTTTGGTGTTAGATTTAGGGTTAGTGTTAGTGTTGGGTTAGGTTTAGGGTTAGTGTTGGTGGTATAGCTAGGGTTAGGTTATGTTTGGTGTCAGACAGGTTTAGGGTTAGGGTAAGGTTCAGGGTTAGTTTTAGGCTTATGGTTAGGGTTAGCTTTTGGGTTAGGGTTGGTGTTAGACATAGGTTTAGGGTTGGTATTAGATTTAGGATTAGGGTTCAGGTTGGTGTCTGTCTTAGGGTTAGGGTTGCTTTTGGACTTAAGGTTATGGTTAGTGTTAGTGTTGTGTTTAGGTTTAGGTTTAGGGTTAGGGTTAAGCTTGATGTTAGAGTTAGGGTTAGGGTTAGGTTTGGCGTTAGATTTAGGGGTAGGGTAAGGGCTAGGTTTAGGGTTAGGGGTAAGGTTAGGCTTGGTGTTAGTATTAGTGTTAAGTTTAAGGTTGGGGTTGGTGTTAGACTTAGGGTTAGGGTAAATGTTAGGTTTGGTTTTAGACATGGTTAGGGTTATTTTTCAGATTACAGTTCGGGTTAGGGTTAGGGCTGATGTTACATATAGATATAGGATTTGGGTTAGGGTAAGGTTGGTATTAGACTTAAGGTTAGGGTTTAGGTTTAGGATTAGGGTTGGTGTTAGACTTAGGTTTAGAGTTAGGGTTGGTGGTAGCTTTAGGGTTAGGGTTAGGGTTGGTGTTAGACTTAGGGTTTGGGATACTTTTGTGTTTGACTTAAGGCAAGTTTTGGTGTTACACTTAAGTTTAGGGTTAGGGTTTGGGTTAGAGGTAGGGTTAGTTTTAGTAATAGAGTTAATCTTAGGGTAAGGTTTAGGGTTGGGGTTAAGTTTGGTGTTAGACTTATGGTTAGCATTAAAGTTGGGGTTAGTGTTAAATTTAGTGTTAGGGTTGGGTGTACGGTTAGGATTAGGGTTATGGTTTGTGTTAATTTAGGGTAAGGGTTATGGTTATGGTTAGGATTGGTTTTATACTTAGGGTTAATTTTACAGTTAGGGTTTGTATTAGAATTAGGGTTAGGGTTTGGCTTATGGTTATACTTAGGGTTAGTTTTAGGTTTAGGATTAGTTTAGGCTAGGGTTAGGAGTAGGGGTATGGGTAGGTGTAGGGTTAGGCTTGGTCTTAGACTAGGTTTAAGATTAGGGTTATAGTTGATGTTATATTTAGGGTTAGGTTTAGGGTTTGTGTTAAACTTAGGGTTAGTGTGAGGGTTAGGCTAAGGATTTTTTATACTTAAGGTTGGGGTTAGGATTAGGGATAGGGTTAGTTTCAGACTTTGGTTTAGCGTTACGTTTAGAGTTAGTGTTTGTGTTAGACTTAGGGTTAGGGTGAAGTTTAGGTTAGAGTTAGGGTTGGTTTTATAGTTAGGTTTAGGATTAGGGTTGTTGTTAGACTTAGGGTTAGGGTTAGTATTGGTGTTAGATTTAGGGTTAGGGTTGGTGTTAGACTTAAGGTTAAGGTTAGGGTTAGGGTTACCATTAGGGTTAGGGTTAGGCTTGACATTAGACTTAGGTTTAGGCTTAGGTTTGGTGTTAGACTTAGGGTTAGGGTAAGATAGGGATATTGTTGTTTGACTTAGGTTTTATAGTTAGGGTTAGGGTTTGAGTTAGAGTTAGGGTTGGTGCTAGATGTGGGGTTAGGATTAGGGTTAGGATACAATTTAGGATTACAGTTAGAGTTAGTTTTCATGCAAGGTTTAGGGCTAGGGTTAGAGTTGTGGTTGGTGTTAGACTTTTGGTTAGGTTTGAGGTTAGGCTTAGGGTTGATGTTAGACTTACGGTTAGGGTTAGTATTGGTTTTAAACTTAGGACTAGGTTTAGAGTTAGAGTTAGGTTTAGTGTTAGTGTTAGACTAATGTTTAGGGTTAGGGTTCATGCTAGATTTAAGATTAGGGTTAAGTTTGGGGTTTGTGTTAGACTTATTGTTAGGGTTACGTTTAGGATTAGAGTTAGGCTTAGTGTTAGGGTTGGGGGTGGTGATAGACAGGTTTAGGGTTAGGGTTATGTTTAGGGTTTGGTTTAGACTTAGGGTTAGGGTTATTTTTCGGTGTCTGTTTAGTGTTAGATTTAGGTTTAGGGTTAGAGGTAGGATTAGGGTTACGGTTAGGGTTGGTGTCAGACTTCGGTTTAGGGTTAGGTGTAGGGTTTGTGTTAGGGTTGATGTTAGACTTAGGGTTAGGGTTATATTTAGAGTGTAGGTTAGACTTATTGTTAGGGTTATAGTTATTGTTGGAGTTAGATTTAGGGATATGGTTAGAGTTAGGGTTAACTTTATGGCTGGGTTGGTGTTAGACTTAGGGTTCAGCTTACAGTTATGGCTACTGTGAGGATTAGGCTTAGGGTTATGGCTGGTGTTAGACAGGTCTAGAATTAGGGTTAGCCTTAGGGTTAGGATTGGGTTCGGTTCAGGGTTATGCTTAGACATAGAGTTAGGGTGAAGTTTAGGGTTAGGGTTGGTGTAAGACTTAAGGTTGGGCTTAGTATTAGACTTAGTGTTAGGGTTAGGGTTAGGTTTAACCTTACGCTTAGGCTTAAGGTTAGGGTTAGGGTTAGGTTTAACCTTATGCTTAGGCTTAATATTGGTTTTAGACTTAGAGTTAGGGCTGGTGTTAGACTTAGGGTTTGGCTTAGACTTAGGGTTAGGCTTAGAGTTACAGTTAGGTTTGGTGTTAGACATAGATTTAGGTTTAGGGTTAGGGTTGGTATTAGACTTAGGGTTAGGATTAGGGTTATATTTAGGGCTAGGGTTGAGGTTAGGGTTTGGATTAGGGGTAGGTTTAGAGTTAGGTTTAGGCATGGTGTTAGACTGAGTTGTTAGGTTTGGTGTTAGACATAGGGTTAGGGTTAGGATTAGAGTTAGAGTCAGTCTTAAGTTAGGGGTAGGTTTAGTGTTAGGTGTGGTCTTAGACGTATGGTTAGGGTTACAATTTGTTTTGGTTTTAGAGTTAGGGCTAGGGTTGGGAATAGGGTTAGGTTTAGTGTTAGATTTAGTGTTAGGTTTATGATTATGGTTAGTGTTAGGGAAACGGTGTGTGTTAGATTTAGGCTTAGGGTTAGGATTGGTTTTAGAGTTAGGGTTAGGATTAGTTTTAGGTTTAGGGTTGGGTTTAGGTTGATGTTCGCCTTAGGGTTAGGGTAAGGGTTGGTGTTAGCTTTAGGATTAAGCTTAGGGTTAGGGTTAGGCTTGGTGTTAGACTTATGGTTAGGGTTAGTATTATGGTTATTCTTAGGGTTAGCTTTAAGTTTAGAATTAGTCTTAGGTTTAGGGTTAGGATTAGGGTTTTATTTAGATTTAGGGTTAGGGCTAGTGTTGGGGTAATGGTTAGGATTATGCATAGGGTTAGTGTTAGACTTAGGTTTAGCTATAGGTTAAGGGTTAGTGTTTGTGTTAGATTTAGGGTTAGGATTAGGCTTAGGGTTAGTTTTGGGGTTCATATTAGGCTTAGATTTAGAGTTGGTGTTAGAGTTACATTTAGGATTATGGTTGGTATTAGACTTAGGGTTAGGGTTAGGTTTGGTGTTAGACTTATCAGTAGGATTAGTGTTAGCATTAGATTTAACCTTAGGCTTAGGCTTGGGCATACCTAAATAGGTAAGAGACACCACATGAACAGATGCATGCTGTCCCATATTCACTGAAGAATAGTTCACAACGATAAGCTGGAAACAGCCTAAATGTCCATCAGTAAAAGAATGGATATAGAAACTTTGGTATATACACCCAATGGAATGCAATGCAGCCCTGAAAAATAGCAATGAAACCACGAAACACCTCATGACACGGAGGGACCTGGAACTCATTATGTTGAATGAAGTTAGTCAATTATAAAAGGGAAAATATTGCATGAGTCCACTACTGTACAGATAAACACCATGATGAAGGCAGGTTTATGCTCTCAGAACATGTAATCTGCTAAACTGGTCTCCCAAGCAACAAGGTAGAGAACACCTGCCTTGTGCCTATGTCATCCGTGCTGATGGCATATATGTCACTCCCCCCAGGAAGCTGTTTCTGATGCCCCTTGGCTCTTTGCTCCATGGTATTCCACATCTGCCTGTATGGTTGCTATTTCTGCACTGAATGACAATAGTCTGCCAACTCTCCTGTCATCAACTGACTGGAAGCTCCTTAGTCGTGATCTCTGTCTTATCAATTTTCATATCTTAGCAGCCAACATATGCCAGGTACACACATTCAATAAATGGGTGTTGAATGGCCAGATGAAAATCCTGCTCCAATATAAAAGAGAATTCTTTCATTTTTAGAGGGTTTATTTGCTTCCCAGCTGATGGACCATGTTCCACATTAGTGTCCAGTGATCAGCTATTTCTGAGCATCACCATCCCTCCTCCCCCACCAATGCTGTCCAGTTGACACAGACTCCTGCCAGCATCATGTGTGTCAAAGTGGAACTGTGTTCCATAGGCTTCCATCCATTTGGTGTGTGCAGAAGCTGCTTCTCCATGGTGCTATTGGTGATGGGCCCTGGGTCTCTGTCTACTCTCATTGTCTGCCTCTGGACTCAGCACACTGGTAGGCACATTCCCAATACAGCTCCATCTGCTTATGGCGAATTCTGACACTGTCTTGAATTTTGACCGTTTTAATGACTCCAGATATATTTTATTGTGAATTAGGGAAAGGTTCCACCTCTGCCTGTCAGTTTGTTGGATTGTGAGGGCTTGCATGCTGCGATGATGCTGGAAATTGTTTAAGACAAACAGGTCATCCATAGCGGACAGGTTTGGGCAGAAATTTCAGACTAAGAGAGACTAGGAAGAAAGGCTTTATGATCTCCACCCCCGAAAGAAGCCAATGAAAGCCTGATGAATCACATCAGAACCATTGTCCATTTCACTTGCTTTGGATATTCCTTCAGGAGGGAATCAATCGCTAGATAGGGGACATCATGGGTGAAGCAAAAGACCAGCAAGTGTGAGTGCGGATGGCCCTTAGCGAGATGGATTGGTGCTACTGTATTCTTCTAACAATGAACTCATGCATGGTGATCATTGTGGGGATGACGCAGGGACAGCATTTTGGTCTATTGTACATCAGGGGAATCAGCTGATGGTCACTAACAACCATCAGGAAAAGGTCACAGTGGTGATTTGGTACTGAGGTGTACGTTCTGCTCGGCAGCCAAGACTGTCGATAATCCTGCTGTCACATCTTGCTTAGAGATTCCAGAAAACATCCAGAACTAAGCTTTCGGCAGATTCCAATTTTCTGGTTAAAAGGAACCCTTTGTCTAGCCAGTCAATACTGTGAAGGGAATTTTCAAGCAGGCAGTCAGGAGGAAGAGAGAAAGCCTTTCACCTTGTTGCTTTGAACATACAAATAGATGTGAGAGATTTAAATTTCTAAATCTCTATCCCTTTTTGTAGAATCTTAGGATGGGGAAACTTTAGACTATGAGGCTTGAACCCCCTCTACACTTATCATTTCCAAGAGCAAAAATCAAAGAAAATGCGTAACTGGTTTGAAAAGGAAACCCTGAATTCTTTTCGTATTGCAAGTGTTTTGAAGCATATTTTAAAATTCAGTCCATTCTTGGAATATTCTTAGTCTCTTGAGAATGTTCCAGATTGCTGACTCAGTGAGCCCAAGCTCTTAGAAATGCATGCTTTAAAATTGCACAATGGCACATTGTGTAAGTTACTTGCCATTTGAGTCTGATTGTACTTTCAGGAGTTCCTCTCTGAGCATCCCTTCAAACGCCCCCGTGTGAATTTGATGATAGGGCAAGTTCCTAGCATAGCACAAGAGAAGGGGACTAGTAGTGTCATGTAAACAAACAGAAACTTACTGTGTTCCTGTCATTTGGAGCTCATGAAGTTTAACATCCTAGGTTGCAGAAGGAGAAATGAAAGCCCAGGAAGGAGATCACATTTATCCCAGATCTCATAAAGGCTTTCTGTCCTCTATGTCCCTCTCCTGAGCCTATGCCAGTGGGACAGTCCCATTCCATTTGCAGGCCCTCCACCAGGCACTGCTTTTGGTCCAATTAGGATTGGCAGTGAGAGCAGGATTGGTTTGCTTGAACCACAATGGTTATTTTTAGGAGTGATAGCCCAGTAATTCCAAATCTGAATTGCATTGTATTAATAAAAAAAATACCTAAAGTATCTTCCTTGCTCTTAGTTTCCTATGGATACCATAACCAAGTCCCATAAGAAGATGACTTTAAGAAGCAGAAATTTGTTTTCTTATAGTTCTGGAAGTTCAAAGTCTGTAACAAGATCTTGGCCATATTGATTTGCGGGGAGGGGCTTTGAAAAGGAACCATTCAGTGCCTCTCTCCTAGTTTTTGTTGCTTTCAGTAACCTTGCTATTCCTTGACATGTAGATAGAGCTCACATTCTGCTTTCCTCTCCTTTTCTTTTATGTCGCTCAGGCAGGATTCGGATTTGAGTCAATGCTCTCAATAGAGTTGTCTTAAGTCACATGTGAAAGATCTCTGACATACTGTAATAAAATGACAACAATATCTCCAAAAGGGAACCAGGGACTTATAGAAACAGTATTTACATAAATGAATTTTGAGCTCTCACTCCCTTATATAAGAACAATTAATTTTTATGACATGGCCCTGCCTGGTAGTTTCCCTCAAATGAGATCACTGAAAACATGGGTACATAGCAAAATCTGCTGAAAAAAATCAGATGGTGCCCAGGTACCATGAAAAAGAGCATTTGGAGTCTTTAAGATTTATCTCAAAACAAGCAGCTATCTAAGCGAGGTGTCAACTAAGTCCACATGGAAGAAGCACATCAACTCCGGTGATGTAAGGATTGCAAATAATAAGATCCAAACCTTGAGGAGGGAACAAGACTAGCATCTACATTCTAAACACCTGGTTTGTGGAAAATCATGGATGATAGTGAGCCCCCAATCCTTTTGCAGGGTCCCTACATGGATTGAGTTCCTTGTGAATCCCCATTGCACATAGGCTAGGAACAAGTCAGACAAAAACATTGTAAAGCTGTAGTAGGCTGGGATTTAACACCTTGTAATTTGATCTCCCTCTAGACCCAATGTGAATTTATTCTAAGTTTTTGATATTCTCTGCTTTCTCTTAGATTTAGCTCTTTACCTTTTTTTTATATAATCACTGTTTCTGAGTCTTTGCATGTTTTTGCCCCTGTTTTGTATGTTTATCTGTATAGGGAAACCAGGAGAGATGGAATTATGAAGACAGTAAATAGATTGATGTGTGCCTGGGGGCACAGTAGGAGAGGGTAGAGACGGTAGGGAATCAACATCAGCGAGCACAAGAAGGAAGAAAAATTTCCAAAGTTGATTGTGGTGATGATTGCACAACCCTTCTTGATTTGGTTACACTATTTAATGGTATGATATGTTAATTATAGCTCAATAAAATTAAAAAATTACAGCGAAGAAAATCCGATGGAGCAGATTTACTCTGTAACATATGGGTTCACCTTTGAGTCATAATAGTGTCTATGGTAGTGGGTTTTCTTTACTTTTAAGAAAGAAATGTTGGCATAAGTTTTACACATGAGACTTGCCTATATATTACTAAGGCTCATCATAACTCCAATGCTTTCAGCACTGTAACAACTCATATCCAAGAAAAACAAGATGAGGTTTCTGTGGTTTGTCTCCTCTGGCTCTTCCTGTAGCCATGGTTTGAATCAGTGGTTCTCAAAGTGTAATCTCAGAAAGGCTCACAGTATAAGACTGAAAGCATCAGCAGCATCTGGGAAGTTGGTGGAAATGCATTCCTGTAGGCCAGCCTCTACCTACTAGCTCATCAACACTGAGTAGGGTCCACCAATCTGTGTTTTCTCAAGTGGTCCAGGAGATTCTTATGCACAGGGAAGTACCATAACCATTACTCTAAGTATCCACGATTTAAGTAAAAATCTCCAATTGCTTGAGTCTTCCTGGTACATCGATCATTAAACCTTAAAGGTGCCAGATTAACTAACCTCAACATAGTAGCAATTGAAGCAAACTTATTTTTCCAGAGTCACAAAATACCATTGAAAAGGGAATTGAGACTATAATAGCAGTCTTCTTGAGTCATTAAGTAAGAACACGGAGCTCCTATATTTGTAAACTCAAAGCTATTTGGGCCAGAATACCGAGTTGACAAATTTTCTGATTAGAACAAAGAGAAATGGAGAAATGGGATAAATTGGAAAATTACCCACCCTTCCATTTATTAACTGTGCAGTGACTTAGCAATTATAGGAATATGAGAAACCCTATTGGTATTTTCCAAGAAATAATCATTAAACACAAATTTTATTTGTTTAAGGGTAGGGCTGCACAACCAATTTCTTTAAGTACTATCAATAAATTGTATCCTAGTAAAAATTTGGGCAAATGTTGTATGCTAGATAGATTTACAACACACACACAACAAGAAGAGTAGCTGTTTAGCTGGTCATGTTCAACCAAGAACTCGTAGGATTTGGCCTATGGTTTGGAGGTTCAGGGTCATGGTTTCATGGGACATCCCAATTGACTGGCCTAATAATGGATTTAAGTGCTTCTGCTCTACCTCCTACTTCATTGGGTTGGATCTGGGGTCTTTAAAGTTTGCAAGTAGCCATCCAAGGCATGACAATCAATCTCTATTCTCTTGAAGCAAAAGTGGAAGAAAGTCAGGAATAGAAGGATAACATGGAAAGTGTGACTAATTGCCTTTGCGAAAACCTGCCTCCTTTGCCATGAGACCAGGAGAATAGATGGGGCCTACCTCCCATTACAAAACATTTTGCTTAAAAAAAATTCTATAAAAGAATCTTTCTACTCCTTTTCTCTCTATCCTTTTGACATCTCTATTCCCATTCCTGTTCCTCGGTTTCATGTGTTGTGACCTTCCATGTGTTTTATCTCTCGCCTATACCTATGTACATTCTCCCGTGTAGTCTAGATTGGGAAGCGGCACTGGGGTCATGATAGCAGGTGTGGGGTGAGGAGGTCTCAAGGGATCAGAGGTATATTGCGTGACCCATTATTGCTCTACTGCACCCTGATTGACTCAACCCCTCCCTGCGACCCCTCTGTGGAGGGATGTTCCATTGTCCATAGATGGGCTTTGGGTCTCCTCTCCAAAGCCTCTCCATTTTCACCAATGCATTTTTGTTTATTTGTTTACTATTTATTGTGACTCTTCTGATGCCCATTGCCTGGTCTCGATGACACCTCATGATCGCACCAGCTGGTGTGCTTCTTCCATGTGGGCTTGTTGCTTCACTGTTGCTTCCATGGCCGCTTGTTTAACTTCAAGCCTTTAAAACCCCAGCCACTATATCTTTTAATAGCCAGGCACCATCTTCTGTCTTCACATCTGCTTATGCACCCATTTTGTCTTCAGCGATCGTGTAGGGGGTGGGGGAAGGGTGAGCATCACAAAATTCCAATTTGTTAGAACAAATTGTTCTTGCATTGAGGGAAGGTATGAGCCCAGGCCCAAGGCCTGTCTGCAGATTCAGTGTATTGCCTTATAAATATATGTACATAGGCCAATACCACTATTGTTATGGATTGATGTATTTACATGAGTAGACACCTCTGTTAATCTCCATATCTATGCCTTTGCTTCCTAGCCAGAAATCCATTCTTGGGGCTCCTCGGGGGCTCTGTGGTTCTGCTTTACTCCAATTGCTGATCTGTTATGCTCCATTCCCCACTGTCTCCCCACCCGCCATGTGTCCCCATTTTTGTTCCCTGTCTCAATAAGTTCCAGTTAGCGGACAACATGGCTTGAGTTGTTGGTAGTCCCATAGTCCTCTCTGTGCCTTAGCAACTCCATGTCGGGACCTCATCCTCTGGGCTTGGTGTGCCTATATGCAGTCTAGGCCAACTGCCTCTTTCTCTTTTTCCTTCTTGGTTTGCTTCCGTCTGGGTATGGTAGGTGAGTTCCTTTCCCCCACCAGAAGGTCTAGTGTCATTCTCTGTGGCACACACTTCCAGGGTGGGGGTCAGGCTGGTTCTCATTGGGCCATCCCTGTAGAGACTGGAAATTTGTGTGGGAACAGAAAGCCTCATCATTTTTCTTTGGAGTTGTAGTAGATTTGAACTCCTGACCAGTGCTTATCCCACGGTGTCACCATGGCTCCTTTTAAAGGCTTCCAGTGGTCAAACTGATGCCTTGAAATCAGGACACTTGACTGTGTTTTGGGTCATACAATGAATGAGTGATCTAGAATCGCCGCTCTTAATGGTATTGAGTATTTTCATATCTGTAATATTGTTATTTGCCCATTATACCAAACCCACAGATGGATTTATGGACCATGCAAACATTAGTCTTCACAACTCTGAGACCAGAAGAACTAGAAGATGACTTACTACTTCTATCAACTGCTCTGAAAAGGGCCATATTAGAAGGTCCTAAGTAGAATGGAGGAAAATGTGAAACAAAGCTCAAAATCAACCAGGCTTACTGGTTGAATAGAGACTGACGAAGCCCTCAAGCCTATGACCCTTAGTCACCCATCACACTGGGAAATGTCTATTGTTCACAATAGACAGGTTTATAAGAGGACTGATAACATTAGAGGCACGCACACCTTTGAATATTAGACCATTTAAAATCAAAGGGAAGCATTTACACAAAGACAAAGTTCAGAGGGTGAGGAAAGAAGGAGAAGTGGAAGCAAGGAATACAGGAGGAAGTAGGATAAATGATTGCATTGAAGGAAACAAAATATATATGAATTGTTGAATATAAAACAGATGATTTCCTCTGTCAACCTGCACCAGTTCACAATAAAGAGATTGAACAAGAAGAAGGAGGAGGAGGAGAAAAAAAAGATGATGACAACCACTTAGAAATACTCAAAAGTATTTTTAAAAATCATAACTAGGCCAGGTCCTATACACATTTGCTATGACTGATAATGGTAAGGATACAGTTAGAAAATAGAAAATGAGCAGGTCATTTTTCTGGTCCCCAAATCACCTCACACATTGTAGGTATATGACTCAATAGGGTGCTGGAACATTTGGGGTAGTAAGAATGTGGAGGGGAGTGAGGTCCTGGAGTCCTAAGGAAAGAGTAGCCCCAATCTCCTGAGGAATAAGAGGAGCTCCGGGGTAGGGCAGGGCAGGCCATGTGAGCAACCACAGGACATGGACAGGATGCAGCCCAACTTGGTCATTGTGGCTGGGCAGTGACATAGGGTCTTAGTGGAAATATGTGCCCCATGATGTCTCTTCCGTCCTTCTAAAGGGCCCTAAGAAAGAGACAAAGATCACCAACAACACTCAGAGGTAACAGCTGCCCAGAGCTGACTGGCGACATCCTGCCTTCCCTCCCTTCAAGAGAGGCACAGAGATGGGCTGTTGTAGGGACCTCGACAGAGGCAGAGAGCACCAAGGGCCAGGGCGAGCACTGAATGCCAGGCCTTTGTAAACCACCAATTCAGAGACGCCCAGGATCTAGCTGAGTAAGTTATCCTCAGACAATGGACCAGGGCAGGTGGGACTCTGACTGAAACTGAGTGAATGCTTAGGCCACAAATAGCTATTAAGGCCCAAGTCTGTCTGTTTCAGAAAATGCTTCTTTCTTAGGTGCTTGCTTAACATTTAGAAGGTATTTACAAAATGACCGTCACTTATTAACTCATTTAATTTTCACACCAACTTTAAGGAACCAGTATTGTTTCTATACTTACTTGAAAGATCATAAAAAGAGGCACAAAGAGGATAATTGACTTGCTCAGGTGAGATGGGGAGGAAGTGGCAAAGCTGGGATTTAGAAACAGTGTCAAGCTAGAGCCTGTGCTCCTACTCACGGTGCCTCCTGCCTGTGGCAAATGGGAGCCTTGACAATTGTCCTCCCAACTCCACTACCAAGCTCCCCCTCCAGCCCACAGGTTCACATTAACAGCGGTGCACCTTGGACCAAAGATTCCCCTTGTATTTACTGAATGGGGAGTCAGTCTGTGCCTGGGAGCTCAAAAGGTCTAGGCTACGCATGAGCTTGATTGTTGATTCAAAGAACCAGAAGTCTTAACCTGCCCTTCCCCAACCCCAAACACTTAACACAATTCCAATGTACAGTCTCTCAAGTACTAAAAGCTAAAGAGAGGAGAGGGGAGCAAGGAAGAGGGCAGAAAAATATGGATTCTGGATGCACCAAAAAAGTATCTTAAAAACATTTTCTTTCTTAACTGTAAATAGCTGCCAATATTTGGCAACTGTTCTCCCAAACCACTTTATTTGTCTCACTTTCAACTCTTCAATGTGAACTTCTTTCAAAAGCTCAGCCTGCCCAGATCTTCCCTTGATCCAGCCCGCTTTGAAATATTTTCAATATTTTAAAGATTTCAACATCTTGGCCTCACCCAGAAACAAACCCTTTCATGGCTTCTCCAATTCTGTCTCTTTTAACTTTCCTGAGTGCTGTCTCGTTATCACAAAGGCCAGGGACAAGCTGGTGACAATGAGAAGGCTCTTTAGTAGGCAGGGAGATTGGAAACCCACAGGTTGAAACTCTTTGTCCCTGTCCAAGCACATGAACCCAGAGCTCTTCCCTCAAGTTTCAAGTTGCTTAAGCACTGGCGCTCCTGGTTCCTGGGCCGACCAGCTGATGACTCCGAGCCTCCGTCAGACCTTTTCTGACAGGGTGGTGAACAGGGCTGGGCAACTTGGGAAGCCATGATCTAGGGTTTAGAGCAATTTGCTTCAGGGTTGTTCTCACCCCCAGCTCCCTGGGTCTGCTTCCGTTTTCTTCTTCACTGGACTTGAGTCCATCCTTGTGGGACTCCACAGCAACTCACCGTTTTAGAAAGCAGCATCCTTCGGCTTAGATTTCTACTTCGGTGATCTACGGGCGATCCATGAAAGTCCTTCTAACTGTTCCTCTCTCACCACACTGGACATATTTATTTCTACCTCCCTCATTGACTTTAAATCCCTCCCCCCCCCCCCCCCCAGTAGGAGGTCTTGGTGGTTTAGTGCCGAGTCCATGCTGTAGACTTGGGTTTGACTTGCAGCCGCTCACCTCGTGGGTGGCCATCATCTGTGTGTCTCTGGACCTGCACACTGCTATGGTGCTGAATAGGTTTCCTCGGAGCTTGCAGACCAAAAAGGACTAGGTAGAGAGCCATGGCCCTTTAATTCCAAGAATCAGCCAGTGAAAAACCTTCTGGATCCCAATGGTTTGATCTGCAACCCATGAAGAGGAGGGCCTAAGACTGGGCCTGGATTCACTGCGGTGCATGCGGCCTGTTGAACACCGGCTCACGGCATAGTTCAGGTCAACTCGACAGCAGCTAACAGTAAAAACTACCGATGAGACATTGTCAATCTACTTACTTACTGTGTACTTTTGCACGGAGCCTGCTCTTAGCCATGTTGCTTAACACGAGATTCGATTCAAAACTTCATCTCCAAAGGATTTGACAGTAGAAACAATCCAGCTATATTTTAGACTGTGATTTTTAAAAAGCTCAAAATGGAACATAATAAGGTAGTAAAATAGTTTAAAGGAGTTCTTCAAACGCCCCATAAATATTTGGTTTCCTTCATTGCTCATTTCTAAGGACAGAAATATTCTAATGTATGCAAGCTTTCATCTCCAGAGTTTTCCGAACCCCCCAGCCCTCCTCTAACCTCTCTCTTCTTCCCGTTAATGCTACTGAAAAAGGCTTGAGGGTTTTACATTTTAATTGTTAAATAAGTATTTCAGGATGCTGCCGACAGATGGCGCTAACCCATCTGTGTTCTACCCGTGTCCTGAGCCAGCGGGGCATGGTGGGGGGAGAGGCCCAAGGGCAGGAGGACCGCTAAGCCTTGGCCAAGATTTCTTTTGGCATCTGGAATGCATTAGAAACAGCCACAATCTGAATCTCCTCCCGTCAGAAGAGAAGGGAGGCAAGAGGGAGCCTGCAGCACTCAGGGAGGGGAACAAGGCAGAAAAGGTCCAGCAGACTGCCCCGGTGTACTTCCTGGCAAGGGTGGACCCCTTCCCAGATTGGCCTCTCCAGTCCCCGCACATCCACTCTCTGTAGACAGAGGCATGCAGCCTGGAATAAGGAAGTCCGGAGCCAGAGCGTTCTAAATATAGGAATGGCATGACAGGGTACCTAGACACTGTGCCTCCCCTCCCCCCTTACTGGCAACACTTTTCCTCCTAGACTGGAGACAAAAGGGGAAGCGGAAGGGCTTTCCACCTTCCTCCTCTGTGTACAACGTTATCATTTTCCAGAATAACATAACCTATTTTCTATGGGTGACTAATGGGTGCGGCTAAATGGATCATATTCCAGAAAATATCGACCCCAGAGCCTGTCTGATTTCACCTTTTCTTTCTTTTTTCCCCCCTGGGGTTTCTTGGTGAAAAGTGGATGGATATTGCATATATATGTGATGGTTTACAAGCTATTTTATATGTGATAAGTTTTCAATACATTCTACTGGACCGAGTGAATGAGTAAATCATAGAAGGAGAGAGAACTTCACATGTTCAAGGAAAGTCCAATAAGGATGAGTCTACCAGAATGGACAGATCATAAGCTCACAATTGTTATAGTTCCACCAAACCTTCCATAGTCTTGTCTCTTCACTTCCCAACTTAGTTTCTTTGACACCCAACACAGCTTTCCTTTCTTACTGACAAGGCAGAACAAGGGGTAGCCTGGGGTTTGGAGCCAACTGATTCCTAGGTTTGGATTCCAGCTCCGCGAAACTGCCTCTGTGATCTTGACTGAGTCTTCTTTTTTGAAAGAGGGCTCATCAGCTTTGAGGTAAAAGAACACTGAACTGCTGGGGAATTTCCGTAGGGATTCAATGAATCACATTTTCAA
Source organism: Echinops telfairi (assembly GCF_000313985.2). Lineage (NCBI taxonomy): Eukaryota > Metazoa > Chordata > Mammalia > Afrosoricida > Tenrecidae > Echinops > Echinops telfairi. The sequence continues at coordinate 74,172 of NW_022105908.1, forward strand.
ACTCATTTTACTGTAGGGACATGGAGGCACTGAGGCGAAGCAATTTGGCTGAGGTCAGTCAGTTACAACAGAACCAAGACCCAAACTCATGATCTGCCAAATTCTGGGTTTCTTAGCCAGAATCAAGAGTTTGTGGGAAGTGAAAATTATAAAAATTCCATCCACAGCCTCCTAACTGAAAGACCAGAGGTTGATGTACACCCAGAAGCACCTCAGAAGAAAAGTCTGGCAATCTCCTTTAGAAAAATCAGCCACCAAAAACCCTAGGGAGCACACTTCTACTCTGACACATATGGGGCCATGGTGAATCACAATGGAGTCCATGGCAGCTGGCTAGCCAGAACCAATGCTGTTCAGCACATTGGCTTAGCATGTGTAGGATTGAGATGATGGTGTCCTGCGGCCAACAACTGTGGATCTCTCTACCTAAGTAAAGCAAACTATTTCAAGATGGTCATCAGAACATGCTGCTTTTTCGAAAGCAGCATGAAGAGCAAGGGTATCGGTGGAGTCAGAGTTCGGCTTTGACCCTGTGGTAGTTGCATAATCTGATGTCAATTTGGGGTTTAAGAGGATTAAGAGTGAAGGGGTGGGGTATAGTCTATCAATCAGGTCATAGCCAATGAGGCCTCTGTGTGGGCCTGGCCTTCTGAAGATTCTGGAAACTCCAGTATTTCCTCCTTGGAGGTGGGAGACATATTCTCTTTCTGCTCACTCCCTAAGAGACTCTACTGGCAAGATTCATGAAACTACCCTGATGCAGCGAGAGCCCTGGAGCCGGAGAAGCCATTAGAGACCCTGCCAGTGCTGAGATGCTTACAATGCCAACAGGTCTACAAGGCTTCCCACCCACTGGCCTGTGATTTTCCTGCATTTGGCATCATTGCTTTTGTTTCGTGAGTCTGAAAAGGACTTTATAGATTGGTATTAGACATATGGGCCAACATCAGACTTATGGACTTGATCTGGACTGGACTGGGATGTTTTCTCAATATTCAATTGCTTATGTATATAAAGCTCTTTCCCATACACGTATGAATGTCTATGAATCTTTTTCTCTAGCCTCCCCAGACTAACACATACCCGTTGACTGAGTCTCTGGAGTTTAGGGCTCATGACACCCAGTTGGTGGTAATGAGCAGGGTGCTCAGTCCCTGGGTGCCTGAGTCATCATCCATAGAATGATGTAGCTCGGCTGAATCATTTTGGAAGGACTTCCCAACTTAAACATTTAAAAGTTCAGAAGTGTCTTGGCCCCTAGTGGTGCTTATTTAGTTAAGTGCTTGACTGCTAACCAAAAGGTTGGGGGTTGGCATCCATTGGGAAGTGCCTGAGAAGAGAGGCCTGAGATCCACTTCCAAGGAAGCAGCTGCCAAACCCCCCATGAAGCACTGTTCTGACACATCCAGGGTTTTTGTGGGTTGGAATTGACTGTGTTGCTTTTTAAGTTTTATTTTGCCAGCCCTCTTTTGTTTAGGTGAATGTGTGCTTAACTAGACACTACAGAATGGCTTTCAAAATGATGGCTTTATATGTTAGTCCCTCTCTTGCCCCTCAAGCAAGAAAGAGTGGCTCTTGTGAGAACCACAACTTGACTATAGTTATCTACTGCTTTTCAAGAGTTTGCATCTTTGAGGAAATTCTCAAGATTGCATTATGTCTGTAAAATGTTCATTTTCTTCTGTGGAGAGGAATCCACAGGCTGTCTAAAGCTTTAGTTTTTCTTAACTATCTCCTCATTTCATTCCTGGGCTTTCCTCTTATTTCTATAAAGGAAGTTCTAATGTTCCTGAAGACCCCAACGCCTACATCGTCTGTTCCGAGGGAATGTTCTGAATTATAGATGTTTGTTCTCAATGCTCTCCAAATGTCTCTGGGGTGAACGCATTCCTAGCACAGGCACTGGGCAGTGTCGGTTGGGATGAAAGCCAAGGCAAGAACAACTGTCCCAGTGTTTAGTTTCCAGCAGTCTGATGACAGTGCTTCGGAGGAGAGTATTCTTTTTTCTTTTGAGTCTTCCTCTTCTATCCGGCGACAGTATACACCTTCCTGTGAGCTTCTGCATGAGCACAGTTCTGTAGTGTAAAGAGGCTCGCATTTGAAATCCTAATTTTGCATGAAATGGGATGAATTTATAGTTATCCTTATTATTATTATTATTATCAGTAGATTTTCATTTCTGAAGTTCAGTCTTACCTGGTAGTTGAGAACAGAACCTTGCCAATGCAGAATACACATAGTCCTTTCTGGAGTTTTTTCTTTTTCATCTTTAACTCAAGTCCAGAGTTCTCCTACCTCAGAATGTCTTTCCAGAAAGCTATCTGAGTTTGACGATGGGAAAGGAGGGGCTTCAGCATTAGGGATATGACAAGTCCCCACTGATGCCCTCCGGTGTAGCCTTCCTTACTCCCTATCTGGTATGAGGTCATATAGTGAATACTTCATCTCCTTCATATCCCAGTTCTGGATTCAGATCCACTGGTTCTCACTCCAATGTCTATTTGTCCTCCCTCCACAAGAAAATGACTCTGTGGCTGCTTCCCTACCCCCAAAAGTGTATCCAAGCACATTAATAGTTCAGCTCTGCTCAGCCACCTGGGAACCCCTATGCTCCCCTCTCCTGGTGAGCACTTTACCATGACTGAAAACAAACAAACAGACAGACAGACAGACAAAATAAACCTGCTGATATTAAGTCATCTGACTGATAGTGATGCTAGAGGACAGAGATGAACTGCCCTTTAGGGTTTCGAAGGCTGTGATCTTTATGGAAGCAGATGGCCACATCTTTCTTCTGCAGAGCACCTGGTAGGTTTGAACTGCCAACCTTTCAGTTAGTAGCTGAATACTTAGCTACTGCACTACCAGGGCTCCACTTTACCATTGGGGCTGGTACTTTTTTTCTTTTATTGCATCTTTATTTGAAAGTCTCATCTGCCAACTTAGCATTTTCCACCAACCCGGGGAGGGGCAATGTTCACAGGCTTCACAATCGTTTGCTTAGCTGCTGCCTGTGTGGGAGTGCTGGTAGCAGCCATTGCTGTCTTTTTAGAAGCCTGTTTTGCCTTTTTTGCTTCCTTGGCAGCCCTGACAGCCTGTTCTCATTGGGCCTCTCTAACTTCAGGTTTCTGATTCCTCTTGGCCATTTCATCAGCAAGGATGGCCCTCTGAAATTTGACTGCTAGGCGGGTTCTTTTCTTTTGAATTTCTTCCGATTTCCCATTCTTGTACTTCCTTCTGTAGAGAACAGTGCAATTTATCTGCCAAGGGTTCCTCTTGGAAAGGAATGCCCATTTGCATTTTGCATTAAGGAACTGGAGAACCTTTCCATGGGACCTGGTGTAGCGCTGCCCGTGTCTGGGGTAAATCCTGTACCCTCTGAAACTGCACAGCTTGACCTTCATGGCTGCAGCAGCAGAGGCCCAGGGAAGGCAGGGGTGGTACTCTTATGGAAGAGGAGATTTTTGTTAATGTTAGTTATCCTTGAGTTCGCTGTGACTCATGGTGACCACATGCCCAACAAAACATTGCCCAATCTTGTGTTATCATTACAATTGTTGGTATTTTGAGCTCTTTGTTGTGGCCATTGAATATTCTGAATGCTTTCCAACTGGCAGGCAGTGGGGGTGGGGGTGGGGGGGGAGAGATCTCATCTTCCAGTGATAGTCTGTTGTGATACATTAAGTTTTGTTGGCTAAGTCTTAGAAGTTGAACTCCGGGCCCTTCTTCCTTGTCTATCTTCGTCTGGAAGCTCTGCTGAAATCTCTCTACCATGGGTGGTGACCTTACACAGCTTCCAGCATCATAGCAAGAACCAAGCCACCCACCACAGTATGACAAACTGACAGAGGGGTGGTGGGAAAAATAAAACTCACTGCCATTGTGTTGATCCCAATACATGAGGACCCTAAAGGACAGAGTAGAACTGCTCTGTAGGGTTTCTTACACTCTTGAGTCTTTTCAGGGACAGACAGCTTCTTCATTTTCCTGAGAACTGACTGATCTTGTGCTTAGCTTCCTAATGCTTAGCCCACTACATCATCATGACTCTTTTTTTTAATCATTTTATTAGGGGCTCATACAACTCTTATCACAATCCATACAGACATCAATTGTGTAAAACGCACCTGCACATTCATTGCCCTCATCATTCCCAAAACATTTCCTCTCCACCCAAGCCCCCAGCATCAGGTCCTCATTTTTCCCCTCCCTCCCAGCTCCCCGCTCCCTCAGGAGCCCTTGATAATTTATAAATTATTATTTTGTCACATCTTGCCCTGTCCGACGTCTCCCCCCACCCACCCTTCTGTTGTCTGTCCCCCAGGGAGGAGGTCACATATAGTTCCTTGTAATCCGTTCCCTCTTTCCAACCCATTCTCCCTCTACCCTCCCAGTAGCATCATGACTCTTTATGATGGAAAGATAGGGGGGAAATGCATTAGAAATGGTCTTTAGTTTGGAAGAGAGTAAGGTCAAGGAGAAGCAAAAGAATGAAATGAATTCAGGAGAATAGAGCCACTAGATGGGCTTGGAACCCCAACAGAGTGCTTGGGTTTTACATTCCTTTTGGTTAGGAATGTAGCTTTTGCTTTGAAAATCCATCCTCAATGTATCAGTGAGATGCACTGCCCTCCTAAGCTACTTGAAATCCTGGAAATGTCTTTATTTTGGACATACTTTCTATCCAAATAAAAACATTTCTAATTGAAGTACTCCCTTTAAAACTTCAAGTAAGTGCTTTCCTCTTTGAGTGCCTGCGTTCTTCAGGGTAATGTTGAAAAGGATAATATTGATCTTGAGCTGATTGCCTCACAAGAGAAGCTTAACAGATGAACTTTCAATGACCACAAATTAACCATTTTCACACTTTTCATAATTGGCTTCCACCCTGAGTAATGACTGGGAGACGATTTGTTGGCAACTGCTGATTCTCCATGAACCAAGCAGGGAGTCGAATGGAGGACCAGGTAGAGATACCTGGTTCTCCCCATCAAATAATGGCTTTAGTAAGTATCATGGCTCATAAAACAATCATTATCTCACCATCATTATCAACAAAAACAACAACAACAACAACATTTCTCTTACTAACTCTAGATACTCAAGGAAAGAAGAAAACATCAAGTCTCTTCCTCTCTCTGTCTCTCGAGCCAGCTAGCTGATTCACCTACTGCATATTAATGGTGGAAGCCAGATTTTCTCACCCTCAGCACCATTGCCACTTTGGGCAAGATAATTCTTTGTTGTGAGGGATTCCCTGTTCACTGGAGGGCTGTTAGCAGAATCACATTTATCCAAAAGGTAGCAGTAGCACTTTCCTCTCTCAGTCCCAGGTATGATGACCAAAAATGTTCCTGTACATCACTAAAAGGCCTCTGTAGGGTAAAATTCACCCTGGTTGGGGACCACTGCTTTATGCAATTTACATACCAGAGTATGTACTGCCACTCTCAGTAGTAAATACTCCTATGCATTCAACAGTATTAAAAAAAAAAAGAATTTACCTACTGGAAATTTACTTATTGGTACAATAGAAGCACCTGTTTTGAGTCCAAGTCCAACATTTGACATTATCTTTTAAAAAAATCATTTTATTAGGGGCTCATACAACTCTTATCACAATCCATACAGACATCAATTGTGTAAAGCGCATTTGTACATTCATTGCCCTCATCATTCTCAAAACATTTTCTCTCCACTTAAACCCC
>NW_022105908.1:81101-93002 GCF_000313985.2 Echinops telfairi
CCTACCAGGTCTCCCACACCCACCTCCCCACCAATTTGGATCTCTTGTTGTTCTCTTGTCCCTGGGTTTAACACCTCTTCCCTTCCCCCCACTTCCCCCTCTCCTATGTCCCCCTGGAACTGACATTTGACATTATCTTTAAGGCTATTTTTATTCCACATCCCACTCCCACCAGCATTTTATAATATTTATGAACTATTACTGCTATACAAGAAGTTTAAAATGATGTCTCTGTATTTTTCTCTTCTCTACCTTTAATAACAATCAATTCACATTTTTTCTTGGATAACATTATTTTGGATTGGTTATAGAAAAAATACCAACAATAATTAATTGATTTACCAGAGAGTGATTTAATAGAGTTTCTCAACTAATAATCTACTGGGATTTGAATAGATCATTGTTCCAATAAAATCCAATCTGAAACCATTAATCATTATAATCCTTATTCACATGTTTCTGTTTGGGGCAATGTATAGGAAATTAGTTAATTTGTAGATTTCTGACTCACCATACATATACATTCTCTTTCTATATTTCAATGCTTACATAGCATACTTACAATTTATTACATTATCCCCAAATGTAGCCTATGTGTATAGTGTGCTTATTAGGCTGCTTTAAGTATACTCTACATCAATGCCTCAGTCACTACTCTTATTCCACAATGAATCACATATGAACTCTTGATCCATTTTGTGATTTAAGGCTACAACACAAGACAATGGAAACAACAACAATACTAGAGACCTAAACATTATAAGCCAGAACTTGTAAAGAAAATGTTAGTTGCAGTAAATTATACCCTATGAAGTAAATGTTAGCCAAGATGAATAATCCAATGCAGTCTTTGTAATTTAGATCTAGACTTTTAGATTGAAGTATGTACTAGGAACATAAGCTGATTTAATCTTACCTTTCACATGTATAAAATGAAGTCAATAATTGACCTTAGTACATTCTCCAATTATAGTATCATTACCACCTGAAGATTCCTATCAGGTGACCTTCAGGAGTGTGGTGGTTTCAAACACAGGCATTAAGAAAGACAGAGCTAGGCCACTGATGATATTTTAGATGCAAACGATAATTTTGAGAGCACTTGATTCTTGATACTTCAAAAGCCTTATGGTTTCCTTCTCTGGACCAGAGAGCTTCCTGAGGTCAGGGGCAGGTTTACTGAGTCCCTTGGGTCTCCCACTGCCCCAAATCCAATAAAGCTCTTGGCACCAAAGAGGAGACTGTAGGTTGCCACCGTTTCCTCTCTGGAAGCCTGTGAGACCAGTGTATTGCTTTCATCAAAGTGTGAAGCCCAGAGTTGAAAATGCAGACAGACAGGCTCACAATGCCTAAGCCCCATGGGGTTTGAGCTGTATAAATCCATTCTTTTGACAAGAACTAGTGCTCTCAGCAGGGAGATACTAGTCCTCAGCACTGGCTCAGGCAGCTGCCCAGGGCCAGGCGTTTGGAGCCCATGTCCTGGCTCTCTGGTGTCCAGCAGGGCTCATGACTATCCGCCCTAGTCAGCAACTATTCTCTTCTGACACCGGGATTGGGGCAGTTTGCTCCCTCCTGTGAAAGGTCTCTGAGAACAGTCCTGTATTTATTCACCTCTGTCCCCAGCTTGCTGTCTAAGCTGCATCCCTGCCCTTCCTCTCTGGGGGATTGGGTGTTCATTTGCAGGAGTTTTGAGTGTTCCTGTTTTTTTGGATCAGGATAGTGATGGATGATTTTCCATCTTACTATAGATAGGTATGTGTGTCGGCAGGGGGCTAGAATGTTCAAAATCAAGGTTAGGTTCATTTAAGGACCAAGTTATATTATCTCCAGTTTTGAAAAATCTTACAGGCACAAATAGAATGTTAGCAGAATGACTTTGCTGTGGTTCTAGGGTAAGAAGAACTTCCCAGGACACTTGAGTGGCTCTTGTCATAGTAGCAGTCATCTTATTATACTTATAGTCATTATTTTCATTTATTAGCTGATGCTTATTACAGAATCACTGGCATTGCAAATGGTTAACTGAAAAGTTGGAGGTTCAAATCCATCCTCAGGCACCTTGGAAGAAAAGCCTGGACATTTACTTCTTCAAACTCCACTATTGAAAACCCTATAGAACATAGTTCTACTTGGACATGTATATGGCCATGTCATGAGTTGAAATCGACTCCACGGGATCTGGTTTGAAAATATCTATTTCACACTTATTGTTGCCAGGCACAGTGAATGTAGTCTCATTCATTCCTTAACTATCCCACTATCATCCCTGTTTAACAGTTGAGGAAACTGAGGCATGAGAGGTTGATGGGCTTGCCTAAAATCATAAACTATATTAAGTTGAGGGGCCAGGTGCTACATCTGGTTGCAGAAATTAGGTAAGCCTTGATCTCACTACTTGGAAAATTAAGGGTGGATGAGTTAACTTGCTATGACTTTTTTTGCTCAAACAAGCATTCTCTTATGCTACAACCTCCGGGAGTCCTTCCACTCAGGCCATGTTTCTTCTCTCTTCCCTCCTCCCCAGGCTCTACTACGTTTCTGAAGGAGACCAGTGCCTTTGTCCTTTCCTCAAGAGGGTCAGGGTTGATGGTTGAAACCTACTAGGTGCTCCATAGTAAAAGATGAGGCTGTCTGTTCCCATAAACATTTACAGCAGTGATTGTCAACCTTCCTAATGCCGTGACCCTTTAATACAGTTTCTCATGTTGTGGTGACCCCCCAACCATAAAATTATTGTCATTGCTACTTCATATCTGTAGTTTTGCTACTGTTATGAATTGAGCGATCCCTGTGAAAGGGTTGTTCAACCCCCAAAGGGGTCATGACCCTAGGTTGGGAACCGCTGCTTTGCAGGTTCAGAAACCCTGTCGATGGTAGCTGTGAGTTGGAATGGACTTGATGCACTGGGTTTACTTTTAGGTTTTCTTTCTGTTTTCTTCAGAAAATTGTCTGGGTCCTCCACTGTAGTAAGTCCTTATTGTACGGGTGTCAGCTCGGCTAAGCTATGGTGTACCCAGTTGTTTGGTCAAACACTCATCTAGATGTTTCTGTGAAGATATTTTATAGATGTGGTTAACATTCTCCATCTGTTGATCCTAGGGAAAGGAGTCATCAGTTGAAGGCCTTCAAAGCAAAAAAGGAAGTTTCCTGGAAGATGGAGTCCAACCTGAAGACAGTAACAAGATCGCAGCCTGTTGCCTGCCGGATTGATCTTGGACTTTCCAGATGGGATTCAGCACGAGCCAATTCTTTACATTTAATCTCTCTTCCTCCCTTATTGATTCTCTTCCTCTGGTGAACTTTATCAGATACAGGAATGCATGAGTGATGGTAGTAGTTTACAGTGCTGCTGCTGCTTCTTCTTCTTTAATCTAATGATAGAACAGCAGATATCAGCCAGTAGATAGCAAATACTTTGCAGGAGGTATGAAGGTCATAGTATTATTCGAGCTCTAAAGGTCTGTTTTCACAAAAGATTGCCCTATCCCACCGCCATACCCAATTACGTAGCTGAGGAAATTAAGATTTAGAAATTAAGATTAGCAATCTCTAGACCTGGACCAGGATTCAGGTCTCTAATTTCCCCACCAGGAAATCACATTGCAGGTTGAAGAACAAGAGGTCAGTTCCCACCTTGTAGTGTTCTGATTCCTGTCACAGAGTGATACAAGGGGCTTGGCACATTCCAAAGGAAATAGCAGCAAGATGAGTTAGGAGACAAGACCTGCTCAAACCAGGCTCAGAGCACTTGGATGAGTGTGGCTGGAAACTTCCCAAGGTCAAGGAACACCAACCAGAAATTCTAGCTCCCAGGGCCCCAGGTTGGAAGAAACCACTGGCTTTGTCACAGGGCTATGCTGCCGAAAGGCCTCCTTGCTTCCAGAGACTCGGCCCAAGGTGACTCAGACTTCCTGAGAAGCCTCTTATCTCAGCCAGCACAGACATCTGTGCCTTCCCTTACTCATGATGTTGCCTGTTCAGGCTGACTCCCTCCCCCAGCCAGCTCAATGGCTCTCTTGCGTGGGTCCCCAGAATGGCCTCATGACTGAGGTGACTCCAATGGCTGTCTCTCTACGATTTTTATTTGTTTTCACTTCCCTGTACTCCTCCCTCTGTGCAGAGGCTCCTGAAAATCCAGGAAGATTTGACTGAGTTTCTCCATGAGCTTCTTGCCTGCAGTACCAGCAGAGCCATCACTATAGCGACTACATTTTCCAAACTAAATCAGGACAGAAACTGGATAGAGCCTTTGCAGTTGCTTCATATGGACAGTGAAAAAAGTGAAATAAAACAAGAACAGATAGATTAGAATTGAGGTGTTGGTGAAGAATGAACCAATCCATCTGAGAAGAAAGACAAGATTAGAAGTGAGAATAGGGAGACTGCTACTTGCTTACTTTGGACATGCCATTAGGAAAGACCATTTTCTGGAAAAAAGACACAGTGTTTGACCAAAGCAAATGAAAGAAGCTCGCGATGAGATAGATGGACACAATGGTCGACACAAAGGACTCATACCCAAGATCAAGAAGATGGTGCTTAACTGGGGAATTTTCTGTTCTGCTATGGTAATGACCAATGGCAATGAGCAACACCCACAACAACAGTGAAAGGAGCAGGAGAAACAAGTATTTTGAATCAATGTTGTGAATTGTTTGTATGGATCTCATTTGCCCATAAGGAGGTGATGTAGGGGTTGATGCAAGTTGCACTCATGTTCTTCTCCACCTGCATCCCCAAACTCCACTGTCATTGAGTTGATTCCAATTCATAGAGACTTTATAGGGCTTCCAAGGCTATAAATCTTTATGGGAAGAGATAATCTCAAGTCTCTCCTGTGGAACTGCTGGTGGGTTTCAACTGCCAACATTGTGGTCAGCAGTCCAGTGCCACCATGGATTGGCCAATAATTAAAACTGAGTCTCCAGTATCTCCCTCTTACTGCCACGAAGTTGATTCCAACTCATAGTGGCCTTTTAGGATGGAGTAGAACTACCCCCTATGGGTTTCCAAGAAAGTATATCTTTAGGGGATTAGAAAGCCTCATCTTTCTCTCTTGGGGAAGCTGGTGGTTTGGATTGGCTGATCTTGTGGTTAGTCGCCCAACATGTAACCCTGTATGCCACCAGGGCTGGGTTTGCTGGATAGAAAGTGAGAATGCTGCCATTGAATCATAATCCTTTTGTTTTATGATTGAGGAAGGAGTCTTGGAAGAGTCCAGTGATTGATACAAACTTTTGTGAAGTTACTAATATTGCTGAGATGCAAATACAAGCCCCTAACTCCCAACGGCCCATTTCTGCAGATCACTCCTCCTCTCATGGGGAAACAGTTTTATTATCTAAATAGCTCCTTTGCCAACTAATTAATAGGTAGAAGATTCTAGGCTCAATCTGGCATGATCAGAGCCAGATCAGTTTAACTCCAGAGTCCAGATTAATTTCCTGCTGTCATTGGGTCAATGCTGATTCATAATTGCCCTATAGAGCAGGGTAGAACTGCCCTATGCTGCTTTCTGAGACTATAACTCTTTGTGGAAATAGAACGCTCAGAGTTCTCTCTTTTGGAGCAGCTGGTTTTGAACTGTGGGCCTTGACAGATCACAGCCCAGTGAGTAACCACGATGCCACCAAAACTCCTTTATTTGAAAACAATCTTTCTAGGAAATTCCAAATATATGAGAAAAGGTACCTAGGACACTTACTCAAAGTTGCCAAAGGGGCCTGCAGGAGCTTCTCTCCATGAGAGGATATTCTGATAAGTGGAACCAAAGGACTTCATACATGAAGTTCTCCCCTGGTCCCGGGTGGCTATTCACCAAATATTCATCTGCCTCCAGAGTGCAGGAGCATAAGCACTGCTGGAGCTCAGCTCCACTGCAGGCCCTGGTAAGTCCAAATGGTAGAGGCACCATTGCTGTCCTCAGGGGCTCAGTCTGGCAATATAGACAGATATCAGAAAGATTGAGTGTCAACCTCTGACTATGGAAAGTGTTTCATCATTAACTTCATTTGAATTATTATTTTTTTCAGAGAAATCTTCTTTGACATCCATGACCAGGTCACATCTCCATACTTGGGCTCACAAATAACTTGAAATGATGAATTTATTTCTTAAATTGATGAATGTCGGTATATTGTTTTGTGTCTAAGCCAGCACAAACTCAGTCCTTCCCTCCCCCTATGAGGGAAGTGATGAGTTTGTGTCTGTTGGCTATTATTTCTTTTTCTTGGATACAGTGCTCAAACATTGTTCATGAGTGAGTAAACAAATGAGTAAAAAGCTCACAGATGATTTCTAATGTCTTTCATTCATGGTCACCGGTAGCTTACAACCTAGAAGACAGTAAGTCAGAAAAGGTTAAGAAAATCACTGTGATCAATGCAATGCCTGCTATCTTGTGTGCTCTATTGAATGAATGAATGGCACTGAGAAGGAGTGTGTCTATCCTTGGCTTAAAGCAAATGAAGAGATTGCATCCTTTGCTTGGGGAGCAGGAACCTGTTTGAGTGATTCTGGATTTCAGAGGGCACGCCATGTGTTGAAGTTGTTATTTTAGAATTCTGCTTTTTCAGAAGCCTCACCAAATCAGCTGCAAGTACTCACTCTATCCTGTGATCTCATCGAGGGAGGGAGCATTGGATTTAAATGCACTTGGCTATTGAAGATTCCTGATTGCAAAATAGGATGACTTCATGCTTTTCTTTTTTCTCCTTGGAATAAGAACAGTTCTCTTCACATTGGGCAGCCTGGCAAGGAGATTCCTAAAGGAACAGAGAAACAGTATTTAAGAGACATTCAGTTTGAGCTCCATGAAAAGGCTATTATAACAGGGCTCTTACATGTCTATTTTTTTTTTCTGTTTTTTTTAAACATTTTATTAGGGGCTCATACAACTGTTATCGCAATCCATACACACATCAATTGTGTAAAGCGCATTTGTACGTCATTCTCAAAACATTTTCTCTCCACTTAAACCCCCGACATTAGGTCCTCATTTTCCCCTCCCTCCCCGCTCTCCCCTCCCGCATGAGCCCTTGATAGTTTATAAGTGGGTATTTTGTCATATCTTGCCCTGTCCGATGTCTCCCTTCACCCACTTTTCTGTTGTCTGTCCCCCAGGGAGGAGGTCACATATAGTTCCTTGTCATCGGTTCCCTCTTTCCTACCCAGTCTCCCTCTACCCTCCCTGTTTCGCCACTCACACCACTGGTCCTGTAGGGCTCATCCGCCCTGGATTCCCTGGATTTTCAGTTCCTATCTGTACCAGTGTACATCCTCTGGTCTAGCCAGACTTGCAAGGTTGAATTCGAGTCATGGTAGTGGGAGCGGGGAGGAAACATTTAGGAACTAGAGGAAAGTTGTATTTCTCATCGTTGTTACATCACACCCTGACTGGCTCTCCCCACTCAATCTTCCATGTGTTCGTAAAAGAAGGTGAAATTACTAGGCATCAGGTTCTGTAGTGTGGGTGAAGTGATTCTGGTCTTCCTGGCACTCAGAGACACACCACTTTCATCTGCTGAAGTCCCATTCTCTCTCGGTGTTTGTTATTGTGGTTAGGTGTCATTGAATTAATGGACATCAAAGCAAAATGTTGCCTAGTCTGTAACATTTGAAAATCCATGATTCTTCTTTCTGTTACTCCCATGGGCTTTGGAGTAGTTGAATTCATTTGGCAGATGCACTCCTCAGTGCCATTCATTCGTTCAATAGAGCACACGAGGTAGCAGGCATTGCATTGATCACAATGATTTTTCTTAACCTTTACTGACTTACTGTCTTCTCCTAGAGTATAAGTTCTAGGTCGGTGGGGATCTTTGTCCATTTAACTCACTGATGTATCTTAAAGGCCTAGACAGAGTGTTGCACACATTAAACACTTGTTGATTGAATGGATACTGAAATCTCTTAAGCTAAAATGATTCTAGATACCTTCATGTGTTTTACCTACCTTTCATCAAGCACTGCTCATCTTTTTTTGTAATAGCACTCTGGTTTTCTCTGGGAAGAAATCATAATCTCAATTCCCAGGCCTTGATTCGAGCCTTCTGGTTGAGACTCCTGGAAAAAGAAGCTCTTCTCGGGGGTTTAGAACTGGAAAGTGCTTCTGGAGACTGGCCTGGGAACAGAACCCCAACTTACAAGAAAGGGCTTAGAGGAATTGCAATAACTGTCCTAATGAGCTATAAGAACACTGGGAGGATGATGCAGGACTGGGCAGTGCTTCACTCTGTTGGACATTGGGTTGCTGGGAGTGGAACCTGGCTTGCTAGCACTTAACGATGACCACCACCATCAGAAGATCGAATCCACCAGCACGAGAAGAAATACAACCAGAATGTTCCTTAGACGTGAGGCTAGCAAGACTTCTGCTGACTTGTTTTGGCACACATTGAGGAAAAACCAATTTCTAGAAAAGGGCATCCTGCCGGCTGAAGAATGGAGACCGTGAAAACAAGAGAGCCCCTCAGTGTGCTGCATTAACACAGGAGCCACAGCAATGGATTAAAACATACCACAGATCGTGAAAATAGTGCTGGAACAGGCAATGCTGTGCTCTGTTGTGCAAAAGGTCACCAAGAGCAGGCACTGACTCCACTGCAACCAACAGCCATGTGGCTCTGTGTGTGTCGCTTAGCTCTTGCTTTATCGATCAATTGGCATATGCTGTCAAGTATATTTTGCATGTAAATGGAACTTTCTCCACATGAAATCTGGCCTTTTACTTCTATGATGCTAATAATAAAACTCTTACATTTTGAATGGTCCTAGGACAGTTTGGGAGTTCCGGTGACCACAAGGTCAGCAGTTTGAAACCACTGGCAGCTCTTTGGGGAAAAGATGAGGCTTTCTACTTCCCCAAATAGTGACAATCTCTGAAACCCACTGGAACAGATCTACTCTGTCCTGTAGGGTCTCTATGAGTCAGAATTGACTCAATTGCAGTGAGTCTAGATTTTTAAGAGGACAGTGTGCAAACATTTCTAAATCCATTCTTAGATTTGATACTCAAAACACCCTATGTCAATGAATAGAGCAGATGTTTTGATGTTTCTAATTATGAAACATTGAGTTCTGGCATTTCAAATCCCAGCAGGGTCCCTCATCATTTTAGCAGTCCATGGTATTTTCAATATTCTACAAAAACCTACCTATGGTGGGTAAGTTTCAGTGGAGCATACAGATGGAAACAGACTAGAAAGAAAGATCTGGTGATCTACTTCTGAAAATTAGTTAATAAAAACACTATAGATCACAACAGAATATTGTCTGATATAGTGCTGAAAGAGGAAGACTTCTAAACTGAAAGACACTACACAGTAGCCACAATAATGGATTCACAAATGCCATCAAGAGTGTAGGGGTGGAGTCTAGACTATCTATCAATCAGGGTACATATAGCCAGTGAGGTATCTGTGTGGGCATGGCCTTCTCCTGAGGATTCTGGGAACTCCCATATTTCCTTCTTGGAGGGTGAAGACAATCTCTCTAGGCTCACTTCCTGGGAGACAATCGATCAGTAGTTATTTCCTGAATTGCTACTTAATAGGACTTTGGTACAAAGTGTCTATGGGAGTTCAAGAGAGTCACAGGCCACTTCAGAGTTCCTGGAACTGGACAAAGAAGAAATGAGAAAACAGGGGTCTAAATTCACTTCACTGTGGATACTTCTTTGCTTCCTCTGTTCAACAAAGGAATATTTTCATTTCATATAGTACTAGAAATGCAATGCAATGTGAATATACTACTCAAAATTAATTATGGCTTAATAAAATATAATAATTTGATGCTGCATGGCAAGAAGTATGCACATTATCAACTCTCTTTTTATTTTTTTGCTGGGAATGTGATAATAACTAAAATACATTTGCTCACCTATAGAAGCCAATGATCCACTGCAGTAAAGAAGCACACACACAATGAATGATATAGGACAGCGAGTAAGTAGGAGTGGCATGTTACAGAGTTCCAAAGACAATGATCAGCTTTCCCGAACAGAGATGAAGTAGCCTTGGAGGATGGACAGGATTTTGCAGGCTGAAAAAGCAGGCAGGCACGCCGTGTGGAGGAACAACATTGGAGCCACTGATGAAGTTAGGAAAGTGAGCATTCTTGAGGGTTAGACTGACACATCTTTTTGCCCCATAGAGAAATTCTGAAAAGGCCTAACATGTTTCTATTGGAAGGATTTTGTTTTTGTGCTCCAATTACCTGATGAGGTGCTTAAGATGCTCCTCCTGCTTGGCTCTGGGAGCTGTGTTGAATGCTGGATGTCCACAGTTAACAGGTCAATGGGACTCCACACTTGCTATCAGCTTGATATAGCATCCCTTCTCTAGGTCTTGGGACCTAGAGCAGCTTAGAGCAGCTTCTCTTCCTCCTCCATTTGTTCTTCTACCAGCTCTTTCTGCTTTCCTAGCCCAATACTGTGTGGCTTTGCTGTTGTTGGGTGCCATTGAGTCAGTTCCAATCCATATTGACCCCATGCACAATAGTATGAAACACTGTCTGGTTCTGCACCATCCTCACAATTGTTCCCATTCTTGAGCCCATTGTTGAAGCCACTGGGCCAACCCATCTCACTGAAGGCCTTCTTTGGTACTTCCCCTCCACTCTACCAAGCATGGTGTCTTTCTTCAGGAACTCGCTTTCCTGACATGTCCAAAGTATATAAGATGTCTCACCCTCCTAACCGCTGAAGACCACTCTGCATGAGCTTCTTCCAAGAAAACGTCTTAGTCTTTTTAGCAGTCCATGTGCTTTCAATATTCTCCTACTGTAACATATTCAAATGCCTGGATTCTTCTTTGGACTTTGTTATCCAATGTCAAACTTTAACATGCATATAAGGTGATTAAAAATGTCATGGCTTCGGTCAGGTTCACCTTAGTCCTCAAAGTAACCTTCCTGCTTTTCAACAATTTAAAGAGGTCTTATGCAGTGGATCTGCCCCATAGAATGGGTCATTTAACCCCTTGAGCGTTGCTTCCATGAGCATTGATTGCAGAGCCAAGCAAGATGACATCCTAGACAACTTCAAACTTTTCTCCATCTATTATGATGTTACCTATGGGTCCAGTGGTGAGGATTTTGCTCTTCCTTACATTGAGTTGTAATCCCTACTGAAGACTGCAATCCTTGGTTGTGATCAGCAAGTGCTTCAAGTCCTCCTGACTTTCAGCAAGTAAGGTGTGTGTGTGGCTTTAGAGAATGAAACTGGTTCAGCTGGCCTGATTTCAGATCTATCTTTTATCATGAAAATGACTGGTTTCTTTGAGCCTTTCTTTTAGTGAGAAAGATTGTGGCAGAAATAGATGACAGGAAAAAAGCCTTTCTTTTAGATCCAAATATGGTCTGAGGGGCTAGAAAAGGAGGAAAAGTAAAACTGAAGTGGACTTGCAGTCTTGAATGACTTACAAGCTCATTTCAAACAGAATGAACATTAAAAAAAATAGATACCACCCTGGACTAGTTGCAGTATGAGACATGTGGTATGAGCAATAGAACAGTGGTTTTCAACCTGTGGGGTCGCGACCACTTTGGGAGTTGAACAACCCTTTCACAAGGGTTGTCCGAATCATCACAGTAGCAAAATAACAGTTATGAAGTAGCAACGACAAGAATTTTATGGATGAGGGTCACCACAACATGAGGAACTGCATTAGGAAGGTTGAGAACCACTGCAGTCAAAGGTAAAACTAGCAGCATTATGTGGACTTCAGTAAGAATGTACTCTGGGATTGCATTCAACTTATATAGTGCCTTTGGCAGAACTGCCATTTTGACTATATTGAGTCTTCTGATCCATGAGCATGGAATATTC
Organism: Echinops telfairi; assembly: GCF_000313985.2. NCBI lineage: Eukaryota > Metazoa > Chordata > Mammalia > Afrosoricida > Tenrecidae > Echinops > Echinops telfairi. The sequence goes on from NW_022105908.1 coordinate 92,929, forward strand.
TTCCATTTGTTGAGGTCTCCCTTCGTTTCTTGTAGTAGTGTTCTGTAGTTTTCCCCATATAGATCTTTCGTTCT
>NW_022105908.1:97764-108001 GCF_000313985.2 Echinops telfairi
GTACAAATGCGCTTTACACAATTGATGTGTGTATGGATTGGGATAACAGTTGTATGAGCCCCTAATAAAATGTTAAAAGAAAAGAATGTACTCTGCTCTTCACTGAGAGGGTAGGCAGTGGGGAAGTATGGTCAAATGAATCCCTCTGTGGCTTTTTGGTTCTTTCGAAAAACATACTTGAAAGACCTGAGATGTTGTCCTTATCCTATTTCTCTACCACAGAGTTTGTTACTTTTATCCAGGTAGGTTTACATTTATTGGGCAAACTGTAAACAACCTGTGGTTTAATACTTTTTTGTCTGACCTGAGATTGTTATGCATCTTTCAGGGATTGGTCAATACAGTATGTAAATTAAGTGACCGAGGAGAGTAGCAAAGGCCTAATAAGCATCTCTGAAATGCTGTGAGAGAGAGCAAGGAAAGGAGATTGGCCTGGATTTCTATGATTGTTATAGGTTGGGCAGAGAATATCTGTGCACAGATAAAAGATTATATAGCTTGAATTTCCTACTGACACCAAAGGAGGAAGTATCTAAATTTTCTTATTAACTTGCTTATATGTGGGGTCCTGAGGGTAAGGGAAGGATAATACTTAAAAGAAGTTGTTTGCCAGGCATCAAATATAGAGGCAGATTCTCAAGACCAGTTGAGGGACTGTTGTGATAGGTTCACTTGAAAGGCATTTTGAGTAAGTGAATGAATTTATTATATGGGTATTTATATAAATGCCACTACATAATATAATAGACACTTAATTCATTTATTGAAAATTAGAAAGAAAATGTTGTGGAAATGTTGATGGCAACATAAGTGTGCTTAATACAATTGAATGATGGATTGTTATAAGATTTGTAAGACCCTCCCCCCCAATAAGATGATTCATAAAAAATATGTATTTACTGAACACATACCCAACCTAAGGCAGTGGATTAAACCTTGAGATACCTCATGCTCTTCACTGCCTCACTGTCTTCAGTAACTAAAATATAACTGCTCTCTTTAAGAAGCCTTGGCCGGGCAGGAGTTAACAAACACATGTTCCAGTGAGATAGGTACGAATGGCATGTTGGAGACCATCAAGATAGAATGATAGCTTTGTCTATCAGAGGTGAAGTAGACTTGAAGTGCATGTAGGGGCTTACAAGATGGAAGGATTTTCAGATGGAGGGAAGAGTGATAGTTTAGATTACTGGTTCCTAGATACTTATTAATTAGAAGCTTTGTAGAATTCATCCTACATAATGAAAGACATCCAGCTTTGCTTGCTGTGGGCCATGGAAATCTGCCTTGACTCCTTAAGTAATTTGGAAGTAGAGCTACTTTATATACTGACAGCGAGGAACACAGGGCTATAGTAGTCTAAGAAAGAGGAAGGTTTGAGAAGCACCAGAGAAAATGTAAGACCCAGAGGTTATACAAAATTTTGTACATTTGGGGATTGAGAGATACATGGTTTTGGATTTTTTTGAGGAAGTGGAAAATTTTATGTATATATATGTATATATATATATACATATTTACTATGTGCAAGTGCGTGTATTTTCAGGTTCATTATCTACTATATGCAGGTAAACATGGAAAACCAGTCTCAGCCTCCTGTGTAGCTCAAAATTTTATTTTGAGAGTGTGAAGTCATATTAATATTTAGCAAAAATAAAATAAAATAAAAATAGGTATGTTAATCTCTTACAAGAGGAATTATGCAATGACTCACAAAGGTAAAAGAAATTCTGGTGAGCATTGCCTGCTATTCTGGATAACTATATTGTATCATTCTTCCTTGAGGCTGAGAGTTAAGGATTGACTGGTATACTATGTTTTGTGCACAGTCATAAAACGGCAATTTAAAGCTGGGAGTTTTGATGTACATCTAGAAGAAATAACAGATAATTCGAAAGATTTGGGCCATCAGAACTCATAAGAAAATCCTGAAGTAATCATAGGAAGGGAATATTTGGGCAGACATGACGGTTTCTCAATATTCTTTTACTGCTTACCATCTTCTTCACGATTTAGTAACTCTCATAACTTGTCTTCTGTTCACTCAAGTTTATGGTCATGGAAACATGAGGAGAAAAATTAACAGAAAACCCTGATGTTTAAATCTTGGGTCTATTCTCAGTCTCATCTTTGATAAGTATTTGGAAAGAGATGATTTGGTAGTTATTTTAATTTTTTTAAAACAGTTTTATTGAGATATAATTAACGTGTATTATTCACCATTTTAAATTGAGTTTCTGAGACTGTAACTCTTTACTGGAGTTGAAAGCCTTGCCTTTTTCTCATGGAGTGGCTGGCGGTTTTGAGTTTCTGACCTTGTGGCTAGCATCCCAATGTGTAACCCCTACACTACCAGGGTTCCTTCATTCCAAAAAAGAGTGCTGACAAAATAAGGTAGATTTTTGAAGTCAAACTGCCTGGACACAAGTGTGTGCTAGCTCCCCCCAACCACCCATCCTGTAGCTTGTGCAAGTTTTCCAGCCTCTTTAAAACTCACTTTTCTCCTCTGAAAAACGGGGTTTAGGAATATTGTAACCACTGTATAGAGAGCTTGTGATTACTAAGTCAGATGATAGACGTAAAGCTCTTGACATGTTGCCTGGCCCATGACAAGACCGCAGTAAGAACTGGCAACTACTGCATTAATTATTCAGAGTTGCAGTCAGACAGACACACAAATGACTGTAGTACAATGTAAGTGCTGCAAAAGAAGTAGGATCAAGGACAACATGGCCCATTGGAAGAAATAAACAATTCTGCATGTGATAAGGGCCTAGCTATCCCTGCCAAGCCTTAATAGAGGTAGCTTGGTTTGCTTGGGCAATTTATGTTACCAGCAGGGAAGGGCTGCACTCACCAACTGTCTGTAGGGATTTCCCAAAGATGCCAGTGATATCACATGTAAAACACATTGGGCTACTTCAGAAGTACTGGGTCTGCTCTAAGACGTGACTGAATGGGCTCCTGGTCTCCTCTTCTCCCTCTGTCCTGGTAGAGGCACTCTCTAAAGAGGGATGCCTACACATTTTGTACTATCAGTCAGACTCCTGAAGAGGGAGTCTCTCCTGTGGAAACTAACCTAGAGATGTCTTCTTAATGGAATTTTGTCTTCTGTTGTCAGCACAATATCCCTGTTGGGTAAGTTCTGGGGATGACCTGTGCCATTCAGGTTGGGTGTTTGCTGGGGTGGGAAAGCCCTGGGATCCCATAGGGTGGCCCTGGTGACTTCAGTGCCAGGGAGTCTAGGGGTTATCATTTCCACATTGTTTGGCTTACCCCCTCTACACTGCCGGTATACACTGTGGGTGAGAACAGATCACATCGTGCTGACTTGCAGGGAATTTGCTGCCCACAGGCAAGGGAAAAATGCACTACCAGAAAGTCAGCAATCAAAACCCATGCAAGTCTTGTGGGAGGGAAATAACTTGGGCTATAGATTTTGTTTTCTAAGACTGGCTTCATGCCAGGCACAATATAGAAAACAGAGATGATTAGCATTGTGCCCTGTGTGTAGTGGCAGATAGGGGGACTCTCAAACCAGTGCAAAAGTCTGGCTCCCAGATGAAGCCTGGGGCCCTCTTAAGTGCATCAGTAGGCTTATAAATAGATCAGAGTAACTTCAAACTGTGTCTTTATGAGTCAGGCCTATGGGAGGTTCTTGTGAAATTATGATCACTTGCCCATCCCTGACATCTCACACATAAAGGTGTCCATAGTTTCCACACCTGATTTACCATATATACTCGTGTCGAAACTGAGTTTTTCAGCACATTTTTAATGCCATCTATGTGGCAAAATTAGTGCCTCGGCTGATATTTGGGTTGGCTTATACTCGAGTATATACGGTATTGTCCCTTTTGCAAGCTGCTCAGAATCATCCTTTCTTCTCCCCACTCCATTAACTGCCCATGTCTAGTATTGGAGAGCATGTCCAACTATGCACCCAAACCTAACCACACTCCAAGATGCAGGTTGGACCTGAGCAACCGTTGGTGACTTCAGTTCTCTCTGCAATCCAACCGGAGAGTGTTTTGTTTCTGAAGGGCGAGGCACATAGATATTAAGGGACGGTGGCACCACTTTGATAACTAAGGTGTATCTGTACCACATACTGGGGCAGGGGGTATCCCCCCAAAAGCCGGAATGTTTTTTAAAGCTATGTATTTAATTTTGCTTTTACAAAACAACCTCATAACCTTCAAAGGACACTCTGCGATTTAATACATTTGTCAAATCTGAAATTTCATTATTGGAAACATTTTTCAAATTCATCTGTTTGGATGGCTTGCAACACCTTCATTTTTTCCCATCACCTCTTCTACATTGTCAAATAGTTGTCCTTACATGTCCCTTTTCATTCTTGGAAGCAGAAAGAAGTCACATGGAGAGAGGTCAGGTGAGTAAAGTGTGTGGCGCGAGAGAGGCATTCTGGGTTGTTTTTTGGCCCAAAACTGATGTACTGAGATGGCTGCATGAGCAGGTGCATTGTTGTGGTGGCAAAACCTGTCCCCTGTCTGCCACAAATAAGGTCTTTCTTTTGTCGCACACTGTTATGCAATCTTTTCAGACCTCTAAATAGAAAGCTTGATTAACAGTCTGACCTGGTGGAATAAACTCCAGATGTAGTACGAATAGACATTTTCATCCATTTGGGAAGTTGATGGATGTCCAGAATGAGGTTTGTCATCAGTTGACATTTCACCTTTTATGAAATAAGAAAACTACTCTTACACTTGAGCTTTTCCCATCGTGCTGTCCTTGTAAGCTGTGTTCAACAGCATAACAATTTCTGTGACACTTTTTTCAGAGCAGGAAAAAAAACACCTCACAGCCACATGCTGTTCTCTTAAATACACCATCACAAAAAAGGATGTTTGAGTGAAACTGCTTTTATGAAAAAATTCACTGTGACCACAGAGATCCTTCCCAGGCGACGCTACTGGGTGCACTAACTCAGAGTGAGTTGCTGGATGCTCACCTGGTGGGTAAAATGTGTACTATTAAAGTTCCTCTCCACTCAACTCTGTTCCAGTTTTTTTGGGAGTACCCCCTCGTATGCATGTGAACATCAGATGGCAAAAAAGGAGACCAAATTGGAATTGCTGCTTTTGAACTGTGATGCTGGTGAAGAATATAGACCACACTGTGGACTGCCAGAAGAAGTATTAAAAGAAACACAACCACAATGCTTCTTAGAAGTGAGGATGGTGGATGTCTATCTTGCTTTCTTTGAACATGTCATCAGGAAAAGACCAATCTCTAGAAAAGGACACCATGTTTAGTAAAGCAGAGTCAGTAAAACCAAGGGGAACCCTCAGTGAGATGAATTGACACAACAGCCACCAAGATGAACTTAAACTCATCAGTGATCATGAAGATGTCATGCACCTCTTTTTCTACTGTACGTAGGTTGCATAAGTCAGCACTGACTCAAAAGCAGCTATTAACAACCATAATAGGAAGATAGACTCACAGCCCCAGCCTGAGACCTGGAGTCCTTCTGAGGAATAAATGAAATAAATGAAATAAAACACATGAACTGCCTAGTCTAAGGCCCAGCATCACTTTTTGTTTATGTTGTTGGGTTCTGGTGAGTTGATCCCAACTCATAGGACCCTATGTACAACAGAATGAGACCCTACCCGGCCTTGCACCTTCTCACAATTGTCATGCATGAACCACTGTGTCAATTCATCCTGTTGAGGAGGCTTCCTTTGTGTCACAGACACTCACCAACCATGATGTCCTTTTGTTCATGGAGTTGCTTCTGGTAATCTGTCCAAAGATCACGAGCCATGTTTCACTGTTTTTGCTTCTATGGAACATTCTGGCTATACTTCTTCCAATATAGATTTGTTTGTTCTTCTGGCAGATCATGGTACTTTCAATATTCTTCGCCAACAACATAATTTAAATGTGCTACTTCTTTTCAGCCTTTCGTATACATTGTTCATCTTTCATGCATAGGAGGCAATTGGAAATGCCATGGCTTGGGTTAGGCGTATCTTAGTCCTCAAATTGATGGTGGCAGGAATGATTATTATAGCTGCAAACTTGCTTTAGGATTGCATCATTCAATCCTTACTGATGAGGAAGAAAGCTTCAAGGCAGGGACACATAGCAACTGTTGATGTCACAATGTCCCCATTTACCCCTAACTTCTGGCTGTTTGACTTCCTCAGGGAAGTAGAGTGGAGATGGCTGGCAGCAGCCGAGAGAGTACAAAAGGGGACGTGGGGTTGAAGACACAAGAGACTCTGCAGACAAAAAGTAAGCACTGGACAGGAGGACCAATGACAGCTGCCCCCAAAATGGGGAATCACAGACATCGCACAGGTAACAATCTGGGTAGGGTACTGCTTCACACAAAGAGCACTACATGTTTCCATGGAAGAAAATCCCCATTGATGAAGGTAAAACCAGACACCCAACTACCAGGTGGCCCCGGTCTTAGAGAATGAGTCTTCTGTTTGTGAAAGGGTCCTTCTCTAGCATCTTTTGATGAACAACAGTTGCTGTCAAGTTGATTCAGACACATTATGATCTGTCTCATGTGAGGCTGAGTAGAGCTGTACTTCACAGAGTTATCAGTGGCTGGACTAGGGGGAGTAGATTGCCAGGCTTCCTTCTGGGGTGCCTGTGGATGGGTTCAAATCTCCAACCTTTGAACAATGGAGTGTTTTAACCATCTGCACCACTCAGGAACCCCACTTTATCCTGCTCACACATAGATCGTGGCTCAGTTTGTTTGGAGAGAGTTTGCAACTGGGCTTTTGATTTTTAAATGTACAAGTTTGAGAAATGTAATTAAACAGGAATGGGAAACACACACAAGTATACCAGTGCTTTCCCCTGGTAAAATGCTGTGGGGAGCTGGTGCTGGTTTCCTCTGTGGTGAAATACCTCTTTGAGAAAACAAACAAACCATACAACTCAATAGTTCACTCACATCAAGAAGAGCGGTACAATCATCATCACAATCAATTTGATAACATTTTCTTCTTCTCGTACACATCCTTATTTGTTCCCCATTTCCCTCCAACCTCCTCTGCCATTTCCTCAAGACAATATTGTCTCTATAGGCTTCCCTATCCTGGATTTCATATACAGAAAAACATTTTAAAAAGAAAGCAACTTAAAGTTGTGGATGGTAGTGGAAGCCCAAGATCCATTTGTGAGATCAATACGAGAAATCAGCCTCCGGTGACTTCCCTCTGGTCATAATAGAGGCACAGGCGATGACTGTAGGAGGTCAAAATGATAAACCTGACTTGAACCTCATCCCCTCTGATTACGCTTAGGACTTAATCTTGTTTTCAATATTTTGTGTTTTGTTTTCCCACGTTGGGGTTTATCTCATGCATTTTGTCATTTTGGGTAATCATATTGAGTCTTTGTTTTTCATGTATATAAAATCAGGAATGAATGAACCTATAGAGCCAGCAAGTGGAATAAGGGCTTCTGGTAGCATGGTGGGGAAGGTGGGGGGTGGGGGTGGCGTAAAGGGGACCTGATATCAAGGAATTCAATAAGAAAGAAAATGATTTGAAATTGATTGTGGTAGGAATTGTACAATACTGCTTGAATTGTACAATACTGATTGAACTATGGAACGGTATGGTATCTGTATTAGCTCCCAATAAAGAAAAAACTAAAACAAATAAAAAAGAAAATATCAACAACAAAACCAACAGCAATAATAAAGCAAAACAAAACTTCAACAAACAAAGCAAGAGATATTGAAAACTGAAACCACTTTAGAATGGATTAAGAAGGAAATAAATTGATAAGTGTTAAATATTAACCTAACTGCATCTGCAATAATCCACTTTTTAATGCACTCTGCATGATAGCAAGGCTATTCACATCCTTGGTCAGAGGGGATTCATCTTTTTTTTTTTAATCTGAAACAATTTAAAATGGGAGAGAAGGGTGATCAACTGATAAAGTATTACATGTCAACCTAACTACATTTGCCATAATCACTTTATAATGCTCCCTACCTGATAACAAGTCTATTCACATCTCTCAACTATGATTAGAGGGATTCACCAGAGGCTTAATCCATGTGTGGACCCTCAAAATAGATTGTAGGCTTCCACTGTCATCCATAGCCTTCTGTAAACCAGGGATTAACAATGTAATCTTTGATATCCTTCCCCCCTAGGGATTTTGATCTTATTTACAACCTTTGGCTGGCTCACACAGGCTGGTGTGCTTCTTCCATGTGGACTTAGTTGACACCTCACTTAGATGGCTCTTTGTTTGAAGACAAGCCTTTAAAATCCCAGAAGCCATTCCTTCTGATATCTGGGCATCAGTTAGTTCCTTCACCATATTTTACTGCAGCACCCATATCTTCAGTGCTCTCTTCATGAGGGTGAGCATCAAGCAAGGCCATTTCATAAGAACTAATTGTTATTAGATTGGTGCTAGAAATAAGTGATAGCCCAAAATACAAGTAGTGAATTACCTCGTAGCAGAACTTGGTACCCAGAAATTGTTAGGCTAGATTGGCAAACTCTAAGAAACCAATAGAAAAGAAGAGAATGAAGTGCCCACAAACAAGAGATTCTTTTTAAAGAGTCATACTCATATTCAAGTTTAACTTTTCAAAACAATGAAGAACAGAATATTCAGATACCAAAATTGGTAAATTCTTATGATCCATGATAGCAATGTGGTAGAGATATGGGCAGGATATGTGAGAGAACAGATGAAAAGTGAGATAGCTTTAATTTCTGCCAGGGCTTTGACCCAATTAATGCTTAAGAATCATCTGGGGTGTTGTTAAAATGTGGATTGTGATTCAGTATTGCTGGGGTGGAAACCCACATTTCCATCAGGGGGTGGAACCCAAATGAACTGTGGTTTCTACAGATGAGGAGGCTCTCTCCATTCTTGCCTTAGGCTTCTTGAGGGTGAGGTTTTACAGAGCAGCATTCCCTCCCCAGCAGCACGGAGCACCCAGCCCACTGCGGTGTTTTGGTCTGATAGAAGCCAGAAGGGTCCTCTCTCCATGTTGGCAGTTCCTGTCTGGCTCTTGGAATCAGAAAGGGTTAAGGGCATGGGTCTGATACAGAGCTCCCTGGTTCATAGTCACACTCTGCCACCCTGGGAAACTCACTGGTCTGGGACCAGGAGGTTCACACATTTTGTCAGCCTACTGACATGCGCTTCCTTCCACCCACCTCCGCCATCTCTCCTTACCCTTTCTTCCTTCCTGTGGGTCTATGTGCACTTGTTTGTGTGCCTGACTGTGTCCATGCTTGTATCTACGTGTGTGTGCACGTCTGTGTGGGAGAGTGTCGGTATGTGTTTCTGTGTGTGCCTGTAACATTGTCTTTGAGTCTGTATGCCCTTGTGTGTGTGTGAGATACTGTTTGTGTGCTTTCATGTGTCAATAGGCATGTGTGTCTGTTTGCGTGTCTATGAGTGCATATGTCCTTGTGTGTATGTCTTTGTGTATTGTGTCTATATTTCCGTTCTTGTATATGTCTGTCTGTATGTCTGTGGTTCTTCTGTCCCATTTCTCCCACAACTTGGTGACTGCACAGTAGAAGGCAAGCAAGCTGGCAGGAATAGACACGAAGAGGAGGAGGGTGCTGAGAAGAAAGCAGTTAAGTTGGAATTGGCACGCTCTGTGTCTGATGGCCTCCAGGGGATGGAGTGGGTGGAGTCTGATGCCGAGAGGCCAGGGGAGTAGAACTCACCGCTCACTGAAAGGTGGGAACCCAAGGAATGTTCCAGGAAATCCAGGAGAAACTAAGAGAACTTTTGACAAGTTACAGTGAGGGCCTAGTTGAAACCAGAGCACTGGGAATTTGTAGCAGGCCAGGCCTGTTGCCTGGGAAATAGTTGGCCAACTTTGATTTAAAAATTTCATTGCCATACCTTTGAAATTCTTAAGACTTTTAGGAACATGCAGGTTGTAGAAACTTACTTGTGGGTCTTTGAAACATGGGCCAATTTTCTAATTATGACCTAAAAATGTCTGGTTGACAGCCAAATCTTCCTTTTATGGGGTACATTGCTTTTTCTCTATGCAAACCCATGATCCGTGATTTCAACCACACTCTCCAGGGGAGTTTAACACTCTCTTATCCTCTTGTCCCTTTGGTCGGGTTTTCTCTGTCTCTGTCTCTGACACACACACACACACACACACACACACACACACACTCATGACTCACATCAAGCCTTGCAATTCGTGCTTTCCAAAAGCAATTAGTCCATG
>NW_022105908.1:108101-121351 GCF_000313985.2 Echinops telfairi
TTGGAAATTTTTTGAACCTTTGAAAAATAGTTTTTATTTTGAAATCTGCACAAAGTACCCAAGATAAAAATGCATAGCTTTGGAATTGGCCCAAGGAGAATATCGGATAGCTACTACCCAGATGAAGAAGTAGAGTACTGCTGGTGCCAGGAACATCCCTGTCCCCTCCTTTAATCTTCTCTCTTCTCAGAGGAAACCACTCTTCTGACGTTGTCGTAAGCAGATCATTGCCTGACATTGAAGAAATGCACTCCTAAACACCATGTTGTTGTGAACTTTTACAGGAAGTGTCATACCATCTTTCATAGTGATAGAACCATTTTACAGTTCTGCTAACAGTATATGAGGATGCTAGTTCCTCCAGCACATCTCAAGCATTTATTGCTTTCTGAACTTTGCTACTAATAATGCTGGAATGAGAGGGTATCTCATTGTTGTTTTGATTTACATCTATCAGATGGCTAATGTTCTAAAGCTATTTTCTTCATAGTAATTTTTGGTTATGTAGGTGTTTACTTTGATGAATGTCCTCTGCCCATTTAAAAATATTTAAATTATGATTTTATTGACATACCTTACTCATTCAAATATATGCCTTCCCTTCCTGTACAGTTCTGTTGTTAAATCCCATTGAATGAGGCTATATAATCATCAATGCTCTCAACTCCCCTCTCAGCCCTTCTCACTTCCCATACCCTCAGGGAATCCTTGCTCCTTTCACTGTCTCTGAGGGGCCTTCTATCGAGCGACCTTAAATGTACAAATGAACATATGCAAATCCAACATGACCAATGAGGTATATAATGTAAGGACCATAATAGTAAGGGGAGGAAATCTTAAAGAATTAGAGGATAGTTATGTGATTCATCAGTGCCACACTATACCCTGGATTTATCCTCTATTCCATGAGTCCCTTCAAAGAGGGACTGTCCAGTTGTCTTGCTGGTGGACTTTGGGTCTGCACTACATCCATTTCCTTTCATATAAATTTGGATATGTATTTTTGAACTTCTGATACCTCTTCCTGTAGACACTTCATGATCACACAGGCTGGTGTGCTTCTTCCATGTGGGCTTTGCTGCTAGATGGCTGATTATTTAACTCCAAGCCTTTAAGACCCCAGACACTATAGCGTTTGATACCTGCTCGCTGACCATTTTTAATAGGATTATTTGACTTTTTTCTTGTTGAAGTTTCTATGTATTTTTGAGACTAATCTCTTATCTGATATGCCAAATATTTTTTTAAGCGGTGGGTTCTATTTTGAGTCTTGTGGTAAAATCTTTTGATGTATATACGTGCCTAATATTTAGAAGTTGCCAGTCATTTTGCATGTCTTCTGCTGTTTCTATGTTTTCTGTTATGCTTAATCATCTATTTATGCCATGTATTAGGGCTCCTAAGTTTGTCTCTAGTTTTTCATTGATGATCTTTATAACTTGTGTTCATGATTATATATAGTATGAGATATGGATCATGTTTCATTTCCCTGTAATTATATTTGGGTTTATCCCCATTTGTTAAAGCGACTCTTCCTCATTTAATGTATTGAGGTACTTTCTCAAAGATAAGCTGTGGTGGATGAATTTATTTCTGGGTTCACAGTTAAGTTCCATTGGTCTATGTGTCTGTCTTGGTACCAGCACGAGGATGTTTTGACTATCATGTCTGTATAGTAGGTTTTGAGATCTGGAATGCATTGGGCTGATAATCACAAAGTCAGCAATTTGAAACCACCAGCCACTTGCAGGAGGAAGATGAGGCTCTCTACTTCCATTTAGAGTTACAGTCATAGAAATCAACATGGAGGCAGTTCTACCCTGTTCTGTAGGGTCACAGGAGTCAGAACTGACTTGATGGCAGTGAATTTGGTAGTTTTGCTGAATTCTCTTTCCCGTCCATATAAAGTTGATGATTAGCTTTTCCATCTCTTTCAAGAATGGTGTTGGAATATGGATTTGGATGCTGGAATCTGTAAATCACTTTGGGTAATATTGACATTTTTACAATATTAAATCTTCCTATCCATGAATATGGTATGTTCTTCCATTAATGTAAATCTCTTTTGGTTTCCTGTAGTAGTGTTTTGTACTTTTCTTTATATTGATCTTTTGTTTTTCTGGTTAGATATATTCCTAAGTATTTAATTTTCTGGGTGACTTTTGTAAATATTTTCCTGATTTCCTTTTCAGAGTTCTCTTTGTCAGTGTAAAGGAATGTGATTGATGTTTATGAGCTAATTTTGCGCCCCGATACTTTGTGGAATATTTACAGTTACTTTCCTGCTAAATCTTTGGGGTTGTCTGTGTATAGGACTATATCATCTGCAAATAGAGAGCATTTTACAACTTCTTGGAAAATTTGGATACCTTTCATTTCCCTTTCTTTTAGCTTTGGCTAAGTCTTCCAGCACAATATTGAATAGGGGTAGTGATAAAAAGCATCCTTATTTGGTTCCTGTTCACAAGGGAATGCTTTCAACTTCCATTGGTTGAGACTAATATCGGCTGGTGGTTTTTGTATATATCCTTAATTTAAGGACTTTCCCTTTATACTTTGTTAAGTGGTTTTGTTTTCTCTAGGAATGTGTGTTAGATTTTATTAATTACCTTTTCTATGTCTATTAATATAACTTTTTTCTAACGTTGAACCATAATTGCTTATGTGGTATGAATCCTATTTGTTTATAAAATTTTGATATGTTATTGTATTATATTGGCTAGGATGCCATTGAGAATATTTGTGTCTAAGTTCAGAAGGGACATTGGTAAATACTTTTCTCTTAAATGATGTCTTTTGCCTGGTTTTTGAGGAGCCCTGGTGGTACTGTCAGCTAATGGTCGACAGTTCAAAACCACTAGTGATTCAAACTCCTCAGTTGCTCCATGGGAGAAAGTTGAGACAGTGTGATCTCATAAGATTTATAACCTTGGGGGTGAAAAAAGATTTATAATCTTGGAAGTGCTATATTACATATAATATAATGATCATAGGAATATTCTGTTGTTTTCTATCTTCTGTATTCTACTAAACTATATTCTGGAAAAGTGTGAGTAGAACTGGTGACTGTTCTCTCAGTGTTTGGTAGAATTGGCCAGTGAAGTTGTCTGAGCCTGGACTTATTTTTGTTGAGATTATTTTAATGATCTGCTCATTTTTCCTTTTGTTATAGACCTCCTCTCAGTTTCTAACTTAGTCTGTGGTAGTTTAGGTAGGTAGTGTGTTTCAAGTAATTTGTCCATTGTTTTTGGATTCTCATCCTTCATAGTATTCTGTTATATTTTAATTTCCATTGGTTCTGTTGTGACTTTGCCCATTTTATTTCTTATTCCTGTTATTTTCATATTTTCTCAATCCAATCTTTTCAAAGACGTAATCTCTAGCTCTGTTGAGTCTATTTCGTGTTCTATTTAGTTTTGCTCTAATCTTCATTATTAGATTATTATTATTATTTCTAGTCTTCTGGTGACATAAGCTTAGTTTGTTGCTCTTTATCTAATTGTTGGAGATATTGGCTGAAGGTGTTGATTGGGTTCTTCTTTTTTGGTATGTGTATTTATTGCTATGCATTGCCCTCTAAGCACTACATTTGCTGTGTGCCAAAAGTTTTGGTATGTTGGATTTTGATTCTAATTTGATTCAAGGAATGACTCTTTTATTTTTTATATCTTCTATTACTCAGTAGTTTAAAGCAGGGTGTTGTGTAATTTCCAGGTATTTGATTTTCTTTGCCCCTTGATCTTCCTATTGTTGAGTTTATAGCATTGTGATTGAGAAGTTGCTTTGTGGCCTAGTACATGGCCTATGCTGATGAATGCTTCATGTGCACTGGGAAAGAATGTACATTCTGCTATTGTTGGGTGGAGTGTTTTGAATTTGCTTATAAAGTCATTTGATTGTGTTGTTAAATTCTTCTGTGTTTTTGTTGAGATACTTTCTAATTATTCCATCTTCCACTGAATGTGGTGTATTTAAAGTCCCCTACTATTATTGGAGAATTGTCTATGTTTCTCTTCAATTCTGTTACTGTTTGACTTATGTAATTTTTGGTTGTTTCATTAGGAGCATGATATTTATTATGGTTATATTCTCTTGTTCAATCAAAGCTTTGATCAATATAAAAAGTGCTTCTGTCTCTTTTTCTGAGTTTTGTCTTAAAGTATATTTTATCAGAAATTAATATTGCCACATCTGCTCTTTTTTGATTTCCATTAACTTGATACAAGGGGGGTACCGGAACAAACAAACAAACAACAACAACAACCCCAAAAAAACAAAAACGGAAAAAAGCTCCACTAGATGGAACTTTCATGGTACACATTTTTCCCGCTCCTGTGAACATCCAGCAACTCACTCTGAGTTTGTGCACCCACGGGCATTGCCTCGGAAGGTCCTCTCTGGTCACAGGGAATTTTTTTTTTCTAAAAGTGGTTTTGCTTGAACCACATTTTTTGTGGTAGCCGATTTAAGAGAACAGCATGTGACTGTGAAAATTTTTTTCCTCCTATTCAGGAAACATGCCACAGAAACTGCTGTGATGTTGAACACGGCTTACCAGGATAACACCATGGGAAAACCTCAAGGGTGGTTTTCTAGTTTCAAAAAAGGTGGTGTGTCGATTGATGACAAACTTCATTCTGGACATCTATCAACTTCTCAAAATGTCGACTCATACTACATTTGGAGTTCGTTCCATCAAGTCAGACTGTTAATCAAGCTTTTTATTTAGAGGTTCTGAAAAGATTGCATAATAGTGTGCAACAAAAAAAGCCTGATTTGTGGCAGATGGGGAACTGGTTTTGCCACCATGACAATGCACCTGCTCACATTGTGCCTGTTTTGCAAAAAACAGTATGCCTCTCTTGCACCACGCACCTTACTCACCTGACCTTTCTCAGTAAGATTTATTTTTGTTTCTGCAAATGAAGAGGGACATGAAAGGACAGTGATTTGATGACATAGAAGAGGTGAAGGAAAAAGCGAGGGAGGTGCTTCTGGTCATCCAAACAGATGAGGTTGAAAAATGTTTCCAAGAATAGAATCACAGATTTGACAAATATATTAAGTATAATGGAGAGTACTTTGAAAATGATGAAGTTGTTTTGTAAAAAGGTTTAAATACATAGCTTTGAAAAAAAATCTGGTGTTTTTTGGTACCCCTGTGTATATTTTAATCTTTTGATTCTTAGTTTATTTTTGTTTTTATGTCTAAGGTGTGTATCTTATAGACAGCATATTGATAAATCATATTTTCTAATCAATTCTACTACTCTCTGCTGCTTGACAGGTGCAGTTAATTAATTTTAGTGTAATTATTGATCAGTATGAACTTATTACTGCCATTTTGCTGTGTGTGTGTGTGTGTGAGAGAGAGAGAGAGTATTTTACTGGTTTCTTTGTTCCACATACTCTCCTAATTTTTTGAAACTGTGTTTTTAATGGTCCTGGTGACTCTGTAGGTTGTTGGGGCTGCTAATCTCAAAGACAGTGTTTCAGACCTACCGGCTCTTCTGTGACACAAAAACGAGATTTTATGCTCCCATAAAGATCACCAATCTCAGAAACTCTCTATGAGCTCACCATAAGGCAGAATTGACTCAATGACAACAGATGTGGCTTTTGGTTTTAATAAATTATGTACGGAGAGAGACGAAGCAGGTTTTAGTATTTGAGGGAGGAGGGTCAGGAGCTCAGACTTACCCCATGGATAGTGTAAATCTGGGGTATATAAAAAACATTTGAAATGAGCCCACCATAAGGGAGTTGGATCTATGAGTTTAGAGCTTTGGAGGGAGATCATGGTGGAGACATACATCTGGAAAGGCAATGGGCTCACTTGGGGAGAAGGAACAGATGTAGAGAGAAGGATGCCCAGGAAGGAGCCCTGGGCTTTCTTGCTTTAAAGGTGGGGGTGGAGGGACAGGAGCCAGAGAAGAGAAGGCTGAGAAGGACAGCCGGCCAGTGAGGTCTGAAAATTGAGGGAGAGGAGAGAGAGGGAAGCAGGATCATTGGAGAGAATGATCCAAGAATGTCAATGGTACCAATGCTGTCCAGGGATCAATCAATAGAAGTGTTTATATTTACAAAATCAGTGATTGAGTTTGACAACATGGAAGTTACTTGTTGAATGAAGGAATACCATTTTACTTCATTGCGTGGTACTGCTTTTTAAAAATGGAATTTCTTGAAAAGGCTGGTTGGGAACTCTCTTCAAAGTCTAGTAAAAAGTTAATGATAAGGAGCCACAGAGCTAACAAAGCAACCTTCTCATGGTTTCTTCTCAGAGTTTCCTTCAAACAGAATCACCACTGATCAGTTGAGGTGATAGCTGCAAATTTAAAGATGTCCACCTGTTTTATTGCTCATGAGTGCAGGGAAGATTCCTTTAAAATAACGTTTTGGGAATTGTCACCAAGGAAGACAAGCTTGGGTGGAAAAGAGTTACTGAAGTTAGAATCAAAAGTTTCCAATGACATCACAGTTGGACACAGCTGCTTTGAATCCCCGAGCACGTTCACACTTGCACAACTTTTATGACCTTAAAGAAAGTCCTCTGTCTACATTTCCAGTGTCGTTTCCTGGGAATTCACACGGGCACTGAATCCCACAGCCTCTGGAACTGCTTCCACTCTATATAGTTTATCCTTTGCACACTAAACCTTTTGCATTTCTCTATTATCAAGACAGGCTGGGGCACAATTGAGTGTGTGTCAGAATCACTTGGTGGATATGTTAAAGCACAGACTACTGGCCCCAGGTAATTTGCGTTTCTAATAAGTACCCAGGTGATGATGGTGTTGCTGGTCCACAGACCATGCTTTGATAATCCCTGGACTAGATCATGTGTGTCCTGAAGGTAGCACTACATTCCTCTTGTTCATCTAGCTCAGTAGGCAGTGCTCAATGAATATGTACTGAGTGGATGGATGAATGGATGGAGGGACTTCTTCACGTCACACCTGACCTTACCCCAGCTGTCTTTGGACCGTCAGGACTGAGGAATGGGGTGAATGTCAGGATCTTACATTCTATCCTAACTCAAGATTTCCTCCTAAGCCAAAATCAAAACCCAAACCAGCAGAATGGTGCTGTTTGGAAGTAGATGGCCAAACCTGGCTGCTGAGGTGACTTCTGGGTGGGTTTGAACCAGCACCCTTTCAGTTAGTGCCACTTGTGTCATCCCACACTCTGATCAAACCTCTTGCACTAGTTCTGCTCAGGTTTGCCCTTCACCAGGCCTGCAGCTCCAACACGACCTCTTTGCACACCAGACTCCCTCCCTCCCTCCCTGCGACTGGACAGATGGTCTACTTTTTCATCTTTCACCAAACTCTACGCCTTCTTTCAAGTCCAGGTGTGAATGACTAATAGTCTTATATGTATCCTGTGCTTGCATGCATGGGATTTTAGGCAGAGTGACAAAGTGACACCAATGATTTCATATTTGGGAGCAGGGCGTCTTTCTGGGATCCATTATTTAATCCCTGGGTCAAACGAACCCTTTCTCTTAGCTTTCCAGAGCTGGTGGGTAAGGGAGGTGACTGGCACATAGTTCATTCGTCGCAGACAGAATGGGTTTGGTCTCAAGCAGGTGCTCAGACGGCTTGGCTCCCAAAGCCCAGCCGGCACACACATCTCTTGGTCTGAAGCACACACTCTTGTGAAGCACACAGAGCTTGCTTTCAATCTTTCTTCTTCTTCGAGGAAAAGCGACTGCTTCACAGCGTGCCAGAGGCAAAGGAAATGGAAAGTCGCACAGCATCCTGGGCTTTCCTCGGCTTCCCTCCGCCTTGGACAAGACTGGGGCCAGCATGGGGCCTTTGCGTCCAGGTCAGGTCCTGTGGGGACACGGTTAATTCTTTGGCTGGAGGCGGCACCCAGAACTGTCCATGTTTCCAAGGAAGAAGAGGCCCTGTGTACTGACCTCCTGGTCATGTCCACATCTTAACCGGAACCGAGTGTGGGGAGCCACCCCCATGTCCACCTCTGTCCCCATCCATCCTCAGCCCTGAAACAGAAGGCTTAACGCCGCCTTTTATGAGCGGCCGCTGAGCTCAGACCCTGCTGGCTCTGAATTCCCGGGTGATGAGCGAAGGATTCCAGTGTTTACTTTGAACAATGTTTTCCTGTGTCTGAATCGGCTGGGTGTTAAATTCTTCCAGATTTCTGGCTCCACGTTGCAGCTCCAACAGGACAGAAACAGGTTTATGGCAGTTGGCAATGGTGCCGGTGCAGGGTACGTCTCCAATTTCCACTTGGCCAATGGAAAGACCGTCTGCGCAGGCTCAGTGTGTTCCCCACCCAGGAGGGGCTTGTTGTGGTCTCCCTCCCACAGCTGGATGCTGTGCTGGTCGCATTTCCCACCACAGAGGGCAAAAGTTAGCTGCTTCTCTCTGGAAACGCGTCAGACAATGAGAACAAGCTGCGTTTTGAAGGTCAGGCCTTGCAGTGTTTTCTCTGTTCAGATAACCCAGAAGTTGGGCACATAATGAATTCATTTGGTGAGCTATTGGGAAACAAGAGCATTCCAGGACTGGGGCCTGCTGGGCTGAGAGTTTTTGGGAGGTCGGAGCTGGAAGGGAGAGTAGAACGCGTCAGACCTAAACGGTATTTTCATAGAGGAGGAAATTACAATACAGGAAGCGTGTGACGCGAGGGCTAGAATAGCAGCCCTCAGAATTGGGCAGCTGAAGCATTGGGGTGAATTATCACAGTATTCTTGAAGATGCCCTTATAAAACCACGGAGGTCCTTCTTCTTTGTGAAATGTAGATAAGGCAATATGCTTAAGGCTGTGAAAGCAAGCCCATTGCCCTTGAGTGAATTCTGCTTCAGAGAGACTGTATGTGGAGACTGACTCTTTTCGAGAGCAGCCCATGACAGTCTTTCTCTTGAGAAGTGGCTGCCGGGTTTGAACCACCAATGTTGTGGTTAGCAGCCCGATGCCTAACCTACAGGTCACCCAGGGCTCCTTTAAAGAAACGAGGGAGCTTCCAAAAGTTTGTGGAAAAATGGAATTAAGAGATAATGGAATGCCCTTATGACTAGTTTAGAGCTTCCTCGTGTAGAGAGTGCCATAAAACCAGCCAGCTCAATACAGAGGGTAATCTGCCCTGCACAGGCATCACTCACAACGACGGTTTACGGTTTATTTTACATGCCCGTGTTCTGAGATGATGAACGATTCAGGGAACACTCTAAGGGGACACCATGCTGACTTGTTGTCTCCATTTTTGGTGACAGTCCACCTTCTGGAAAGGCCCCTGGACAACCTCTTCAATCAGAACAACCCCAATCCAAGTAAGGCATGGGGCAGGCAAGGCCCTTGACAAATACCATGTTAGATCTTGTGCTCATGGGCCCTGGAAACCTACTTCTGAGCCCTTGTCTGATGTGTTTGCATGAATGCTCACGTGTGTGAGTGTATGAGCGGAACGGAGCTGGCACATGGGTGGTAATCCCCCTGGCTTTGGGAGCTAGGTGGAGCCCACACAGTACTTCGGTGGGGAGGGATTGAATAGTTCCTGACAGGCTTCATATTTTAACTGGCAGCTTTCACATAGCCATTTGGACTTTAAGGAGTCTTTTAAAAAAGTCAGCTTCTTTATAAGACTTAAAAGGTTTGGCCTTAAAAAAGAAAAGGAAAGGAAAAAGGATTGCTCTTTAAATGAAACCATTCGAATTTTAGATTTCTAGTCCTCTCAAATAATGTGTAAGGCAAACAGCTCAACCTTATCTCTGAAACTTTCCACAGCCATTGTCCTGTCTTCTCACTCCAACTCTGACCCCTCTGGCCCCTTCAGTATGTCTCTTGTGTAAAAATGACCTGGTCAAAGTTGGTTTTGTTACAAGGATTGCTTCATTTCTGTGGTGTTTTATAGACCTAAGTGTTTTTGCTTTACCTTTATTTTCCCTTCTTTTAGCAGAAATTGGATAGTCCCCTAGAGATGGAAGAGGAGTAGGAGGAGTATACAAGTTGTACTTGTATAACGTCCTTTTCCTCAACTGTGCTTTAAATTCTATACCATGACGCCCCAGAGAAATAAGTAATAATGTTCTCTGACATAAAATGACATAGATATATGAATGGATTTGGGACTCAAACTTAATTACGGCCCCAGTCTAGGAACCATGAATTCTTATGACATGTCCCTGCTTAATGCTTACCCTCACGAGAGTGCACTGAAGATAAACATGCTATAGCAAAGTGTGTCAAAGAAACTAGGTGATGCCTGCCTATCAGAAAAAATAGCATCTGGTGTCTTAAAGGCTTGTCTTAAAACAAGCAGCCACCTAAGTGAAATGTCAACAAAATATATATGGAAGAAACACACCAGCATGTGTGATCCAAGGATTGAAAATAATATAATTCAAATCCAAAGGAGGGAATAGTGTCAGATATTAGATTGTGAACACCTTGTTTGCAGAAGGATATGAATGACAGTAGAATCCAAACCCCCATGTGCATGTTCCACATGTAGAATAAACCTTTAGTTAATCCTCTATGACCATATTCCAGGGACGTGAATAGCCTTGTTGCCAGACAGAGAATATTGTAAAGTTAATTATGACAAATATAGTTAGGTTAAAATGTAATATCTTACTTGATCTTCCCTTTGGCCCTTTTAAAAGTTGATTCAGTTAAAAGAAAAAGTGAAGAAGAAATGCACTTGGATTATGTCACCAGTGCATCCCCTCTGACCAGAGACCAGGCATATGAATAGCTTTATTTTCATGCAGAGTGCACTGGAAAGTGGGTAATTATAGATATAGTAAGGTTAAAATTTAACACCCTATCATTTGATCTCTCCATTTTAAACCTGTTCTAGTTTTCAATATTTTCTACTTTCCTTTTGACTGAAGTTTTTGTCTGTTTCACTTTGCTATTGTTGCTAGATTTAAAATACAGCAACAATATGTCTTTCTGTATATGAAACCCAGGATAAGTAAATCTATAGAGACAATAACTGAGTTAATGGTTCCTTGGCATTGTGGCAGGAAGGTTGGGGTGAAATGGAGCACTAATAATGAGTACAAGAAAGAAAAAAATGTTCTAAAAAGCAATTGTGTAATGATTGTACAACCCCTCTTGATAAGACTGAACTATTGAAGTGTGTGATACATGATTATGTGCCAATAAAATTGTTTTTAAAAAAATCAAAGGACACACTTGCATTGGACAACTATTCGGTAAACGGTCTCTTTAAAATATTAAAAAGCAAGGACATAATTTTGAGGACTAAGGCCTGTCTTACTCAAGCCACATGAGTTTTAATCACCTCATATGTATATGAAAGCTACACAATGAATAAGAATACCATAGAAGAATCAATGCCTTTGAATTATGGTCTCGTTGAAATGTTGACTATCTTAAAGACTTTCAAAAGAATGAAAAAAAATCTGGTTTGGAGGAAGTACAGACAGAATGCTTCTTAAAAGTAAGAATCACCAGCTTTTATCACACGTACTTTGAACATGTTATTGGGAGGGACCAGCCATTGGGAAAGGGCATGGTGCTTGAGAGAGGATCAGTGAAGAGAATAGGAAGACCCTCAATGAGATGGCTTGACTGAGTGGCTGTAATAGTAGACTGAAACATGCCAACTATTGTGAGGATGGTATAGGAGTAGGTGGTGTTTTATTCTATTGGGTTCAGCATTGCTATGAATTGAAACCAACTCCATGTTAACTCAGAACAATAAATTTTGTGTGCTGTCAAAGGGTGGGGATTTTACAGGGTATGAATTTCAGAAGAAAGGATCATTGGAAACTGTCTTAGAGGCCATTTATCACAAATCTCATAAACCCAACTACTCTTGGGTCTTTGTTGCCCTTTGTTGGCAAACCAATGGCTGTGAGGAAAGAGGAAATGAGTTCCATGTTCACCTACGCTATTCCTGGGCAATGAATACTTTTTCTGGCATGGCATTCCTAGGGCTTCTCAAGGGGAATGGTTCTGAGTTTCTAAACTGCTTTGCTCTTCAATTCTATTCCTTCTAATCTCCACTCCCCCGGTTATTTAAACTGAAGGATGACATTTATTCTGTTGTATCATGGCTTTGGTTTTTAGAGCAGAATGTCTCTATCATCTATCTATCTATCTATCTATCTATCTATCTATCTATCTATCTATCTATCTATCATCTATCTATCCATCCATCCATCTATCATCTATCTATCTATCATCTATCTATCTACCACCTATACATAATGAAATACTTTTATCATATCTACATCAATTGGATAATCATAACATCCCATAAGGTAGAATGTTTCACATTTTAGATTTGAGGAAATTGAGACTCACAATGAACGATTAACTTGCTTATGATTAAACACCAAGAAGTAAAGCTGAATTTCAAGACAGTTGTCCTGACTTCAAATTCTGTGCTCCACTATGTTTTCCCAGTATTCATACCTGTTGTATGCATATGTAAGGCTCTAGATTACTCACAGTAGGAGCCTGGTGAGACTGCATGGCCCAGTTCTGCTCATTAAGTCATTCTGGACCAGGGCAACAATGACCTAAGAAGAGAAAGAGAAATCAGTTGAAATGAATGCTATAAAAAACTGGAGGGGAATAGTAGATGTGGCTAAAGACTTTAGAGCATAACAAAGGTGGGTGTTAGTGTGTATATATGTATATCTATCTATATATATATTCATGCATGGTTCATAGATTCTCATCCCTGAGTCTATATGAATGTTCTATGCATGGTTAGGTGTGTAGCAGGCACACATTTATGTGGACAGTTCAATATCCATCTGATCCAGGAGATTGTGCAGTACTGGGCAGCATTTCATTCCATTGTGCATGAGGTCCACAGGAGTCCAGGCGTCAACTTGATGACAGCAAAGAACAAATATATGTGGGTGTACTTGGGCACAGGCACCCCAGAACTTGCCTGGTTTCGGGGATAATCTCCATAGGATAGCAATATGTCATTTTGGTGAATAGATGGTGTAACCAGGTCTGAAGAGGGAGAGTGGAGCAGGTGTGGAGGTTTGAGATGCCACAAATGTGGGTAGCAGTTGTGTTGAAGGGTCCTCTGAGCATATCTTCTGACCTCCTACTGTTCCAGCTTGTTCCTTGATTTTCCACTTGTGGGCTTATCTTTAGTGGGAATCATTTTGTTTCTAACTCCTCCAGCCTGGAATGTGGACCAGGTTGCTTTGGCACTGTGTGAGACATCAGAGTCTTGCATACTAACACTGATGGCAAAGTCTAAGCAAAGAGCTCTGATGACATGT
>NW_022105908.1:122275-140955 GCF_000313985.2 Echinops telfairi
GTAATTTGACAGCTTGGCACCAGCACACTCTTAATTCCATGTTACAATTGATTCCAAACTATTGGTGATATGCAGCACTATCCCAATAGGAACATTGGCTGAGTGGAGAGCTAATTTTTCTACAATTTTGTGTCTTAGGGCATTCCTTCTCCTGGTTCTTTGAGGCAGCATCGTACCACTTTCCACAGTCGTTGGACAGTTTGATTGCCCCACCAGCCATGGATGAGGATTCCAGTCTCTACACCCTCTTCAGAATTTGTTATTTCTTGTTTTTTAAACTTTGCTATTAATGCCAGTGTGATGCTGTTTTGATTTTCATCTCTTGAATGGCTAGTGAGCTCTTCATTTGTTTATTTGCCACCTGGATATCTCTTGGTGTCCCTATTACCAAGGTTTAGTTGGTCTATTTATCCTTTTCTTGTTGAGGTGTTGCAGTTTTCTATAGACTTTACAAATCAGTCTCTTGTCTGATATACCATTGCCTAAGAACGGTTTCCCAGCTTCTGGGTTCTCGTTTTACTCTGCAGAGAGGTGTCTTACTTTTAGGAGGCCCCAGTTCTCTATTTTTTCTTCTTCTATGTGTGTTTTAGAAGTGTATTCGATAGTGTGTGGATGCTGTGTATTTGGGCTCTTACTTGTGTCCCTGTTTCTTTCATGGACAATTTTACAGTTCTAGAGTGGACATAGTGGGCACTCTTGGCTGGTTCCTCTTTGGAAGGGCATGTTCTCATTTTCTCCCATTAAACAGGCATTATCCATTGGTTTTGCTTATATGGCCGTTATCACACTGAGGTTTTTCCTTCTATTCTATTTCCCAAGAGTTTTCATTAGAAATGGATGTTCAATTTTGTCAAATGCCTGTTTTTCATCAAGTGATATGATCATGTGGTTTTTTCCTATATTTTATTTATATAATAGATTACATAAATGGGTTTTCTAATGCTGCACTATCCTTACATACCTAGTATGAGTCCCACTTGATATCATGTATTCATTTATTTATTAGTATTTGATTTGATTTGATTTGATTGGCTAAGATTTTGTTGAGAATTTGTTCCTAAAGGATATTGGTTAGTAACTTTCTATTCTGGGAACATCTTTGACTGGTTCTGGTATCAGGGTTATGCTCATTTCCTCACATGTGTTCAGGGGTTTCTTGTCCTTCTCTCTGTTCTGGAACAGTTTGGATAGTATTGGTGTCAATTCTCTGAATACTTCATAGAATTCCTCAGTGAAGCCTGGACATTTTTTTGGTTTGGTGTTTTTAAATGCTTGATCTATTTAGTTTTGCTTGAGATGAATTTGTTTGTCACCAAAGGCTTCAAGTCCATTTCAATTTACTTGTCCTCTTTTTATGTATTTAATTATGGTAAATAATTATTTATTTAATTATACATTCAAACCACTATTTAGTTTTAAGGGGTGTGTTAGGCCGAGTTTACCAGAGAAACCACTTCAGAGAAAGTCATATATGCCTAAGAGAACTTTATATCAAGAAGTAATTATGTATTGAGCAAACATCCCAGCCCAGTCCAACTCAGGTCCATACGTTTTATAATAGTGTATAAGGCCCTCTTCAGACTCATGCAGCCACATGCAATCATGCAGGATGCAGGTTTGTGGGTGCAGAGTTGCGTGGATCCCAAGGCGCATGGCAACCGTCAGAGTGGCTCGCTAGCAGGAAGGTGAAGGCAGAGAAGGGGAAGTTCCCAGGATCCTCTGTACGAGAAGGCCATGCCCACAAGGAGGCACCATGATGCTGTGACCTGATTGACAGGTTGAATACCGCCCCTACACTTTTATGTATCTTCAAGTTGACATGAAATTATGTAACTACAACAAAGGGTAAGGAATCTGGAGGGATTTTGTTTGTTTGTTTTTAAAGAAATAGACTATATATTGCACAGCCCATCTCAAGAAATGAAATCAGCAATAGGATCCTGCTAAACTCTCCATTTTTTCATCCCCCCCATCCCTCCTGTGGTAGTTATACAACCACTTCTTGGTGTAAAGCTCTTTCTTCTACATAGATGAGTGTCACTGGTTTGCTTCTCTGTTCAACCCAGCCTAATGCACCTCTCCTCTTCCTGTGTCTACCCTTAACCCTGGCCTCTTTGTAATCATTAACGTATTGTCTATTGGCGTATAAAGCACATTTCTTCTCTTTTGCTTTTCCTTACAATGGTGGTATTGAATATTTATTTTCATAAAATTGACTGAGTTTGCTAAGCATAGTGTTCTCCAGTTCTGCAGTGTTTAAGAGAGTTATTGTTTTTTATTGATGCTTACAACTCTATAGTACTAATGTACCAGAGCGTGTTCATCTATTCTTCTATAGTTGGGGATTTAGTTGATTATTTCTTCTTTTGTTGAATCTATTTAGCTTTTCAATATAAAGCTATTTTAATTTAGGTAGGTAATGTGTTTCTGGAAATATGTCCAATTCTTCGAGCTTTTCAAACTTATTGGAGTACAGTCCTTCATAATATCTTGGTATTATCTTTTTTACTTCATTAGGTTCTGTGTTAGTCTGGGTAGACTAGAGAAACAGATCCAGAGAGACTCATATGTGTATAAGAGAGAGTTTTATATAGAAGAGCAATTGTATATTGAGAAAAGATCCCAGCCCAGTCCAGATCAAGTCCATAAGTCCAATATTACCCCATATGTCAACACTTGTCCATAAATTCTTCTTTAGACTCACTTAGCCATGCAATGATGCCAAATTCAGGAACATCCACCCTGTGGGTGGAAAGTCTTGTGGTTCCAGTGGTGGTAGAAGCATCTCAGCACTGGCGTGGGTCTCCATGTGGCTCCTCTAGCTCCAGGACTCTGGCTGCATCAGGGTGGCTCCATCAGGTTCATCGTTGGCAATGTCTCTCAGGGAGTGAGCGAGTGTCTCGCCTCCAGCGAGCTATTTATTTCCTTAGTGACTCCAAATGTGGCCATCAAGCTGCGACCCGATTGATAGGCTAAACTCCACCCCTTCACTCTTAAGTCGCAAATTGACAGCAGATTATGTAACTACCACAGGTCCTGTTGTGAGATTGCCCTTTTCTTTTTGTATTCATGATATTTGATTTTTTGCCTCTTTTCCTTTAAGTTTGCCAGTGGTTTGTCACTATTCCTGGATTTTAAAAATATTTTGATGCACCATTCCATTATGCCAAGGAACCATATTAAAGCCCTTGTTGTTTAAATGGAGTTCTGACTGAAAAAAACTCTTTTTATCAGAACTTCACCATTTCCTGCCATGTTACTTACACTTGTTTTTTATCCAGGCAGCAATTATATTTCATTGTATGCTATTTTAATCTTTGTATATGTTTGTGCATAGGAAAGCTAATTTGAAAATTAAGAACTAAAGAGTTCCCCAATTTCAAAAGACTTTTTTCTTGATCTCTGCTATTTTCTCTTTTAACTTAGGCAATAGTTTTCTGTATATTCAGCTGTTCATTCTTCTGAAAGCCATCACTGTTGTTTACATCACTATGTTTCTGTGTTACTTCTGCCTGTTTACCTTTATACATAGCTTACACTGCCCCTTCTATTCCTTCGCCTACAATCCTGGTATTTACCCCCTTGAGGGGGGTTATTTCATCATCATGACTATCACTTTCCCCTTCCTTCCCTTCCCCTACTTCCATTTCCCTACCTTCTTGAAATCATTACTCCCGTTACTATTTCTGAGGGGTTTATCTATCCTGAATTCCATAAAGTGAAAACTCTCTTCTATACTGATGTATATACATCGAACTAGCTGGATTTATGAGGTAGGACTGAGATCATAATAGTGTGTGGATGTGGGTATGTAGTGTTTAGAAAGAATTAAGGGCCTAAAGAAGTGTGGTGTGTTTCATTGGTGTTAAACTGCCCCCTGGATGTATCTTCTCTTCCGTGTGGCCCCTCTGTGTCGGAATGTCCAATTATTCTTGGATGGGCTCTGGGTCTCTATTTCAAAGCTTCTCTTTCACCTCGATGAGGTTGTTTATTTTTGAACTTCTGATGCCTGTTCCCTTTGACACTTCATGTTCACATAAGCTGGTGTGATTCTTCTGTGTGGGCTTTGTTGGTTCCCTGCTAGATGGCCACTTGTTTGGCTTCAAGCTTTTAAGACCCCAGCCGCTATACCTTTTAATAGCAGGGCACCATTTGTTTTATTTTCCATATTTGCTTATACACCCAGTTTGTCTTCAATGATTGTGTCGGGAAGGTAGGCATCACCCATTGCCAGATTGTGGGAACCAAGTGTTTTCGAGTTGAGAGAAAACTTGGGTAGAGGCCCAAAGTCCACCCTTTACCTCAATGTATTGCCTTATAAATATATACATAGGCCAATACTCCAGTTTTCTTGAATTAATATATTTACATATGTACACATCTATGCGCATACCTCTATAAATAGTTTTGCTTCCTAGTTCTCTCCTCTATTTTCTTTTACCTTCCTCCTGCCCCACTATCCTGCTCGCCCATTGTTTGTGTCTCTGTAGTTCCTCTCAGATCGATTATGGTTGCTCTAGCCTCTCTAGGAACTCTACACTCCCCTCACCCTAGATTTGAGAACCCTAGTTGTTTCCTTTTCCATGACTTTATTTGCTCACCACTCCCTTTCCCCTGCTTCTCCTTCCCCCAGTCCCCCCCGCAACTGTCTGTCCAGTTGCTTTCTCCTCAGGTTTGCTTCTCATGCCTGTCTTATGTAGATAGATATATCAGAAACAACCAAGACAGGACCAGCTAAAAAGAAAAAGGAAAGAAAGAAGGAAAAAATGAAAGAGAAAAATTATACATATTTCTGGGTCTGTCCATTGACCTTTATGACTATCTCCCCACTCATCTGGTGGGGTTTCAGGAACTGCCCCTCTGAGTCTGATGTATTTTGGGGGGATTCCTCAGGAGCTTTGCGACTTTTTCTTGTTGCTGATCTGTTATGTTCCCTTCTTGAACGTCCCCCCAAGCCCCCCACTGCCCACTGGTGGTGGTTGTATGAGGTCAGACCAGACTCACTTCCTGCACTTTGTCTCCTAAGTTTTCTTCTGTATCACTATGCTCTTGTGAGGGGACATTGTATCTCCAGCTGTTGTTGACTTTACAGTCCTCTCTGTGCCTTAGCTTCTCTGAGCAGGGATGTCATGGCTGCTTGATAGCCTGTGGCAGCAGGGGGCCTCAGAGAGTGGGTTGTGCCAGTGATTGGAGTTAGGCCACTGGACTGGGCCAGGGCAGGCCAGCACCTTCCATCTGAGTGAAATTTTCTGTGAGGTCCAATGGTGTGAGGCATGTTGAGATATCTGTACTAATGTGAAAGATAATTATTGCATCAGGACCCTTCCTCAACTAAAAAGGAAGCACAAAAACTGGTGGGCATCTTTTCATTTTGGAGGCATCATATTCCTCATTTGGGTGTGTTCTTCTGGCCTATATATCAAGTGAGTTGAAAAGCTGTCAGCCTTGAGTGGGACCCAGAACAAGAGAAGGCCCAGCAAGAGGTTTAGGCTGCCATGTAAGCTCTGCCACCTTGGCCATATGACCCAGCTAATCCAATGGTGCTTGAGGTGCCAGTGGTAGACAGTATATGCTCTAAACCAGTGTCTAACATATGGTGCTGTTTCTCCAATAGCAAGGATCCACGGGTCCAGGAACCCAGGGGTGGAAATGTGAGTGGCATCATTCACTTTTACTCCTAATGACCCACTCACCACATTTTTTTCTTCCTGTCCCTTCTGATCTTTGAGCCTGGAAGTCTTAGTGCCAAAAGGAAAAATACTCCTACCTGGAGACACAGCATTGATTCCATTCAACTGGAAGCTAAGAATGCCTCTTGGTCATTTTGAACTCCTCATGCCGCTGGATCCACAGGCAAAGAAGCGCAATACTGTATTGAGTAGTGTGGTTAATCTTGATTACCAAGGGGAAATTGGATTGTAGTGCATAATGGAAGCAAGAAAGAGTATGCCTGGTACCCAGGAGATTCCTTAGATAATCGCTTAGTACTACTATGTCCTATGATTAAAGTCAATGGGAAGCTACAGTATTCCAATTAGGACATGATTACT
Source organism: Echinops telfairi (assembly GCF_000313985.2). Lineage (NCBI taxonomy): Eukaryota > Metazoa > Chordata > Mammalia > Afrosoricida > Tenrecidae > Echinops > Echinops telfairi. The sequence goes on from NW_022105908.1 coordinate 128,326, forward strand.
AATAGCAGAGACTCTTCAGGAATGAGAATTTGGGTTATCCTACCAGGCAAGGAATCACGATCCACGGAGGCACTCTGAGAGAGCAAAATTAATGTAGAATGGGTAACGTAGGAAGGTAGTTCTAAATCCCAGCTATAATCACCTGACCAGCTGCAGAAACAGAGACTGTAATTTTTGTGAATAGTTCTTATTTGTAGGTTTGCTCCAAATATTTTTGTTTTGGTAACTTATAAAATATAGGATGAAAATGAGTTTATTCGTGCATTTTATTGTACCTATGTTAACTGTATCGTGTAAGGCACAGGTATGATTTTATTATTGTCTTTGCTTGGAGGTAATGTATGGTTAAAGAGCTTTGTACAGGTGTCAAGTTGTGATGGGTTAGACTCTAAGTCAACTAGACACTTCTGGGTGAACATAAGGGTGGATCTCAACCTATGAATCAGGTACCAGCCTGATGATACCTCTTTGGGGATGTGTCCTTTTAGCTAAGAGAGAGTTCAAGAAGATTTGAGTTCTTTATGTCCCTTTCCCATCTTCTGGAGCTAGAACCGCATTTACTTTCTCCATCTCCTGTTGCTTCACCTGCTGATATTAGGGGCTGGCCAGTGGTGGATTAATTCAGTCAACCTCAGATTCATTTACCTCTGTGCCCCCATCCCCCCATCATGTGCCCCCATCCCCCCTTTTTTTAGTTTGATTAAAGTTTATTGAAAGAAACGAGTGAAACAGAGTTACCGTCTCAGAAACCCACAGGGGCAGTTCTACCCTGTCCTACAGGGTTGCCGTGAGTCAGCGTGGACTTGATGCCAGTGGGTTCTCGTCCATTAAACATCAGCTTGGCTTTGAAAACAGAAATCAGCATCAAATATAAGGGAGTTGGAACGTGGTGATTGTCATTCCAATGTTACAGAGATCAAAATTTAAAGATGAACCAATTTAGTAGTGTGTCAGGGTAGGTGCGTGTTGGTGCATGCATGTGTGTGCGTGCATGAGTGTGTGAGCATGCATGTGTCTATTCTCCTCCCTTCTCTGCACTCCAGGACTCCCAGCTCCTTTTCTGGCTCCGCCCTTTCACCAACTTGGTTGCCCTGCCGTCCAAATGGGGTGAATGAGGAAATCGTCCAGGAGAAAGCTCAGTGCCCTGTCTTTGCTCCTCAGATACTCTCAATAAATGGGCTTATTTTTGCTTGAAATGTTCTTCCCTCAAAGTTCTTGTTTTACTTTGTTATTCAAAACAATGTTTCAATGTTGTTCAGTATATAAAATCCAGGATAGACAAATCTCTAGAGACAGTAACTGCATTAATGGTTTCTTGGGGGTATGGCAGAGGAGGCTGGGGTGGTGGTGGTATGTATGGAGAGCTAATAAGAATGAGTACAAGAAGAAGAAAATGTTCTAAAATTGATTGTGGTGATGACTGTACAACTCTTTTTAATATGCTGGAACTATTGAATGGTATGGTATGTGAATTTTAAAAGAAATCATTTTATTGGGGGCTCATACAGCTCTTAGCACAATCCATACATCCATCCATTGTGTCAAACACATATTTACATTTGTTGCCATCATCATTTTCAAAACCTTTTCTTTCTGCTTGAGCCCTTGGTATCAGCTCCTCATTTCTTCCCCTCCCTCCTGCACTCCCTTCCCTCATGAACCCTTGATAATTTATAAATTATCATTATTTTGTCATGTCTTACATTGAACGATGCCTCCCTTCACCCACTTTTCTATTGTTCATCCTCCTGGGCAGGGGTTATATGTAGAAAATCTTTCTCCTCCCACCTTCCCCTTCCCCTCCTGGTAATGCTACTACTCATTATTGGTCCCGAGGGGTTTATCTGTCCTAGATTCCCCACGTTTCCAGCTCTTATCTGTACCCGTGTGCATGCTCTGGTATAGCTGGATTTGTAAGGTGGAATTGGGATCATGACAGTGGGGGGTGGGCATTAAAGAACTAGAGGAATGTTGTATGTTTTATCGGTGCTACCCTGCACCCTGACTGGCTTGTCTCCTACCTCCCTGTTTTATCATCCTGCTTCCTGTTCATCATCTTCCACAGCTGCATGAACCAGGGGAAGCCTGACTTAAACTGGATTGGATTTACCTACTTCTATAGTCATGTAGCCAGTTCTTGATGTAAATCTCTTTCTGTATACACAAACACACAAGAGGACAAACACATTCGCTGGTTTCGCTTCTCTAGAGAACCTAACCTAACACAAGGCCCATGCGGGACTTATTTTTCTAGATGGAGAAAAGAACAATAATAGCAACAGCAATGAGAAAAATGTCAGACGAGAATAGTGCTGTAGAAGATAACCCCCTCAGGATCAATAACGAGAATAGCGATACCATGAGGGTGGGAGGAAGATGGGGGGAGAAGGGGGAGAAAGGGGGAACCAATTGCAATGATCAAAGTACCTCCCCCTTCCCCCATGGGGTGGGGGCGACGAACAACAGAAACATGGGTGAAGGGACACAGTGGATGGTGTAAAATATGAAAATAAAAATAATGCATAAATTATCAAGTGTTCATAGGGGTGGGAAGAGGGGCAGAAAGGAGAAAAAAGACGAGCTGATAACCAAGGCCTCGAGTAGAAAGAAAATGTTTTGGAAATGATGATGGCAACATATGTATGAATGTTCTTGATACAATTGATGCATGGATTGTTGTAAGAGGCACCCCACAATAAAGTGATTTATTAACAAAAAGATAGTGCTGTATACACAATTGGAACAGGAGATGTGAGAGTGACTAGGCAGCCACTTCAGGTTAGGCAGTCAGAAACGGCTTCACTGGAGAGCTGTCCTTCTGTCTGGATCCTGACTTAGAAAAGAAGGAACATACAAGGATCAGGAGGATATGCGTTCCAGGCACAGGGTACAGGTGGAACCCTAGTGTGAGAACAAACTTCCTGGGCTTAAAAACACAAAGGCTGTCAGTGTGTCTGGGGAGTTGTGAAGGTTGGGGAGAATGGCAACAGCTGAGGTGAGAGTAAGAGAAAGGGCTAGACCAAGAAGGCAATCAGGGGAGAGACAGCTCACGTGCTCAGTTGCTGACCCTGAAGTTAGGGGTTTGAGGCACCTTGAAGAAAGGCAATCTACTTCTGAAAAATTATCCAGTGAAAGCCCTATTGGGGAATGAATTAATCAGATTTGTAGTTTTAAAAATATTGTTTGTGTCCTCAATGGAGAAGGAATTATAGGGGGGAATAAGCATGGAAGTAAGGAGATCAATCGACAGATGTTATATAGGCCAGTTAAGATGTCATGGTGATTTGGACTAGGATGAAGATGTAGAAAAATAAAACGATGGCAGAGGGTGGATGACACAAGAAGAATGTATTGAGTGTACCGAGTGAAGAAACAAGAGGAGTAATCACAGATAACCTCTAGATTTTGAGCTTGGGCAATTTGATAAATTATGGCATTGTTTTCTGAGATAGAGAATATTGGAAAAGAACATTTTAGGGAGTTAGTTAAGTCAGGAGTTGTATTTGATCTTTGGGAACTGTAAGAACTTGGTAGATATACAAAAGAAAATGTAAAGAAGGCTGTTAGATATGTAAGTCTGGAATTAGGGGAAAGTTAAACCTGGACATGAATATTTGGCAAGTAGATGGTTTGTAAAAGCACATTATGATTAAGGTCCTTATTAATTCACCCTTGGGAGTATAAGGATACAAAGAAGAAGGGATCCCAGAACTCATCAATGGAAACAAAAAAGGCGGAGAGATGATGTCTCCCCAACTTCCCTTCTAAGGAGCATTTGGCTGCATTTTCTCCAAGACAGATTTGTTTTTTTTCCGGCAGTCCGTGATACTTTCCATATTCTTCACCGGCATCATAATTCAAAACTTCAGTTCTCCAGACGTACCTGGAGTCACCAGGAGTTGGAGCTGGCTTGGCCTCTGGTTTTTGATGATGACTTTTAGTGGCTAAAATGGGAAACGACTTAAAATCCTCTAATGGAGGGATGATTAACTATGGCTTATTAGATTGATGGGTTATTGAACAGCCTCTAGAATTATTATCATGAAGAGTCTTAAACAACATGAAAAGACTCAAAATATAATGGTAGAGAAAAAAATGATTTTAAAAGGTTAAATGTATCTGACATCCATAACTACCTAAAAAGTTGGGTTGAGAAAAAAAAATAGTTATATGATAATAATGGGGTTATGTAATTTAAAAGTGATTCCTTTCTAAGCTTCCTATAATGCTGATATGTAATTTCTTCTGTGAGAATACATTTAAAAATATAGCAAAATGCTACTAGCCACAATCAACAAAGGACTTCTGTTCGTGCTGTGGATTAGGAATTTGGCTGCAAACCTGCAAGACACTCGGAAGAAAGCTGAGGCTGTCTGCTTCTGTAGAGAGGTCATTTATTGGGAACACTGTATAGCATTGTTATTAGTTGGAGTCAACTGGTTGACAGGGGGCTTGTTTTTTTGTGTACCTCAATATGACAAATACCTTGAGAATTGCTGTTCTCAAAATGGAGGGGATTTGTTCTAGTTCTTCCTTACAATATTCTCTTGAATAATATAGTTGGAGGATTTTGTCTCTGTAGAGTATTGAAACATAACCTCTTTTGGGTGAGGCCAGGTTGACTAAGGAGCGAATCCAGTGACACTCGTATATAAGAAAGAGCTTTATACCAAGAAGTGATTATATACCGAGAAAGTGGCCCAGCCCAGTGCAACACAGGTTCATAAGTCCGATACGAGTCCACAAGTCTCTCCCCAGATGCATGCAAGCACGTGTGATGATGCAGAAGCAGGATGATCGCAGGCCAGTGGGAGCAGAGTCAGGTGGACCCAAGGTCGGTGGAAACATGGCATGGCTATGACAACTCTGTGGGTGGCCACCTGTGTCCCAGCAGGCAGGAAGGCAGAGCGGCAGAGTGAGAGAGCCTTTCCTAGGTTCCTCCTTATAAGGCTACCCCCCACCCCAAGTAAGTACCTGATTGACAGGTTGGATTCTACCGCTATACTTCTATACATCTTCAAGTTGATGGAAAATAAAATTCTCTAACTTCCACATCTTTCACTCCATCTTTCAACTTGAACAGTGCTGAATATGCACTCACAAACTCACCGTTTTGTTTTATCCCTAATTTCAATTTCTTTCTTTTGCTTAATTTTCTCTTTAGGAGTTGATTTAGGACTAGATTTATTGCTGTGGATGAATGAAGAGCATTCATGTCAGAATAGGTGAAACATTGAATTTTAAGAAGGACAATTTTTTGGAATGTGGTTTAACTAGGCAATCATTGGGACAACTATTGGAAATTTAGATTTAACCATAATTTGGGGTTACTCATCACCCAGGAGTTATGTGCAATATGTGACATGTCTATTTTTAGCATTCTGGCATGGCAAGCATCAAGTGCAGGACCACAGCATCCTAGTACTGGTGCCTTAACCACCTCCTGTTGCTTACCACTCCTGATGGGTCTTGAGATACATGTGCGGGGTGGTGGTGGTGGTGGTGGTTGAACTTTCTCCCTGGTTGCAGGCTCCCATCTCTGGTGGGGACCTCTGCTCATTCTCCATCCACCTTAACCCTGCAGGCCTACAAGATCCTCTTCCTTTTGTCTGGCTGCCTGACTCCCTGAATGCTGTCCTCAAAACCTTCAGCCTTCACCTGACAACACCCCTCCCAGCCCCCGCTGCTTACCTGTGACCTCAATTCTTCCCACAGTTGCCTGTACTCTCTGTGGCTAGACCAGGGGTTGGCAAACAGTGGCTCTTAAACCATATGCAGCTCTTTTGGTACATACATGTGGCTCTGAAGTAAAATGCAGACAATTTAAAGGACATTGTTCAGATAATGGTGATTTCATTTGTTTGTAAAAAACATATTTATGACTCTCAACGAATTTTAACTTGTTGTGAGTGGACAGGATTAGCATTTCCATCTCAAAAGCTTGCCACCCCCTGGGCTGGAACAAGACTGTGCACGAGTGAGATAAGGTATCTTGCAGTTAGTCCCTTTCTTTTTTAAAAAACAATCAAAAAAGTATAAATTAAGTGGAGCTTTTACATTTCAGATAATTAATTTATTCAACAGTTTAAACTACTTATCAATCCCCCCAGTTTACCCTCTTCCCTCCTTTGATTTCTCTTCTCCCTCTTGGGAATTACTATCTTCCCCTTCACCCAAGTGAATTAATACATGTTAGCCCTGTATCCATTGTTTTATCTTCCCTCCCTTTTCTGCCCTTGCTCCCCCTGCATGCGCCACCCCCCCCCCCAACCTCCAATATCTGTTCCCTTTGGTATGGAAGTCTTTGTATTTCCCCCCTTGTTTATAACAGTGGTCTCATGTATTTGTCCTTTTGTGATTAATTTCATTCAGCATAATTTTCTCCAGGTCCACTCATGCCATGAAGTGTTCCTTAGTTTCATCATTTTTCCATCTACTGATATGATCATGTGGTTGTATTTTGGTTATAGGATGGATTACATTGATTGTTTTTCTATTGTTGAACCATCCTGTTTACAGGTATGAGTCACACTTGATCATGGTTTTATATATATATATATATAAACAGGATTTTGTTGAGAATATGTGCATAAGGGATATTGGTCTGTAGTTTTCTATTTTGATAATGTCTTTGCCTGGTTTTCTTATAAGGGTTATGCTTCATGTAATGAGTTTGGAAGTTTATTTTCCTTTAATATGGAAGAGTTTGTGTAGATTGGTGCTGGTTCTTCTCAGAATGCTTGGTTGAATTCCCTGGTGAAACCATCTGGCCCTGGACTTTTTTTTGGTGGAAGTATTTTAATGAGTTGCTTTTTATTTTTTTCTTCTGTTATGGGCCCGTTGAGGTATTCTACATCAGAGTGTGTTAATTTCTGTGGTACATTTCTAGAAAGGTGTGTATTCCATCTAGGTTTTCAAATTTATTGGAGTGCCAGCTGTCGTCCTTTGTGTGGCCTTGTTGTTGCCAGGCACTAGTATTTATACGTATAGTTTTGGAGTGGCCTGTGGAAAGTACCACAGATGTGACTGTGGCTCCAAGACCCCTCTTGTAGGAGACACTTGAGATTTACTTTCAAAGTCTTCCTCAATGCAAAATGTCAGAGAATTGGGATAGGGATAGGTGTGTTTTAGTTCTTTGCTTCAAGGCAAACTATCAAATGCAAGGCACCTTCTTAAAATAAACACTGCCCAGGATTGCTAGTGTCTTAAACATTTAAAAAGGGGTAACCTGGTCCGCTGATTGAGACCAGACCTGGGAAGGGTCTGGTTGTTTCCCCATGTGTTCTCTAGGTTCACAATGCCTTCATTGAGTTTTGCAAGACTTCTTTTTACTGATTGATTAGACATTGTAAGGTCACTTGTTCATGGTCTCATTACTTGTAAGTCAAAAGGCAGGCAGAAAGAAGGTCTTTGAGCACACATTCCTTTAAACCTTTCATGCTTGGTTTCCTGATTACCAAGTTGTAGGGCTGCCTATTCCTCCATGCCTATTCTTTCTCCACCCCCAACAGTTTTATTGGCATAACATCACATATCCTACAATTCAGTAGTCCCATCACAACAAGAAGAGTTGTACTAGTATCAACACAACCAGTCTCCGAACAGTCTTCATTTTGTGCTCATTTTATTTGCTCCCCACTTTCCCTCAATCTCCCTTACCGTAATCCCAAAGAACCATTGCTCCAGGTACTGTCTCTATAGATTTACCTATCCTGCATTTCATAGAGAGAAAAATAAAAAAATATCCCAAAGCCAAAAACTAACAACAAAGTAAAGCAGATAAAACCTCAAAAGATAAAAGAACAAAACATATTAAAGCTAGAACAAAATTAAAATTGAAGCTCAAACGATAAGGCGTTAAGGTTTAACCTAATTTCATCTGTAACAATCCACATTCCAGTGCATTCTCCATGATAGCCAGGCTGTCCACATCCCTGATCTATGGTCAGAGGAGATTCATCAGGGGCTTAATCCACATATAGTTCCCCTTCACTCAAAACAAAACAAACGTCCTTAAAATGGGTCTAAAGGAAGATCATATGATAATCTATTACGTTTTAACCTATCTATGTCTGCCATAATCAACTTTAAAATGCTCTCAGTCTCATAACAGGGCAATTAATATCCCTGAACCATGATCAGAGGGGATTAATTGGAAGCTTAATCTATGTGTAGATCCTGCAAATGGATTTGGGGCTTCCACTGTCACCTGCAAACTGCGTGTTCACAATTTAAGTTTTGATGCCATTCTCTCCTTTAAATTTGGATTAAATTATTTACAATTATACACAAGCTAGTGTGCTTCCTCCATGTGAACTTAGTCGACATCTCACTTAGATGGCTGTTTGTTTGAAAACAACTCTTTAAGACCTTAGATATTATTCTTTTTGATAACTGGGTATCATTTAGTTTCTTCAGCACACTTAGCTATCGCACCCATATTTTTAGTCATCTCTTCATGAAGGTGAGGATTAAGCAGGGCCATGTCATAGGAACTAATTGTTCTTAGAATGGGGCTAAAATTAAGGATAAGTCCCCAAATCTATTCATGTGTATATGGTTTATATATGTCTCTGGTTCATCTTAGAGACATCATTGTCATTCTGTTGTAGGACATTATCAGTACTCCCATGGGGCATCACTTCTATTGGTTTCTATCTTTATAGTAATGGTCCCATACAGTGTTTATCCTTTTGTGATTGACTAACTTAGCATAATGTTCTCCATACTTCATGCATGTACAAAAACAAACTCAAGATGGAATAAAGACCTAAATATCAAACCTAGAACAATCAGGATCATCAATAACAAAGAGAGACAAACTTAAGGAGCTCTAATGCAGAACAGAAATACACTACCCAACATAATAACAAACACTCACTACTGGAAAGAAATTGAAAAAATCCTCTGGACTCATTTCCTATTTTCCTAACCAAAAACTCATTGCTGTTGTGTTGATTCTGACATATAGCAATCCAACAGGGCAGAGTAGAATTGCTGTATAGGGTTTCAAAGACTGTAATCTTTCTGGAAGCAGACTGCATCATATTTTCCCCACTGAGTGGCCAATGAATTAGAACTTTTTAGTTAGTAGCTGAGCATTTAACGGTTTCCATTTTTCATTTCTCTGGAGAATGAAAAGATCAAACTCACTGCTATTCAGTTGATGCTGACTCAGAGCAATCCTTTAGAATTAAGTAGAACTTCCCTTGTAGGTTTCTGAGACTGCAACTTTTTACAGGAATAAAAAGCCATGCTTTTCTCCTGAGGAGCAGCTGGTGGTTTTGAACTGCTAACCTTATGGTTAGCAGCCCCACAAGTAACCACTATGCAATTAGGGCTCTAGTTAATAACAATTGCTTATAGATTATAAGTGTTTCTTTGGCCTATATTATAGAACAATGGTTCCCAATCCCTGGGTTACATCCAGTTCCAATTCAATCAGTGTTTGGGGGTGGGGACCAGGTAATAAATTGGAGAAGCTGGATTATATGAAGAAGAATGTGGCATCAGGATTGGAGGAAGGCTTATTAACAGCCTGGAATATTTAGAGGACACAACCTTGCTTCCTGAAAACTTGCTAATAAATATCAAGGATTGCAGCCTTCAGTATGGATTACAACTCATTGCAAAGAAGACCAATATCCTCACAGCTGGACCAATAGGCAACATCATGATAAATGATGAAAAGGTTGAAGTTGTCAAGGACTTGTATTGCTTGAATCCACAATCAACGCTCATGGAAACAGCAGTCAAGAGGTCAAAAATACACATTGCTGGGGTTATTCCGCACAAGACTTCTTTAAAGAATTGAAGAGCAAGGATATTACTTTGTGCCTGACTCGAGCCATGGTATTTTCAGTTGCCTCTTATGCATGTGAAAATAAGAAGATTGAAGAGGAATGGATGCATTTGAACAGTGGTGCTGGAGAAGGATATTCACAGTGCCATGGACTGCTTAAAGGACAAATGAGCCTGTCTTGGAAGAAGTATGGCCAGAGTGCTCCTTTAGAGGGAAGGGTGGAGAGACTTTCTCTTCCACACTTCACACATGTTGTGAGGAGAGACAGTCCTTGGAGAAAGACACCCTGTGTGGTCAGGTAGAGAGGCAAAGGAAAAGAGGAAGACCCTTAACAAGATGGATTGACACAGACAGGGTCTGCAACAGTGGACTCAGGCAGAGGAACTCTTGTTAGGGTGGCACGGAGCCAGGCAGTGTACTGTTCTGTTGTCTGTCGGGTCAGTGGCTCCTAACAATATCCAAAACAATATCAAGCATTTTTTATAGAAAATTCGGTCCCTGAGTCACTGCTCTGAGGGACCATAAAGGAGTGAGTCCATAGCACCTAACAGCAACAATTATTCCAATGTACAGCACAGTTTGGGGTCCATTAGCTTAGAAGCAATTTTATTTTTTAGAAAAAAATCTGACTGCAATTATGACTCTGAGCACTGGCAAAGAATATTGCATTGTTACTCATAATGGTGGCGAAAAATATTGAAAGTAGCATGGGCCGCCAGAACAACAAACCGATCTGTCTTGGGAGAACACCCAGAATGTTTCTTAAAAGCAAGGATGGCGAGACTTGGTCTCACTCACTTTAGACATGTTATCAGGAGAGACCAGTCTCTGGGAAAGGACATCATGCTTAACGGAGTTGAAGGCTAAAGAAAAAGGAAGCCCTTAAACAAGATGGATTGACACAGTAGCTGCAACAATGGACTGAGGCATAAGGGCAACTGTGACGATGGCACGGATCCGGCCCGGGCTCTGTTCTGTTGTGCATTGGATCACTGTGAATCAGCATTGGCTCAGCGGCACCCAACATGACTGTGAGGGAAGCAGACAAGGAACTCATCTTCATTCTTAGTAGTACAATAACGGAGGTCCTCAGAATTTTAGGGCCGTGTTTGAGGTACAAAGTTATGTCAGGTTTAAGGCAAATGTCATTCCTTTGAGTTTATGTAGGGCTAACCCATTGTATCAAAATAGATTTTGGAAATGGTGAGCTGAGAGGCTAGGTGGGGGATGGTGAGGGTACTGGGCTTGAAAATCCCAGGAAATTGAATATGGACCTCTGTGAACATTCATGAAAGCCACTCGAATGTATACCTCCCGCCCCTCCTGCCAATGTTCTTGCTGTCTGTACACTGTTGGTCTGCATATCATTTATAGGGATGCAAAACAGGACTTTGGTGTTGGAATTGAACAAAATTAGTAAAACCTGCAGCCTCTTTTCAGACTTAATAGCAACTACATGTCTCCTTGTACTTTCCAATTGCTCACCATGAGTTTTGAGACAGTCTCAAGTACTTCCTCCCTTGATTATAAACTCTTTCTAGATTTCCATCAGCAGGCATGGGAACAATCTACCATTCAACAGGATTTGCCACCAGTATATAAAAAGAGGATTTGAGTAAGATGGTGTTGAGCTAAATGATCCCCCTATAACGCAGCTTCTCTGAGGCTTTGAAGTTTATTAACTATAAATTTAGAAACAAGGATGAAATAATTTATTCATAAGTCCCCAAATCACATTAGTGCAAAATGTTTTTTCATGGCATGATTGATTAACCCTATTTTAGAAATGGATTTGGAAATAGTGAACATGTAGAAAAATGAATTCTTGGATAAAGCCATATGTCTTAGAACTGGAAAGGAAACACTCTGTATACATTTATGACATCTAGGTAGTTAATAGTTTTGTTGTTATTGTCATTGGGTTACCTCAGAGTCATGGTGCCTTATGGACAACTGAAGGAAACATTGCCCAGTTTTGCATTATCTTCATAATCACTGGTATGTTCGAGTTCATTGTTATGGCCAATGTCTAGTTGAAATGCATTTCAATCTAGGCGATCTCACCTTCCACACATGTAGGACAATTTCCAGTTGTGATCTGGGTTTTTATTGTTAAATATTTTGGAAGTAGATCACCAGGTTTTTCTCCCTAGTCTGTCTCACTCTACAAGCTCCACTGAAACCATGTATGAACCTGCTGGGATTTGAAATATCATGGCACAGCTCCCAGCACTTGTTTGTCAGTTTGTCTTACTGGTATGGCTTATATGTTGCTGTGATCCTGGAAGCTAACATATAAGATGGTATTTCACCTAGGGTCACCCATAGTGAACAGTTTTCAGCAGAGCTTCCAAACGAAGAACTGACTTTGAAGATGGAATATGCTGTCCACCTCAGAGGCATTAGACATTGAAAACTGATGCATACCATTGGAATACTGTCAGATACTGCAAGCCCCATGAATAGCAGCAGGACTTTGTCAAACATGGTGCTAGACAAGGAGTCTAGCACTAACATAGACAGTGCTAGGCAAGGAGTCTAGCACTAACAGAGCTCTAGACAAGGAGTCTGGCACCGACATAGTCAAACAGAACGCTAGACAAGGAGTCTAGCACTGGCATAGTCAGACAGAACACTAGACAAGAAGTCCAGCACCGACATAGACAGACAGAGTGCTAGACAAGGAGTCTAGCACCTACATAGTCAGAGCGCTAGACAAGGAGTCTAGCACTGGCATAGTCAAACAGAGCACTAGACAAGGAGTCTAGCATTGGCATAGTCAAACAGAGCACTAGACAAGGAGTCTAGCATTGGCATAGTCAGACAGA
>NW_022105908.1:142344-156794 GCF_000313985.2 Echinops telfairi
GACATAGTCAGACAGAGCACTAGACAAGGAGTCTAGCACCAACATAATAGAGTGCTAGACAAGGAGTCTAGCACTGACAGAGTGCTAGACAAGGAATCTAGCACTGACATAGTCAGACAGGGTGCTAGACAAGGAGTTCCCAAAGGAGAGACGACTCTCCAAAGATGCCTGATGAAGAGCTGCCTCCTCAGAGTAGAGTTGACCATGATAAAGTGGATAGCACAAAGCCTGTGGGATCAAAGCCTTCATCGGGACCTTCATTTGCTGATGAGGCATGGCTCAAAACGAGAATAAGTAACTGCAAAAATCTATTTATAATTAAACTTTGAAGGTGTGAAGTATGAATCTTGGAAAATCAACTGTCATCAAAAATAAAAGAGATTGCACAAAGATCAATATTCTAGGCATTATGAGCTAAAATCGACTGAGATTGACCATTTTAGATCAGGAAAACATTTGGTTTACTACAGGAATGACACAATCAAGAGGAATAGCATTGCATTCATCGTCAAAAAGGACATTTCAAGATCTATCTTGAAGTACAGTGCTGTCTTTGATAGGATAATATCTATCTGCATATCAGGAAATCCAATGAACACAACTATTATTCAAATTTATGCATCTACAACTAAAGCTTGAGCTACAGAACTTAAAGAAAAAATTTAATAGTTTTATTGGCATATAATTCACATATCATACAATTAAATTGTTTATTCATATTAAGTGTTGTAGAATCATCACCGCAATCAATTTTAGAACATTTTCTCTTCTCTTGTACTCATTTTTGGCTTTTGTGGAATTTTAAAAAAATCAGTTTATTGGGGGCTCGTACAATTCTTATCACAATCCATACATACATCCGTTGTGTCAAGCACATTTGTACACCTGTTGCCATCATCATGCTCAAAACGTTTTCTTTCTACTTGAGCCTTTGGTAACAGCTCCTCATTTTCCCCCCTCCGTCTCCGCTCCCCTCTCCCTCATGAACCCTTGATAATTTATACATTATTATTTTGTCATATCTAACACTGTCGATGTCTCCCTTCACCAACTTTTCTGTTGTCCATCCCCCAGGGAGGAGGCTATATGTAGATCCTTGTAATTAGTTCCCCCTTTCTACCCCACCTTCCCTCCACCCTCCAGGTATTGCCACTCTCACCAGTGGTCCTGAAGAGATCATCTGTCCTGGATTCCCTGTGTTTCCAGTTCCTATTTGTTCCAATGTACCTCCTCTTGTCTAACCAGATTTGTAAGGTGGAATTGGGGTCATGATAGTGGGGGGAGGAAGCATTTAAGAACTAGAAGAAAGTTGTATGTTTCATCATTAATACCCTGCACCCTGACTGGCTTGTCTCCTCCCACAACCCTTTTGTAAGGGGGTGTCCAGTTGCCTACCGATGGGCTTTGGGTCTCCACTCTGCACTCACCCTCATTTACAATGGTATGATTTTTTTGTTCTTTGATGCCTAATACCTGATCCCTTCAACACCTCATGTGGTCACACAGGCTGGTGTGCTTCTTCCATGTGGGCTTTGTTGCTTCTGAGATAGATGGCTGCTTGTTTATCTTCAAGCCCTTAAGACCCCAGATGCTACATCTTTTGATAACTGGGCACCATCAGCTTTCTTCACCACATTTGCTTATGCACACATTTGTCTTCAGTGATCCAATGGCAGCGGACACATCTCCACGGCTCTCTGACTGCCGTCAGTATAGCTCCGTGTGGCTTGTCAACAGGAATGTGAAGCAGACAGAGTGTGGTCCTCTTCCCAAGGAGAAGAAGAAGTTGTTTCTGGAATCCTCTTGGTGGGTGTTACTCTGTGACCTGATTGAGAGGCTAGACTCCACCCCTACATTCTATTTTGCAAGTTGACATGAAATTATGTAACTGCCACAAATACACTCAAAGTCATATTTTGGATCTTGTGGACTACTTTTCATTTTCTTCAGCTTTAACCTGAACTTGCATATAGCAATTGATGGTCTGTTCCACAATCAGCTCCAGGCTTCATTTCAATTACTGATAATTGAGCTTTCTCCATCAGGCAATCCCCAGCTTTGTTTTTATCACCCACAGGCTTTACTCCATTCTTATAACAGTAGCCAACTCTACTTTGAGAAAGCAGCTTCTCTGTAGTTATATTTCAAGTGCCTTCCAACCCGAGGGACCAATTCTCTGGCACTTCCTCCAATAATGTTCTGCTTCCATTCATTAGGACTTGAGTATATGACAATGTTTCCAGACGGTTCCATAAGGTTTTCAGTGGCTACTTCTTCTAAAGTAGGCAACTGATTCCTTCTTCATAGTCTGTTCTTCGTCTGGAAGCCCTGCTAAGACTTGTTCATTCTGGGTGACTCTGATGTATTTGAAATACCAGTACATAGTTTCCAGGATCATAGCAACACACAAGTCATGCCAGCATGACAAACTGACAGACAAGTGGTGGTCAGCTAGCATATAGATGGAATAAATACAACCTCGATGCATACCCTTCCTGGTTTTAATTCATTCAGTTCTCCTTATTTTATTAGAATAACTGTCTGTTGGTCAATAAACAGCTCAGAGATCTGGGATTCCCATTCTTCACTATGTTGTCTATAGTTGTTAAGGTTCACACAGTAAAATCTCTTTGCATCATCAATGAAACATAGTCAAACATTTTTCAAATATTTCTACTTACAGCCAAGATCCATCTGATATCAACAGTGATATTTCTTGTTCCATGTCCTCTTCTGAAGCCTGCTTGAATTTCTGAAAGTTAACTGTCAAGATTCTTTTTGTTGGTTTGTTTGTTTACTTTTTTTAACTGTCCAGATTCTGCTGAAACCACTTTTTATTGTCTTCATCAGCATTCTACTTGCATTTGATATTACTGACATTGCTTGATGATTTCTGCACTCTGTTGGATCAGCTTTCTTTGCAGTGAGCACAAATACAGACCTCTTCCAGTTTATCGCCCACCCACATGACGAAGTAAGGCATTAAACTCTTCTTATCCAGCCTATGCCTGGAGGCTCTGCCTTCTTTCCTAAGCATCCTCATAGATCAGATTCCTGGCAGCTCCCTCCCCTGTACCATTCCGGACAGAGCAGTGCAACCTGAACGGTAGACACTTGACCATACTTGAATGAGTTAGGACTTAGCCTGTGGTAGAGAAGGTAGCATAATGTTGAAGTTGGAACATATTTTTTTTCCCACCTGTCTCTATGGTCAAGCTGCCATACGGCCACCAGGCTGGTGACAGCACTCACTTCTTCACAGCATGACGCAGGGAGGTTGTCATGACCTTCTATTCCGGGCTCTCCCATTCTCTGTTCAGCTTCACAAAAGGTGCCATGGTTGTGAACTATTTAAACTCAGGATCCCTTTGTGACTAAGTGCTTTCTTCTGTGGTCAGTTTGGCGTGGTACTGATAGACAAGTGTATTTCCTTAGAGGCATTTGGACCATTGACATGGAGGACGCTCTAAAAAGGAAAGGGAGGAATGGTACAAGAAAGAAGAAGACAGATGAAGGTAGGAGTTGTGGACTGTTGACAGTGAAATCTGCTGGGGTGGGGCTGGCCAAGGGTAGAGGGTTTGAAATCCGGGGTGGGGGTGGGGAGGGGCAGGGCTCTCTGTGTGGTCTTTCTTGTTCCACTGGTAGAGAATGCCCCATTAATTGAGAATTCTTTCAGGAGGCTGAAAAGGGCTGCTGCTCATTTTATGCCGGTTTTAGATTTGCTGGTGGCAGCTTCCTGTAAACACCGGGAGATCTCTGTATTTTGCACTGGATTGAAGGAGAAAGGGATGAACAGCCAAGGCTTTGCTGCACTGTCACACATCTTATCTTCCATAGACAGCGGAATGCAGGACTCCAACTGGGGGATGAAGCCCTGCCACAGCCTATTTTTGACGAAAGAGATACTCCCAGATTGTGTCGGCTCCTGAATGCCTAGCCATAACTCTCTCATCCGAGTTTTGACTGCATTATTCTCATTTACGGGGGTTTTCATGGTCTTTAGGTTGGAGTTAGCAAGATGAATCATTGAACTCCTTTCTCTCCCAAGCACCCATCGAAATGGTCAATGAAATAGAAAAATTGAGCACGTGTGCACCCACCTTGGAAAGCAGGGGAAAGTGCCAGCTTCAGAAGAGAAATTTTGAGGCATTTCTTTTAGATTTAGTAATGTTGTAAATGAAAAGAGGGAGGGACGATTGGGCCATGATTTGGTGTAAGCAGGAGTATAAGCTGCTTGCTAAGCTACTGAATACAATTCCTAGTAAAACTCCTCTGCCCCAATTACCCATAACTTCTGGCCAGCAGCGGTCCTGCAAGACTGATGAGTTTTGGAGGCAGTGAAACTTGAGTTCAAATCCATCATTCACCAGTTGAGCGAGTCTGCCACCCTTGGTTTCATCTCCTGTTAGATAGAGGGGATATTCACTTTGTCTGGCTGATGAAGATTAAATGAAATAGGGTAGGCAAAGAGACATAGGTACTGTTAGCTAATTACTCCATGTCAGATATTGTGCTAAAACCTTTACATAAAGGGTTTCTTTTCATCTTTAGGAATCCGGGGGTGGTGGTGTATATGCTTTAACATACTCGGCTGCTAACAGAGACAACTCAGGGAAAGGCCTGGCATTCTACTTCTGAAAATTCAGCCATTGAAAACCATATGAAGAGTGTTGTAGAATATGTCTCGCAAGTTTTCTATTTATTTCTGGAAGCCTCCACCTCCCTAAAAAAAAAAGGCCCTATGAAGTACAGTATTGCTCTACATAACACATGGGGTTAGCATGAATCCGAATCAGCTTGAAAGCAGCTGATTTGATTTTTGGTTTTAATCCTCAGGGATTTAAACTATTTTAATCACCAATTTATAGATGAAGCAACTGAAGTTCAGAAGTACAAGTACAAGGTCAACAGTTAGTAAGGGGGTAGAGTAGGAAGTTGAACACACCGTCTGACTGCAGAACCAATACTCTCACCCCCCAAACTACACTTGATGTATATTTATTTAATCCTCATAATAGCATTATTGATGAGGCAGTGGAAGCTCAGAGGTCAAATAACTTGTCTGCAGTCACATAAAGATTTGCAATAAAGACTGCTAGACTCCAAAGTCGTCTCATAATGAATGCTATTCTCCAATTGCTATCCTCCCTAGAATGTCATTCTTTCCCCCATTTTGCACTGGGTTTTGCTTCTACAGAGTATAAAGGGTGGACGTTTGTTATGTACAATGGGGAGGAATTCAAAGAGCCGGAGGGTTCCACTACTTCCAGTTCTCTGAAAGGTTATTGCACTGAAGTGACTAAATTCCTTCTGTTTTTCTTTGTTGGTAGAACTCACTGAAAACATTGGTCTTCCCTTAAATTTGCTGGAAAAGCATGACCCTTGGCCAGCTTATGTCACATCTACCTCCCCAGTGGTGAAAAAACTCATTGAGAAGAGCAGAGCTCGAGAACTGGAATGCATGCAAATCATTGAAGAAAGGCAGCAGCAGCAAGGGTCCAGGCCCAGGAAGCCTTCCAGCTTCACTCAACTGAAACAGTGGAAATCCTCAAGCGAGGGTGTGATAAAGGACGCACTGTCAGAGACCACCCTATCAGTTTTGGGTGCTTCATCTGCAATGGCCACGGGTCCCACAGCTCTCCCAGAACCCCCACAATCCATTGCAGATTCCAGAGAATGTCCCACCATAAACTGTAACAAAATCATCTTCTCCCGAAAGCCCATGATGAGGATGCTTCCATACAGCTCACTACTGGCCAGTAAAGAAAAACATCCCGATGTTTAGCAAAGCAATTTCTGCAACCATCCCACAAGATTATATGGCGATTAAGCTCCAGTTGCCACAAATCTCATTATTTCCTTGACATTTGAATTCATCCCAATCATACAGAGGTTGGCATTGATCAACCAGATCAGAATGTATATCTTAAGTGGGTCATCTCCCCTCAGCATCTACATTGAAGTCTGGCAGGGGCTGGGCTGAACCAGGTACCAGTTACCATCCAGAGATGCTTGGAACCTAACTGTGGAGGAATTCTTCAGGGTCCAGGCAAGGGACCAAAACCACATCAGTCATTTTATCGGGTTATATAAAGACTTAATAATCAGGTGACTGAAAGGCTGAAAGAGAACACTAAGGAGGTAGCAACTACAGATTTTGGTTTGAGAGGGGAGGCAAAGGGGACATATTGAACTTATTAAAAGTTAGGCACTCAGAAAAGGGATCTATGAACTGAGTCTTGGACTTCTGAGGTTGGGTGAGGCGCTGCTCAGCTGGTATCTGAGCTGGGAGGAGAGTCCCTGTGGGGCTGCAACCTGACGTCTGAGGAAGGAAGGGATGCTGTCTGCTTGGTGGTAGTGTCTCTGAGGACAAGTCATGGAATTAATCTGTGAGTGCTAGAGGGACTGCAGATGGAATTCAAATGCTTCTGGGAGAACCTGCCCCTGCTGGGGTGAAGAGAAGCCTTTCTGTGGGTGGCTGACTGGACCAAGATGGAGAGTTACCAGGATGAAAACAGGGAGCAGCAAGGAGAAAGTGCTCTCTTTAGCACCCTTGTTGGCAGAGCTTATCAGGTAGTAAAGCAAGAACGTGCTTTGAAGAGAGTTCTGACAGTCTGAGTGGAGTCGATAAAAAAAGGATTAGAAGCTGAGAGAATGTTAGGTTAATAACCAGTCCAGCAGGGTTCAGCAGTGATCCACGGCTCCACCTGGCACCTGAAAAAGGTACTGAGATGTGTTCTCCTTGGAAGGTTACAAGGTGGCAGTAGGAATAAAGATGATCCCTGCTGAGTAATGGCGGCATTTCCCCCTTGGACTTTGTTCAGGGTCACTTTGCTCCTGCTCACCAAAGCAACTCTGAAGAAGTACAGGTGAAAATGCCTCCATTTCTCAGCATGGTTGCTTTGGTGAGCAGATGGAGACTTGGTGGTGTAGTGGTTAAAAGTTGGGCTCTGGTTCTCAAGGTCTACAGTTCAAAACCACCAGCCACTCTTGGGAGAAAGATGGGGCTTTCTACTCCCCTTACTAGCGACAGTCTTGGAAACTCACAAGGGCAATTCTGCCCAGCCCTGTAGGGTCAGCAGCTACTGGATTGTCAGTGTGTTATGAGTTTGGTGAGCAGGGTTGGTGGGGGAGAAGTTCCTGGCTGGACCCTAGCGGTTACTTGTCAGACAGCAGCCCAAGGTGATCCAACTCTGAACTGGCTCTGATTAGCTCCAAGTAAAGTGATGCAAGGTGGTCCTCAGTGTACAATCAGGCAGGCAGCACATTTAGAAGCATGCTGGAGCCAGTTAGCTGAGCAGACCCAGCTGGCCCCATGTTCAGGGCTCATCTGTTGACCACGAGTCCCTTGGTAGCTTTCTCTTCTTTGACTCTGTTAGCACAATGCCATTCTCCGTTTCTTGGTCTCCTAACCTCTCCTGAAGAGTGAGAGAACTGGATATAACACAAACTTTTCCTATGGCCCTTGAAAGCCTGGGCTTCGGTGTTTACATTTGAAAAGCTGTTAATACCCACTCCCTCTTCTTCACAGATGTAGAAAATGCTATGTGCTAATACATGTGCCATCAAAGACATTTGTTTTATAAATATGTCCTCCTATACATTTAAGAGTTTTGTGTAAACTTTGGTGGACACAGATGCAGCTTTGTAAAAATCATCTCTGGGTGCTATGCATTTGGATTGAGACACAAAGTAGGAGCTAGCTTTCCAGCCTTTAGCTGGAATGAATTCTTGGCCTAAGTATCAGTAGACTATGGTGAGTCTGAATGGCTATATTCTGTGTCCATGGAGCATGTCCAGACAGGGACTGAGATGACGCATATTTCCTCCAACAGAAATATGTGTCTCCTTCGTCTGTCCTTTTATGACTGTTGATGGCCAGGATGCATTTGGGAAGGTAGGGATAATAGTATCAATGAGGATTGGAGTTTCCACGGTCTCGGGGCTCACTCTTTCTCTTTGAGGGTGGCAATATATGGTAATTTACCTAAGGTCACATGTTTTGTTTTTAATTTAACTTTTGGGTGCCTATGATGTTTGTAAAAAAAATTTTAAAGCATGTATGCTAAGCAATGGGCTACTTACCATAGGTGGACAGTTCAAATACCCCGACCACTCCCTGGGAGGAAGATGAGACTGTCTGCTCCCATGAAGGTTTATAGCCTTGGAAACCTGATAGGGTTACTCTGTGTTGCAATAGTCTCAATGGCAGTGGGCTTAAAAAAATGTATCCTCCAAACTAATGTTCTATAGATGGGATGGCTTAGATTAATTTTATTCTCAATAATAATTATTTGGACATAATTAACACCTTGTAATGTGATGAAAAATTGTTTTTCTGTGATGACAGTCCTCATTTATCTCCTCCTTGAGCAATGTTAATAAAGAAAAAGTCTAATTCCTTTTCAAATGAGAGATTCTGTTTGAGGCTAAACTGAGATTCATAGGTCTTACCAAAATAGACAATTGGTGAACCATAGCTGTATTTACATGAGGACCATGGAGGTTTCTGGGGAATCATTTTCCCAGTGAAGAAGCGGTCAGGTAAGACCAGCTGTACTGAGTAATGAATTCTTGGCCACTGAGGAGCTGGAGGGTGAGCCTGAGTAACTTATAGTATCTGTTGTTTCAATTTGTCTCCTAGTCCAGTCAGAGGTTTGGATGCTGTTATGATGATATACAGGTTTCATCAAAGCTTCTAGACGCAGACAAATTAGGAAGAAAGACCTAGCAAGCTATTTCCAAAAGTTTAGCCCAATGAGAGCCCTATGGATCACAAAGTTCTGGTCCCGTTGTGCATGGAATCCAAAAGTAGCAATCATACTTCCTTGAGCATGCTGAATGTTGGGAATGGTGAGTCAAACTCTTAAGGGGCACTTTCACTGAAGACCCTTGGGTACAAATGCCAAGGAGGGAGGGGGCATTTTCTTAACTTTATAACACGCCAGCTCTCAGGCTCCCACTGCCCTAGGGGTGAACAGGAAACAGCCAGGTCTGTGGACATTTAGTGGAACCAGTTTGTTCATGAGAACTTGAGATACATTTTTCTAGTACTCAGAAGTATATGTGGAGCCCTTCTCGTGTTAGTAGACGGGGCATGGGATGATGGGCGGCTTATCCCATTGAATGTCATCTTAGTTAATCCATCCCAGCTAGAGAAGCCTGGAGTCTCTCAGCTTACTCTGAATGTATTTAACTTCCATCTTGCAAAGGGAACTGGTTCTCTGCAGCACTTTTTATTTATGTGCTCAGCTTATGGAATGTTCTGCCTGCCTGGAAAGCTGCTTCAGTTCGTCTTCCTGCACAAGTAGGTTTATGAAACATCTGAATATGTATTTGATTGGCCTGCCTCTGTTGCTCTGTAACTAAGGGCTTGTTCTGACACATACTGAACAGCTGCTTTTAAACACATTCTTTGGCGGCTGCAGACAATATGGTATTTACCCATTTGAGAATTCCACGGTTGGTGTTTAAACAGTTGCTGTTTAACTTTGGCTACGTGATGGATCAGGCTGGTCATTTTCACTTTGGCAGGCACGCTAAGGAGTCAGCCCTTCTGCAACCTCCCTGGCTGTGGCCTAAGACTGTGTTTTCACGGAGGCGGTTAAGTTGCTTGGCAGTTAAGATAAGAGGCTGCAGGAGAGTCTTCACAGAGGTAACTGTGCAAACAAGAGCAACAGTGCAGGTGTGGACAAACCAGATGTTTGAGGGCAGCCTGGGAACCCTCCAACTATATTGGGTGGCTGGACTGGGACCCAACTAGGGAGGCCTAAATCATTTGTGAAGTAACTGCTTTGGAATAGCCCAGCACAGCATGATCAGCTGATGCCAAGCCATGAAACTCTTGTAACATTCCCAGTCTTGCTGTCCACCAACAAACCATCTAGCCCACCCACCTACCCACTCATCTAGTTGTATTCCAGCTGATTCGGACTTATGTGTCAGAATATCGCTTTGCTCCATAGGGTTCTCAGTGGCTGATTTTTCAGAAGTGGACTACCAGGCCCTCCTTTTGAGGTATCTCTGGGTAGATTGGAACCTTCAACATTTGGGGTAGTAGTTGAGAGCTTATCCATTTGCATCACTCAGGCCGTCTTTCCCAGGATAAGAAGAAAATGGAGCTTTGGCCCTGCATGGGGGTTCTCAGAGAGGCACAGGAAGTCCCAGCCAGGCATCAGCCAGTATCAGTGGAAACCCAAAAGTAGGGATGAGGATCACAATCCGTGTATCAGCGAGAGTTTTTTAATGTTTTTTTTTTTTAATTTTATAAACGTTTTGTTAGGGGCTCATACAGCTATTATCTCAGCTGAGATTTTAGCCATTCTTTGTGAGATACAGCTGAGTGAATACATTCATCTGAACGATGTGCTGATTTTTTTCCTGGAAGTGTTCTGAATCTCTACCCTCCTAGACCACTTGACCCACCCCATTGAAGACCCCTCCTTTAATCGGGGCTAGATAAGAAGAGGCAGATTAAGAAATTGGGAAAGAGTAAGTAGGGGAGGAGAAGTAAACAGGATTCCAGTGTTACTGTGATCTAGTGTTGTTAGAGCCAGACTGAAGTTCAGGCGTGGGTTTGTTTTTCAAAGAATCAGAAATTACTCTCAATTTTCCCCTTCACTACCTTTTCCCCACCCCGTCTCTTACCAGGAAAGCCACACCTCAGCCAGCTGCTTGCTGTTGGTTGCTGTCGAGTTGGCAGTGGACCCATGGCGACGCTGCCCAGTCCTGCAATCTCTCCCATAGTTTGCAGATCAGATTGCTGTGATCTGTAGGGTTTTCAGGGAATGACTTTCAGGCACTCTCCCTATCCTAGTTTAGTCCAGAGGCTCTGCTGAAATCTGTTTAGCATCCCAGCAATCCCCAAACTTCCACTGACGGTGGTGGTGATGACAGCACACGAGGTTCATTGGTTTGGAATCGAACCCAGATCTCCAGGGTTATGTTGTTGTTGTGATTAGGTGCCATGGAATCTCAGATTGAACAACAGAACAAAACACAGTTCGGTCCCATGCCATTCTCACAATGGTTATGTGCCGCCCGTCGTTACAGTCACTGTGTCAATCCATTTTGTCCTCTTTTTCACCGGTCCTCTACCAAGAAGGTAAGAATGCTATACTTTCCCTTTACTTTACCAAGTACGGAAGGTGAAAATTCTCACCAGCATGGAAGGTAGTGGACCACCTACCACTGAACAACCCCAGCCTTCACATGCCTTTCTAGGACGTTTTCATGCCAAAAGCACTCATGATACCCATTCACTTCCTCCTCAAGATCGAATTATTCTGCCACCCAGAACAGCCCCTTCTTTTTAGCAGACAATGGACATGAGAAGCCACAACATTTAAGACAAGTCAGAAACCCAGCTCTCTGGGATGGTGTCTGGGGGGTCTACCAACTCGGAGGGCTTATGTGGAAATTGCACCATCGAAAACTACCACTGGAAGGAAGCCGTGTTGAGTGTTCAGGCCCTATGCTCACATGTCTGCATACTGGGGCTTATCTGACCCATTCCATTGCCCATCAATATGTCTACACTCCGAGTTGGCCATCTAGTCACTGAGGAAATAAAATCATATTGTGATAGTCATATTGGGATTGGAACCCAGGTCTCCATTCCAAATTCAACTGCTTCCGCTTTACTTGACCTCCTCCTGCTCATTTTCATCTTTCACAACTGTGTTGGTGTGTTCTCAAGTAAGATTTGATATCCACAGCCAGTCTGTGCCTGTTGAATCATAATGACTCCTTTATGGCACTCTTGACTGAGAAACCCCTCTTTATGTGGCAAATGTACCTAAGGGGAGGATGGTGGTGGGGACTGGATTGAAATTACCCTAGCATCTGGAACCTGGGTGTTGTATGCCCTGTCATATTACCAGAGCCTGATCTGTTGTGTGACACACAGATTCCCAGATCTTTATTAAGCACGGTATTTATAAGAGGAAACTCTAAGGCCCAAAGCAAAGGGCTTTGGGAAGAGATGGATTCTTTCACCATGTTCAGAGGCTGGAGACACCACTTGGCTAGCTTTTGTGGAAAGTTTGAAGCATGGAGTGAGAGGCTTTTCTGTAAGGTGTCTTTCAGTCCTGATCAAATCAAAGCAATCTAGTTGTTGTCAAGTCGGCTGTGACTGATGGCAACCCCATGTGTACAGGTTGTAACTGCTTGACAGAGTTTTTAAGTCGGTGGACTTTTGGAAGAAGATTATTAGGGCTTTCTTCCAAGGTACCACTGGTGGGTTTGACCCATCAACTTTTTTTTAGTAGTCAAGAGCTTAAAGGTGTAAATCTTAACAGGAGTAGAAAGCCTCATCTTCCCTCCATGGACTGGTTGGTGCATTTGAACCACTACTCTTATGGTCAACAGTCAGTGCATAACTCATTCTGCCACCAGAGGCCCTTGCCCTTCTTTATGGACCATCATCCGATATATTGGAGGGGCAGAGTGAGTAGGAAACACAGTCTCTTAAAATACTTGTTACTTGTTTTAGCTTCTGCCAAATCAGCCTGAAACCCTTTGAGGCCCCATGCACAAAGGGATGAAACCCTGCCCTGCCCTGTACCCTTACCATGATCAATTGTGAGTTGGATTGTTGTGATCCACTGGGTTTACACTGGCTGAGATTTCAGAAGTAAGTAACCAGGCCTTTCCCTCCAGTGCATCTTAGACTGAAGCCTCATAAGCACCACAGCACCACGTAAGCCTTCACAGCCGACAGATGGAGGGTTCACTTGGGGTGTACTGCCCGGGAATTGGACCCACATCTTCTACAAGGAAGGCAAGGGTTCTCCTCCTGAACCACCAATGCCCCCTCTCAAAACCTAGCTTCTGGTTATTTTGTTTTTTTAAACAACCGAACCATCCCCACCTGATGGAAATTCTATTTATTTTTTCCCTCTAGCCTTTATCAGAAGGGTTATAGTTTCATAGACCTGATATGTTTGCTTGCTCTCAAATTTGTCCTGTGCAGACAGACAGCCAACAAATTAACACTAAGTGTGTCAAACACGTTGTTAAGGGCCTGGCAGGGGACATACTGGACACACGTCTCCCAGTAGAGATAATAGACAGACATGATTTAATCACAGCTGGGATACACATTCTCAAGAAGCTCAGAGTCCTATGTGAGTGCACTTGCTTGAGCCTGATGACATGGTCTCGAAGACACGTGACAACGGCATTGTGAAGGAGGCAGGGTTAGTATCAGGACAGCTCCTCATAAAAAAGGGATGAGGTCATGGCAACTTTGGGGCCAAATAGAATCTTAATGGTTGCAAAACTGCCTTCAATTTATATGTCAGCTTAACTTTATTTCTGTTTCTCTACCACCAAGCAGCCATTACCCAGTTCAGGCATACTTAAGTTCTATCTCTTGCAGCTACACAGAGAAAGTGTCAAACATTTGCATGGTTTACTCCAGGATATTCACTTCTAGTCTGCCTGGCTGGACAGCTTCAAAGGAAATCTGTAGGCCTCTTGCCTGTCCTCTCCAGATCTGGGGCAAGCGCCAAGCCTTCAGCATCTGGCTCCTGGCCTACTGAGCCCTGCTTCAGCGTCTCCAGTTTTCCAGAGCGAAAGGACTGGCTCTATTTTCCATTTCTTCTTGATGACACTCCTACTTCCTCCCACATTCCCAGTATTCTGCAGGCCTCTTTGCAGACTAGGGCATGGTATGCGTTTCAACACAAGAAGAAAACACTGCTGAATTTCATGCTTCCTCCATTTGGGGCTCTATCCATAGAGTTTCCTCCTCCCCAAATTTCTTTGCTTTTTCTCTCTTCCCTTTCTTTTGATATTCACTGTTGATTTTTTTTCATCATTACAAAATTAAGTGGTACTTATTGTAAAATCTTAGGCTTCCCTGAAGTCTAAATGACCAAGATGATCACGACTCCTCTAAACTTTAGTAGAAGCAAGTCTTAGAAATCAGCAGTTTGAGTCCTCACTCTGAGGCCAATTAGAAGTTCCCATGGACTTTCTAGGATGCTCTAAGGCAGTGGTTCTCAACCTTCCTAATGCCATGACCCTGTAATACAGTTCCTCATGTTGTGGTGACCCCCAAACCATAAAAAAATTTTTGCAACTCCATAACTGTCATTTTGCTACTGTTATGAATTGGGTGATCCCTGTGAAAGGGTCACTGGACCCCCAAAAGGGTCGTGACCCACAGGTTGAGAACTGCTGTTCTAGAATGATAGATCCTTTGGGACATAGGATCAGTTTAGCAGAGGAGAGAGTTTTGTCTAATCCTCTTCAGAATCTTGCTGACAGAATGTGGGAAATTATGCCTTTTGTTTGTCTATAGGCAGCTCTTGAAGAGAGCACAAACAGAGCTAACACTATCACAGTCACTGCTGCTACTACCACCACTTCCATCTCACCATTCTTCACCACCACTTCCATCTCACCATTCTTCACCACCACTTCCATCTCACCATTCTTCACCA
>NW_022105908.1:157001-163816 GCF_000313985.2 Echinops telfairi
CACTTCCATCTCACCATTCTTCACCACCACTTCCATCTCACCATTCTTCACTATTACTGCTCCCACATCACCTCCACTATAACTACTGACACCATCAATAACATCACTGTCACCACCTTGCACCTGACCCAATGCCATCATCACTCTAATCACCACTATCACCATCTCTATCTCGCCCACCACCACCACCACCACCACCATCATCACAACTATGGCCTCCACAGTTGCTAATCAATAACCTTATCAAACTGCGGTCTCAACATTTATGGAAAATACCTTCTCTGAGCCAGCAATGGATCAATCGCAGAGACCTAGTCTAAGCTACCTACAGACTTTCTAACATCTCCCTTGGAGACATTTGCATTTCAGTTACTTCACTGACCTCCATATCCCAGGGACAAATCCTTTACACGTGCAAGAATAAACAAGCTCTGAAGTGGCCCCTGGAAGCAAGAGAGGATGTGACAAAGGGGCCTAGGAAGTGCTTTCTAGGAATCAGAAACCATCAAGCTCTTAACCTGAGGTCCACAGACCTCCAAGAGGCTCATGGATAGAATCCATGAACTTGGGTATGAAATAATCACAGCTGTATGTTCATTAACGATGAACAGAATCCTCACATTTGTGTAGTGGCTTTTTCTCTAGTTGACATAGCAGGTATTTCCTGTCACATGAACTGCATATCTGGGAATACTGTTTATGCTCATTGCTCCCACAAAACCATGGAAGTCAGACTTGCTGTTACATCTTGCAATTTAATGCATTAAAAAGAAAACTTAAAGTATGTTTCACACACGTATTTAAATTACTTAGTTTCAAAAGAGTGGTTTCCTAATCCTATGCATGTTTTGCCACAACAGCAACAAAATGTTAGAACCATTGATCTCCCTCACCCTTTTCCTGACTTTTATTCTTTCAGGTCATCTTCCTATTGGATATTTAAAGTAGCCCAAGTCTCTCTTCCCTAACATTCACTCCAAGAAGCAATTGTCATTTACAGTTTGACTTCTACCTATTCAGCTTCTCTTTCCAATGCAAATACACATATTCCATGTATACAAACACAGAGTGTCTAATAATATGCAATTATGTAATTGCTTTCTCATAAATGCCTTTCCCTGTTGTGTAGAAATTCATCTCATTCTTCTGATCTCTGTGAGGTGCCAGAATTCATTTATCTTTCCTTCCCCTAGTGGATATTCAAGCTGGTCTGATTTTTCTCTATTTCAACTAGTGTTGAGTGGACTTTGATGCCTTTTCTGAGGTGGTGCCTCCCCAGGCTTTCTCATGGCCACCTGATTGAGTATATTAGCAGCTTTCTAAGACCCTTTCCTGAGATGCTGATGTGTGTGAGACATGATAAAGTAGTACCATCCGTTGAGGGAGAACATCCCGCCTGTGTGCTTCTTCTCCTGTAGGCCTTAGAGGAGTGTCCATGCATAACCATAGGTATATCCTGGCATCTAGAAAGCTTAGATAGGATGAACAGAGATCTTGATGCTCAAGGACATCAAAGCTTGAACATTTTGAATCAGGGTAGGAGTCATGACTGACTGACACTTCCTCATGTTCTTTGGGCCCCTGTACCATATCTTATCTCAGGACTCTGCAGATAACTGCACACATTGAGCTGAATACTCCCTGCCACCAAGGCGGTGAGAGTGGGGACATAATTTCACACCCAATATAATGAAGACGAAGGTCCTGGAAGTTGTGTAACGTGACCCTGGACTTTTAGGTGGTGGTGGTGGTTAGTTGCCAGCTGACACATGATGATCCAATGCACAACATGGTTCTGCACTAGTATCACAGTTGAGAAAAGAAAAAGAAATGTGTTCTGTAAGGCTTTGTATTTACAAATTCAATAATTTTTAAAGGAAATCTTTATTAAACATTATTGTCAATAAGGCCACCTAACTCACCTGCTCATTTGTCACACTGTCTTGGCTTGCATGTTGCTATGATATCAGAAGCTGTGCGACCAGTATTTAAAATGTCACCAGGATTACCTATGGGGAAGAGGTTTCCGCAGAGCTTCCAGACTAAGACAAAGAAGGCAGGCCTGGCAATATACTTCTAAAAGTAAGCAAATGAAGCCTTATGGGTCATACTAGAACACTGTCTGATTCATGGCGAAGCATTTCTTTTTCTTTTCTCATTTAACACTGTTATCATGACTAACCCTGGAAGCCAAGAGTTTCAGATCTAACTCATTCTTCTGAATAGCCAATTAAAACAATAGACCAGCTGATAAAATGTATAACGAAGGACATAAAGAAGTGCATTCCGCAGGACCGCAAGCTATGAAAACACAAGGGTCAGTATCTGCTCTGAAACAGAGGTCAGAAAGTAAGAAGGGGCCAGAAAGAAGGCCAAAGAAAAGTGGGGTCCCAGGGAAGACGTGGGAGAGTTCTGTTACATTGAGGAGGTTTGCACCGATGTCACCAAACAAAATGCATATACATTGTTGAACAGAAAACTAATTTGCTCGGTAAACTTTCACCAAAACTGTAACAAAAATGTCACTAAATAAGAGAATCACCAAATAATAAAATAAATAAATATCTGGTTCATGCTCCCTTGAAATAAATTTTTCCTGGTTTGATTTAATTATTTGATAGGAACAACACTCAAGTCTTTGAGATCTAATTCTTTCTCGCTGACCTGCCGTCAGAGTTGGCTGGATGCAATGATGCTTTATATTTGTCTGGAATTTACGCATTTTCAATGTGTTTACTTATTTTATTTTTCCCCCAGCCACTCCCAGATGAGGAAACAGACTCATTATGAGAATGCCCTGACTCAAACAGTAGGGAAGTGCATCTGCTGTTCAGGCTCCCCTGTTGTCACCAGACTGCGCGGTTTCTCCGTGTAGGCATCGATCGCCCTTCTCATTCCACAGCCCTTGCTCGGGATCCTCCCTGCGGTTTGGCAGCTCCGCACACCTCTGCAGAGAGCATGGTGCAGCCCCTGTCTCGGGACACATGTGCCCATCAAGCAGTCATGGAATCCTGCTCAAATTAGAACCAGAGTCACACTTGTCCCTGTGCCTTCTTCCTGGAGTTCAGCCTGCAAGTTGGTTTGGGCTGAAGTTGCTCTGTGGGAGAGGACTGTGGTGGAGGCTCTGCTGTGAGTCCGGTGATTGGCATTGCATCATGCCAACTTAGGGCTGTGGGAGAAGAATTCTTCACTGTTGGGTAGATGACTGAGAATACATTATCTCTACTGTTTCTGATCACCTGATGAAAATGGTGTTACTAAACAAATCTAGAGTGACTATAAGTGACTGGCACCACTTAGAATTGTGCAGTCGCACAACCAGCCCAATCTACAGGAACTCTGAGAGGAAGCCGTGCTTTGTTTGAAACCTGACGGGAGTTAGCTCATAGGGGCTCGCTTGATGAGGGGGAGAGCGAGCGAGCATGAATGTGTTTTATATGTGTGTATGAATGGTGAGGTTGGGGAAACACTACATTTAGGAAAAACAGCTTTAGTGATGGTATTGAGATGATCTGCTTTTAAGCCTATGTCTACAAATTATTTGATACCCCTCCTTTGAAAAGATGGAACGGAATTCCCCTTAAGTGTGGAATAGGTAGTATAGGAGGTTGCACATTGGGCTGCTAACTATAAAGGTGGCAGTCAGAACCCACCAGTCACTGTGATAGAGAAAGATGAGGCTTTTTGCTCCTGTAAAGATTTATAGCTCTGAAACCAGAATGGGCAGCTCTACTCTGTCCTTCAGATGCACTATTAGCACTGACTTGATGGCAGTGAATTGAGAGCTGAGGGTGGGGCTGGTGCCTTCTCTTTGTCTTGGATTACTTGCTCTGGGAGAATACCGCTTCAGAGAACCCAGGCGCTATTCATGTGAGAGGCCCATGTGTTGAGGAACTGGAGCTTCCAGTCAACAGTCACGTGAGTCAGCTTGGAAGCATATTCTCCAGCCACTTCCCATGACAGCAACCTGGGCCAACATCCTGACTGAGCCCATGAGACACCCTGCGCTGGAATGCTGCAGCTAAGCTGCTTCTAAATGCTTATTCATAATAAAATCTGTGAAATAGTAAGAATTTGCTGTTTTAAGGTCATTTGTTATGCCGCCATAGAGAACTAGTTCTGGGAGGAAGGAGTTCAGCTCATATAAGGCCTTAAAAGGTCAGGATGGTCTAGCAGAAGTAATGGTCTTCAGACTTCAGAGTTCATGAAAGTTGTCTTATGCATGTGCTAAAAAATGTCGGTTCCTGAGACTCACTTTCTGATCACCTGATTCCACTGATCTTTAATTTGACATATTTAGAGACCATATTTTGAGAAGTACTGGTGATTTTTTGACTGAGTGACTCAGATGAGGCTGGTGGATAATGGACGAATGTGGGCCATGTTACAGCAGCAGCAGCAGCAGCAGCAGCAGCAGCAGCAGCAGCAGCAGCAGCAGCAGCAGCAGCAAAGCAAGTGTTTATCCCAAGAGCCATGGGAAACCGCTGCAGGACTTCCAATAGGGAAACAGCTAAATCCAAACACAGTTGGAAACCCATTTGGGTTTCCTGTCTCATCAACCCGTCAGTGTGGGCACTGGTTTACGATGGTCAGGACTTCAGTATGGGAGATAAAGCCGAGCTCTCATGGCGCGCTCAAGGAATTGAAGGAAAAAATGTACAGAAGCTTGCACACCCGAGTGAGAGCTCTTTGTTGAAAGTGATCGAAGTGAAAGGTGATTCCCTCTTTATAACTAAGCTGAGACTGTTGAGCCTTTTTTGCACACCCCTTTGATAACTGAGAGAATTCGTGAGATATATGAAAATTACTTGCTCTAGAGTTCCAGAATGGTAGAATAGAAAGATTATCCAAGATCACTTTACAGACTCCACTAATTTTAGCCCCCGCTATCAGGCTGAGTTTTTGACAAGAGAAGAGGCCTGGTGGACTGGACAGGGATCAGTGGGATTCCTGGGAAGGACAGTGGCATGACTGGGTGTGGAGAAAGAGGATGGGGGAGACTGGATACGGTCAAACGTGGGCTGCTGTCTTAAAAAAGAAATAAAGAAAACCAACCATGGAACTATCAGTCACCATTGATTTTTCTAAAGGGATGTTTTTCAAGCTTCTATTCCTCAACCAGATGGAGTTGGCATCCATGCCCTCTTTTCAGGGCTTGCGAAAGTGTGTGTGTGTGTGTGTGTAGGGGAGTGGGTGAATGAGGAGATGCTGGAAAAATAGAATAAACTGTGGGTTTTTTCCAATTCCTTGGGTTCGGTTCTTCTTTTCTAATCATCCTATCTTCACATGAAATGAGTGAAACAGAAGGGTCCATTTTGATAAGTCGGGTGTAAAGAATTTGAGAGACACTGCTGTAGTATTTTTCCAAACAGCCTGTGGCAGCTATTCCACGGCCCTCCCATTTCAGCACATGCCAAAGGCACCTTATTGCAGGCACTGCCAACAGAACTTTCCCTCAACTTATAGGAGGAGCCAGGGAGTGACTGACCCAGAAGACCCCTAGCAATGACAGATGAGAACTGGCAGTTAAATAGCCCAACTTGCTTGTTCTTAAATTGGGCAGAATAACTCCAAAGCATGTTTTACATGATTTCTAGCATTCCAGAGCTGCTCAAGATTGAATGAAGATTGAACCCGACATTGATTTCGTATCCTGCCTTCTGGAATCACCTCTTTGGTAGATGCCTTGTTCTCAAATCCTGCCCTGAGAATCCGCTCCTAGACAGCTCAGTTGAGTCCATCATCCAAGCAATCCCTAAAGAATAAAGTGATGCAGAAGTAAAGAGATACCTTTCTGGGAGAAGAGCGCTGGTTTGCATTTCGCACGGATTGCAAACACTCTTGTAAAAATTGCCACGGCAATATATGTGTGGTAAAACAGAAGCAGCAACAGCAAGCCGACCATGTAGTAGAATACGGAGTCATTCTCTCCACCAAGCTTGCTGCCTGTCTTTCATGACTATGAGCTTGGGACCAACTCAGTGGCCGGGCGAGAGTTTGTTTTGGCTTAGTGATGACTACCATCACCCCATCACTAGATTGGGGCAGACCCTTTGGACACTTACCTATAGCATTTTGAGACCTGAAATTAGAACATGACATCTCTCTGGTCACAAACTTCTTCAGAATTTCTCATCTCGCCGGAGGTAAAAGCTACAACCACACAGACCCTCTCCCTTTCCTTTAGGATGTATTCTGCTTACACACACCTCCCTACTTTTGTTCTTGCACTTGCTCTTGTACCGGCTGTTCCATTTGCCTTGTGCTTATGTATCTGTGCCATTCTTCACCTACATTTCTTACAAGACTCACATACCCCATTCACAGGGAAAATCTTTTCTAAGGACCTTATTTAAAGTTGTATTCCTTCCCCTTACTCCTCACACTCCTCCTCTGCTTAAAAGCACACCCTTTACTTGTTGTTTATTGCCTTTCTCCATCTCTTTAACTGGTTACCAAAATGGCATTCAAACGATTCCGAGGAGGCCCGGCTGAGTTGAAAAGAGCACGCACACAACCTTTCACTTTGGTACCTTTCAAGGTTTGTTCACTGCAGTGTCACCAGTGCTCCAAATAGTTCCTGGCACATGGCAGTTGCTCAGTAAATCTTTGTGGAAAGAATGCACAAATGCGTGCACACACACACTCACACACTCCACCTATAATAGCAACTGTGGTTTTGTCCCACTGCATTTTCTCTTACCAGCCTTGGAGCCCATCTCTCTTAGAATATATAAAACCACCGCATTCTTTTGAACAGCTGCAGAGGGAGCTGTTGTATGATGTCATAGTGCATGTACTTAGCTCCATTTTTA
>NW_022105908.1:164419-166107 GCF_000313985.2 Echinops telfairi
TCTTAGAATATATAAAACCACCGCATTCTTTTGAACAGCTGCAGAGGGAGCTGTTGTATGATGTCATAGTGCATGTACTTAGCTCCATTTTTATGGACATTTAAATTGTTTCTGGACTTTAGTCATGGCAAAAAGTGCTGTGCAAACAGTGCTGTATCTTTGCTCATATTGGTGATCATTCTCTGCAAGATATCAAGATTCCTTGAAAGTGAAATTGTTGGCCATGCACACTACTATTTTAATGAGTATTATCGAGTTGCCCTTCCTAAAGATCACACTGATTTACTCTCTTGCCCATAGTCCATGAGAATTTTGTTTCCTTACATCACAATCAATGATGTGCATTGATTTAGGTTAAAAACAACATTCATTGACATTTTAACTCAATTTTTTCTTAGTGGTGAATTAGAGAGGACTTTTGCATTAGTTTGTGAACATTTTCTATTGCTCTTTTGTTTTTAGAGAACAACTTGTGTGCTTTGCTTATTTTTGTACATGAGTATTTGTTTTTGCTGCAAATAAGTGTGTAAATGTGGTAGCGTATATAGGTGGCAAAGTTATGAAAACCTCTTGAGCTTAACCAAACACATTGAAAAACTAAGTCCATGAGGCAGGGGAATCAGGCGCATAGTCTTGGGGGACACGAAGGTAAATTGGCATAGTTCCCAAGACAATGTTCTCTATCCTGCTCTGGCGAGCAGAGACTGGGATCTTAAAAGCTTGTGAGTAGCCATCTCCTCACCAGAGGAAGAAGAATATGAAAAATGAAAGACATATGGAAACATTTAGTCCATGGACTACTGGACCACAAAAATATCAGCCCCCATGACCCTGAGACCAGAACTAGATGGTGCCTGGTTACTGCAACCAACCGCTCTGAAAAGGATTGCGTTCGAAGGTCCTTGATAGAGAAAATGTGAAACAAAACCCAATGTAATAAAAGACACCAGGTTTGGTTAGAACTGGGAAGATCAGGTCTGAAACGGAACTCACCAGAATATTAGACTCATGACATTTAAAGATCCACAGGATAACATGCACTCAAGGATAAAGTGCAAAGACTTAGGAAAGAAGAAGTGCTGGAAACAGGAAACGGGAAACGTAGATACATGATGGTGCCTTGAAGACATTGCAACAGATGAACTGAAACAGAATGTGTATGAACTGTTGAATGTAAAACTGATCATCTGCCCTGTGCACCGCCATCTAATTCACAACAGAATGTTATCAAAAATGAGCCCTTGAACTTTTACTTGTGGCTCACAAGTCCTATTTTTATATTCTTTACATATTATTCCTTTGTCCTTCACTTGTCTTTCAAATATTTTCTTCTGTTTCATTTGTATTTTCACATACATTGTTTTTAGTTTTTTTGTACAGACAAAATTCAAAATATCTGTATGGTCAGATTCATCAATATATTTTTTCTTTTTTTCATCCTTTGTAAAAAAAAGATTCATCAATATTTTTATATATGAATTCTGTCTTATTTAGAAAGGCTTTTATTTGGTCTCCCAAGAGTATATGAAAAGATTATTTCATGATTCTTTTTTTTCTTTTATAGCTTTTTTCCCCCTCTTTTAAACATACATTCTTGATTCACCTCAAATTTATGTTAGCATAAAGGCATGAAAGATGATTCAACTTGACTTTTGTCTACTTGATTAGCCAGGTCTTAGAATATATAA
>NW_022105908.1:166605-180822 GCF_000313985.2 Echinops telfairi
CTTGATTCACCTCAAATTTATGTTAGCATAAAGGCATGAAAGATGATTCAACTTGACTTTTGTCTACTTGATTAGCCAGGTCTTAGAATATATAATGAGTAAGCTATCTTTTCCTCAACTATTTGAATTTTGCCTTTCTTATATACTAAATTATTCTGTTTTCCAGACTTCCCCCCGCCTCTCTGTTTGAG
The DNA here is from genome assembly GCF_000313985.2 of Echinops telfairi. Classification (NCBI taxonomy): domain Eukaryota; kingdom Metazoa; phylum Chordata; class Mammalia; order Afrosoricida; family Tenrecidae; genus Echinops; species Echinops telfairi. The sequence continues at coordinate 166,797 of NW_022105908.1, forward strand.
TTCATTGATCTGTCTGTCTATTTATATGCCAGAATCAAACTGTTTTCATTAATGCAGTTTTAACATCTCTTTTAACATTTGGCAAGTAAGAAGGAGGCCTGAGGGCCTTTCTAAACTTTGTTCTGATTGTCACATTGCCTTTTGGAAAGAATGAAAACTATTTTCAGGTGCCAACCTGCCTTTTTTTTTTTTTCCTCTTTGGTAACCCAAATGAGGAATAGTTTAAACCTAATGTTAACTGACAAGTCTCACTTTCCTACTGAGAGGTCCACGTCTCTAATGATGGTGTAATAGAATAAAAATGATTTTATTTCGTCAACTTCCCTAAAAGTATTGCCCCATGTATAGGTTAACATAATAAAGTTATGTCATATCTCAGGTTCCTTCCAGTGGGTGTGATAGGAAGGGTTCAATCTTGAATTTACTGACTAATTCAGCAGCCTGAGACATCCATAAAATACAAAATTACAATGGAAGAAAAATACAAATCAGAAAAAGATCCCACTTTTCACATCCTTGGCATATATGAGTGCTGCAAATGATTGCCCCAGATACTCAATAAAGCCCAAAAGTACATGGCATAATCAGGTCAGGTTGTGGGACTGATACACAGTGCCAGAGAATTAAGGTAAGCACAAGCACAGGCTTGGTTTGTTTATTTACTAATCTAAAAGGAACCATTTCCCCCCTTACCTTCCTAACACAGCAAACCTCCTGCTTCTGGGCATGGCTGGTATCTACCTCTCTGTCAACCCCACATTACCCTTCCTACAGAATCAAAACCTCTTTTCAGGTTTGCATTCCCTGAAGGGTTGGAGTACCCATGAAGCAGAGTAAGCTTGCCTGTGTTTACCTGGCTAATTGGGGGATCTGCCCCTGCTGATTCAGGACCAGTTCTGGCAGAGTAGGTTTTCCTCTACTTCTTCCTGGAGTAAACGGGGGCTGCCTTCAGTCCCTTTTGGGCTCAGTGGGAGCTTGGTATGCAGTTAATGTTTTGAGTGGGAGACGTGTAGGAAACAAAATCAGATATTTAGACTTTTTCTTCCCCTTCTTCTCTCTGCTTCTTTCTTTTAGAATATTTCTGGCTTGCATAGGAACAGACCCTCATTGTGAGCCATTGCTCTGAGCCGTTTGGCAAGGATATAGACTACAGCCTCCTGAGAGATCAGCTTTGAGAATGTACTAGAAGCCCAGACTCTGGTTCCTTAGCGAAACAGCTACAAGACAGCTCTAGGCTTACTCCTAGCCCAACCTCGACCTAGCTGAGTGGGAACTATTCTGTCGCATGACTCCCCGCCCCCTCCCCACTCCTCAAGCATCTATTCCCGTAGAATTGTGCACTTTCTCACAAGAAATTAAAATGACCAGGGCTTGGCCAAGGTGAGCCTCAGTCCCACACAAAAGGTTCCTAGAACAAAAATCAATTTGTTTCTTCATTCTACAAACACTCATTGAAACCTAATATGTGCTTTAACAAATATTCAGACTCCCAAAACTCACTGCTATCCAGTTGATTCCAACTCATAGTGCCCCACACCAGAGTAGTACTATCTTGGTGGGTTTCCAAGACTAAATCTTTACTGGAGCAGAAACCTTTATCTTTCTTCTGCAGAGCAGCAGGTGGCTTTGACTTGCTGATTTTGTGATTAGCTTCGGGTTACATTATATTCAGGTTACATATAATGGGTTACATTACACCACTAGCGTTCCTTTCGAAAGATATCAGAGATGGACAAAAATAATTTTCTGTCAGTAGCCTGCTGGGAGGAAACCAATGGAAAGTAGCTTGTCATAGGTTGCATTTTGCCTGGCCTCCCCCCCCACCCCCGCCACCCCCAAAGTGTCAACTTGGCTAGTCCATGATTCACAGTATTGTATGGTTGTTGTGATCTGATCATCCTCCATGCTGTGATGTAGTGTAAATCCTAGCCTTTGATTATGAATCCGTTTGGGAATGAACTCTCAGTTATGTTAATGAGACTGTCAGTTATGAGCTGTCAGTTATGTTAATCAATATATTTTGATCTCACTAACCCTTTAACTGCCCTACAAGAGAGAAAAGGAGACAGAAGGGAGCAGAGAGGGAGAGGGACTTGACTATCAGCAAAGAAGGAGAGCCTGAAGTAAATCAAGTCCTTTGGACCCAGGGTCTCTGTGCTGAGAACCTCCTAGACCTAGGAGAAGATAGATGCCAAGACACATGGAGATCTCAAAGCAACACCTGACCTACAGATGTTGGTAGGAGGCAAGGACCTTCCTCCAGACCAGACAGAGACAACCTTAGTCTAGACCTGGTGCTGTGAATTTGGACTTCCAGCTTCCTAAACTGTGACAGAGTACCTTTCTGTGGGTTAAAGCCAGCACTTATGGCATTTCTGTTATGGCAGCCTGAGATAACTAGAGACACAAGGCAAAGGGTGATCTTTATTCATCGATAAGTTGTAGAATAAAAGTGCCATTGGACGTGAGGACAAGTGTGGCCAGTAGGGGAGTAGGACATTGAAAGAAGTCCTCCTGGGAGACATGGAGCTGAAGGTCACAGTGACATGGAAAATGTCATTTTATCGGGAGAAAGCAAGGGCCCCTGGGTGGTACAGATGGTTTTTTGATTGTCTGTACCTGACAACTTGTCTTGAACCACTCAGTAGGTTGCAGAAGAAAGTGAGATCACAGCCGTTGAGCACCTTGAGGAGCCAGCTCTGCTGTGGCCCGCGTGAGCTCATTCTGGGTTGGAACTGACCTGTAGCAAGGTGTCAAGAGAGACACGACCCCTTTGCTCACAGGAACGCTGGCTGTTTTGGTGTGTCTGAAATTGTGAAGGGTGCCCCTGGGCTAAGGGTGAAAGATAAAGATGTACAGAGGTCAGACCTTTCCAGAACATGGTAAGCAGTGTAATGGCACAGGCGGCTTACAGCGAATGAAGCAGTTCAGATCACCTGTCAAGGCTTTAGTGACTGCAGACACTGGGGCTTTGGAGAGGGAAGAGCTGTTAAGAACTCTATGACTTCCCCAGAACTCCCTGGAATGGGCTACTTCTTGGAAGCACATGCTGTCCCCTGAGGAGCTGCATGCACTAGAGGCGCTGTGGCAGCTGGCTGCTCACGTCCAGCACTTGAGATGAAATCTGAGGTCCTGGAATCCCCATGCATAGGGGCCTGGGCATGTTGAACAAGCCAGCCCCACAGAGAATAGTGTTCCTCAGCGGATTCCCCAATTGACAACTCCTCTGAATCAAATACCTCTCCACAGATGCTCGACTAGCCTGAGGGCTTCCCTAGGCATATTCTATTTTGCAGCTTGTCAACAAAAAAGCCTAGATGACCATCACTCTGTCTAAGAGGGTCCTCCAGAGTGATTGGGCTTAATGTGTTTTCTGAAATTATACCTTTCTGTGAAAGCCCATTTGTGATGACAAGATATTTATAGACCAGGAATTCATACAGAAAGATGCCAGTGCTCAAAGCTATGTGATGTAGTGGATTGGATTACAGTGTACTCCAGCAAGCACCCTGGCTTTCAGACTGGACTTCCTGCTTTCTTAGCTGGGGGCTCCCTTTTTGAGAGTGTTCCCACAATGATCTGCCTATAAAAGTTTCTCCCCACCAGACACTAAAAGTCCCCAGAGGGAAAGAAGCATTTCTCCCTCATCTTTGCACCCTAGCACTTAGCACAGTGCTTTGCTTGGAGGAGAGGCTCCAGAGCGCTAATGACAGGGGAATGTAAATGAACTGAGCTCGGGAGACACTGGTACCACTCAATTGTGTTTGGTTTCTTGACTGCTGCTTTTGTGAGTGCAGATTATGTGTCCAAGTAAAGAGCTGGACAACTTCTACCAGTTTTTGTGTTTATCGTGATTTTTTTGTATTGGTCTAGTTGTGAGGATTTTCGTTTTCTTTACAGTTGCTACAAACATGGGCTCAAAGCTATGAGCAGTTGTTAGGATGATGTGGGACCAAGAAGTGTTTCGTTCGATTGCAGAGGGTCACTGTGAGTCAGGCCCGACTCGATGGCACTTAAGAATAGCAACAACACAGCGACAGCAATTATTGATGCCTCTCCTTCCCGTACTTCTGCGCCTTGGCTTCTTCACTCAGTGGACGAACCGTAGGCCTTGCAGGAGTGTGACATCCTGAGAACGGGCCACAATCAGATGACTTCATATAGCAGGAAAATGAAGCTTACAGGAAGAAAGGCTGCCCTGGGACCCTTGGACCTCTCTTTCCCAGAAAATGGTTTTAATTGGAGGTGTCCAGATCTGTAGACGGTTTTGCCTCTGTGGCCATTACTTTGGCCCGTGCAGCATCCTTCCTGAGTGCTCAAGCTGAAGGGTCAGCTGCTTCAGAAGATATCTTACATCTGATGGCTGGTAGCTCTTCCTTGAACATGACTTCCTTCTCAAATGAATGTTACGTTCCTACTGTCCCAGAATTAATTTCCTATTATACCTTTAGGAAATGATTATAAACTTATAGACCTGCCACACTCATAAAGCAGATACAACATTTAACATTTATCTGTTGAATGGCTTTCTATGCATGGAGAACTTTTAGTTATATCCATATCATTTATTTATTTGGTCAGTTCCTTTTTGCAGTCATGGAGATTGTTTTTGTCTCCAAATAAAATCATATGTGGAAACTTGATAAATACTACCAAACTTCACATCAAGACACAACACAACACAACCTAACACAACACACCCTAACCTCACCTCACCTCCCCTAACAGTCCCCTGCTCTCAAACGGACTCAGATTCATGGCGCTCTCCCATGTGTCAGTGAACCGCACTCCATGGGACTTCCAATGGCTGAAATCTTGTGGAAGTGGCCACCGGGCCTTCCTGCTGAGGTCCCTCGGGGCTGACTTGAGCTGCCAAATTTTTTATTAGTAGCCAAATGTGTTAACCATTTGTATGTTGTTGCTGCAGTCTGGTGTGTTAACCAGGCAGGAGCTGAATGACTCTGCTTGGCTCCAGGGTGCATCCAGCGTGCTCTTCCTTTTCCCTGGATTGGCCACTGGAGCCTGTGTGGGAGATCTTGAGGCTTCAGTAGGAAAACCACTAGTTTTAAGAAGCCCTAAATTATGAATCCTTTCAAACATGATTTAAAATAAGTTTCCGATGTAGATTGCTATGCCCGTGCCCTACTGTCCACCTCAAGATTCCATTTCAGTAATTTGGGTTTCAATGCCAAACCTTTTTTGCACCTCGATAGCCATAAGAGTCCACAGCTCCTCTGTCTCTCCCTAAACAGCATGGCCTCCCAGTGGACTCCTTCTTAATGTTCCTCAAACAAAAGCACCTTTGCTCCCTGTCCAGTTGTTTGCTGTCTTTCCCTTTCTTTTCCCAACTCTATCTAAGTGACCACGTGTGGCTGGAATGTGCCTCACCATCCCTAGTCTCTCTGGCTATTGTAGTTCGCCATCAACTGCAGGGGAGAAACCATGTTTGAGGATGGAGCTTAGCTAGGTGAGGGTGAATGAGCCACCCTCACCTGCATGAGCTGACCTGGTAAGAAATGAGGCCAAAGTCCATGTTTGTTTGAAGATATGCACTAGGCGGGAGCACAGGAGGGGTTTGAGGGAAGCAGTCCACAATCCACCCAGAGACTCCTACAGAGGGAGAGAAGGCAGACCTATCACCAAGAAGCTACCACCACGAGTCAAAACAGAGGGGGCTTGAGCCCACCTGTGAGCCTCCTTACACCCTGCTGAATTTGTCATTGATGTGGTAACACAGGAAAAAGCTCTGTACCCATGCTGGGAAACAGGAAAAGTTGTCAGAGCTCTGAGGAATGTTTGCATGATGCAGTGAGGACAAGAAGGATTATGCCACTTGAGAAGGGCCATCTATGAAGGCAAGGGCACAGGTGGAAGGGACCTCTCCCTGGCGAATCTCTCTGCAGGGGATGTAGGAATGGAACGAGCACACAGGCCTGCACTCCGGTGCCAATATCGTGGACTGGCTGGTGGTGCAGTCTCAGGAAGAGGCCGTGAGACCAGTGGAGCCTGAGTTGGGGCCACGGGCTCCACCTTATCTTTTCAGTTGATTGGACTCCCAATCTAATAAAGCAAAACAATTTGCAATTTGATTAGAACTGGGTTTCCTTGCTTAAGTTGTTTTATCTCAGCTCACACTTCCCATGGAGACACAATTTGAGGCCCCACATTTGAAGGGTGATGCAAATTTAAACTTTGAGAACCCTTCTTGACTGAACGTTTTCTTGAGGAGAAATGCTGTCTGTATTATACTGCATGGTTCCCTCTTATTAATGCTGTCTGTTTTCTTCTCTCCACCACTCATCTGCTAGTTTGTCACACTGTGGTGGCTTACCTGTTGCTACTATCCTGGGATCGATTACACCAGCGCTTCAAAGACCAGTAGGGTCACCTATAGTACAAAGGTTTCCACAGAGCTTTCAGACTAACACTAGCTAGGAAGAAAGGCGATCTACTTACAAAACATAGCCACGGAAACTCCATGGATTATAACAAAATATTGTCTGATATAGAATGGAAGATGAGCTTCCTTGGTTGGAAGGTGCTCAGAATACACACTGGCTATCACTGTTGACCTGGGCACATCAAGCATCATGAAGACATTGCAGGAACAGACAATGTTTTCTTCACGGGTACAAAAACAATGTCTTGTTTAAGGATCAGTACAAGCTTGGTCCTTCTGAGGTGTTGGTTAAAGATGTCACAACTGAATGTCTTAACCAAATGCAATACCATTCTATTTTCTTCGATATTAGCCACTCCTCCACTCTCTGGTATTTTCTCTCACACCCCAGTGTCCTGTAATTTGCTGCAATGTCTCACGGAACATATGAGCTGTCAAAGAAAGGGCTCACAGGTTTCCATGGAAGCTGGTTGAGCAGGTCAGGTGGTAGACTGCTGCAGGCTATGTGGAGGCAAGCCAGATACAGAATTCCAGAGCAAGAGAGCCAACTTTGCCAATGTTGTTCGGCACTGCTGTTTTACAGAGATGCAAAACGTGAAAGTTAAAGGTCTTGCTTGCTTAGTCAGAAGGAACACACTGGGACCCACATCAAGATGCTTACCTGAGCCCTGATCCAGTGGTTTTTAAAGATGGTAACGGGATCTGAATGGTGTTCACCACCAGGTGGATCTGCAAAGCCTTGGTTGGGAAGGTCACCAAGATTTTTTTTTGCCCACATGTGGGTCTTTGATGGAGGTGGGTGCTTTTATTCTTCGTTATGTAGACCAATTTAACCTCTCATACCTACTGCCATAGAGTTGATTCTGATTCAGTAATGCTCCCCTACAAGGCTGAATAGAACTGCGCCATGGGGTTTGAGAGTTATAAATCTTTATGGAAGTAGACAGCCCCATCTTTATTCCTTGGAACAAATGGTGTGTTTGCATTGCTGACCTTGTGGTTTGCAGCCTAACATTACACTTACTATGCAATGAGGGTCCTTACTCAAACCAAACTCACTGCCACTGAGTCAGTGCTGACTCATAGTGACCCCCTGTGGGTTTCTGAGACCAATTGTTTACTGGAGCAGGAAGCCCAGTCTTTCTGCCTTGGAGCTGCTATTGGTTTAGAACTTATGAGCATGTGGATCACAAGCCAACCACTACACCACCAACGCTCCTAGCTCTTTCCTATGCTTCTCCTCTCATCACTCCTCTGTCAGTTTGTTGTACTGTGAGGGTTTGTATGTTGTTGTGATGCTGGAAGCTATGCCATTGGTAGTTCAAATTCCAGCAGAATCACCCCTGGTGGACAGGTTTCAGTAGAATTTCCAGAGTAAAATAGAATAGAAAGATGTATCTGGTGATCTATTTCCAAAAAAATTGGCCAGTGAAAACCTTATCACTGGCAGTAAGACATTATTTGAGATAGTGCCAGAATGTGAGCCCTTCAGATCTGAAGGCACTGTGATTGGGAAAGTGCTGTGTCGACCTTAATGATATGATGGAGAAAAATATTTGTAAATTCGTTTATCAATATAACATGATTCAAAATAATAGAAACAGTTGTGATCATCCATTAATAACCAGTATTGGATGTATGAAATATGCATCTAGGAAAATTGGAAGCCATCTAAAATAAAATGGAACATTTAAAGATAGTTATACTAAGCATTAATGAGCTGAAGTATGGTAGTCTTAGTCCTTTTGAGTCAGTCCTATGTTGTACCCTGCCAGGAATGAGACACTAAAGAGGACTAGTATCACCTTCACTGTCAAAAAGAGTATTTTAGGTTGTAAGCTGGAGTACAACACTGTCAGCGATAGAATGATATCCATATGGGTACAAGGTAGACTAGTTAACACAACTAATTCAAATTTATATACCAACCACTAATGCTATAGATGAAGAGATTGAAGGTTTTTACTACTTTCTGTAGTCTGAAATGAATTAAATATGCAATCAAGATACATTGATAATTACTGGTGATAAATACATAAATGTTAGAAACAAAGAACTATCAGTAGCTGGAAAATATGGCCTTGGTGAGAGAGAAGAAGCCGGAGAGTGCATGATAAAACTTTGCAAGTTCCACAATCTACTCTTTGCAAAGGCCTCATTTTTCAACAACATTTTATTGTACACTATATACATGTGTACCTCCCCAGATGTATCCCACAGAAATAAACTCACTACGCCTGTGGGAAGATACTTGTGGAGAAGCTCAATATCATTAGACAATGGGGCTAATTGTGAAACAATATAAATTGCTCATATGGAATTTAGAGACCATTTTAAGACTAGATTTGCTGTATTGAGCAGTAATGATTAAAGACCAGACGGACTGTGGAGTGACAGCAAATACATCATGCATGAAGAAACCAAAAGCTCATTACAGAGGCTAAAAAGGAAGAAAAGACCACGTTTTATCTTAGAAGAGATTCTAAAACTTTCTCTTGAATTTAGAGACGCTAAAGCAACTAGAACAAAATGATAAGGGTAGAACAACTGAGAGGAAAGAAAATTTCAAAGGACAGCTTGAGAAGATAAAGTAAAATATTTCAATGAAATGTGCACAGAACTGAAGTTAGAAAACCAGAAGGGCAGAACGCACGTAACGTTGTTCAAGCTAAAGGACTGAAGGAACAAAATCAAGCCCGAGTGGGACTATTGAAGGATGCTACGTACAAAATGCTCGCAAAGTTTTTGCTTGCTGTCCCTGTGACAGTGCACACTTCAGGTCTGTAGATCTTAATTCCAAGGGGAAGAATGCTGCCACCTGGAGACACACTGATTTCATCTAACTGGTAGGAATGTTGAGAATGCCTCCTGGCCATTTCGGACTCTGGGTCAAGTGATAAAGAAGACTATTACCTTATTAAGTGGTGAGATCAAATTTATTACCAAGGGATTGATAATACATAATGGAGGTAAAGAAGAATATGTTTGGAATCTAGAGATTCCTTAGTACTAACATGCCCATCACTAAAGTAAGTGGTAAACTACAGTCACCTAATTTTGATATGACTGAATTTTGACATGACAAGAATGAAGGCTTGGGTCACCCAGCCAGGCAAAGAACCCTGACCAGCTGAGGTGCTTGCAAAGGTCAAGGGAAATAAGGAATGGTTAGTGAAATAAAGCAGTTCTAAATGCCAGATATGGCCTGATGGTCAGCTGCAGAAATGAGAACTGTAATTGTTATGAGTGTTGACTCCATATACATATACATCAAAAAACTCTTTGTTTATAGATATGTAAAATATAACTGTGTTTTCAGTTGTATAAGGTTAGGTGCAAATATGAGTTTATTATTGTCTTTGGAGAGTTTGTATGGTTTAAAGAGATGTGTACAGGTGCCAAGTTGACAACAGGTGGACTGTGATAGTAAGGTTATGTGTCAACTTGACTGGGTCAGGATTCTCAATGATGTAGCAGTTAAGGTTTAGGAATCCCTCATGATGTTACGTAATACAATGCATTTAATTCTATAATGGAATCTGCTGAGAGCATCCAATATTTTGTAAGAAGATTGCGGTAGAGCACAACTCCATTCATTGTTCAGGTCACAACCCTGGTGGAATTGAAAGGAAGTTTCCTTGCGGTGTGAGCTAATTCCGATGTAAGAGAATATTGTGGTGAAGCTTTTTTGATTTTGTTATTTTGGCGGGGTCTGGATCCTGCATCTGGCTCCTCGATCTTTAGTTCTTTAGACGTGAGCCAATGTCCTGACACATTGCCTGCTGATCTTGGGGCCAACCTCCCATCTGACCTGCTGACTTTAGCTTAATTTGTTTCTCCAGTTACAAGCCTAAAATGTTGACATTAGATTCATCTGCTTCTGCAGCCTGTGGTGTTCCTGCCAATCCAGGATTCATCAGCCCCAAAGTTACATCAGTCAGGACAGGCCTCCAGCTTCACATCTGACCCATGGCCTTGTAAACAGACTTGACTTACCTGCTTTTACAACTGTGTTAACCATTTCTTTGATATTAGATTATATAAATATCATTCGTTTGCTTCTCTAGAGAACTCAGCCTAACCAAAAACACAGGCTACATCAAAGGAAGATGAAAATCATACAGAGTCACTGTATCAAAAGGATCTAGTCAACAATCAACCATTTTGAGAGGTAGCATCTAATCAAGAACAACTGTACTGAAGGAAGAAGTCCAAGATGCACTGAAGGCTTTGTTGAAAAACCAAGCTCCAGAATTGAAGGCATACCAAACTCACGGCCCCTGAGTTGATTCTCACCCACAGTGGCCCCCATATTGGGTTTCTGAGCCTGTACATTTTTACAGACAGGTAGCTTCATGTTTTCCCCACAAAGCAGCTGGTGAGTTTGGACTGCTGACCTTTTAATTAGCCATTCCATGCTTGTTCCACAGCACCAGCGTGGATCCCAAAAGCTTGTGCAGAAATCAGAACACCAGATCTACTGCTGTCAAACTGATTACAACTCATCGAGAGCCCAGAGCACAGAGTAGCATTGCTTGTTTTCACAAGGCTGCAATCTTTATAGATGCAGAATGACACACGATTCTCCAGCAGAATCACTGGGGAATGAGAGCTGTTCCCTATGTGGATAGCAGTCAGCCTCTTAACTATTATGCCACAGGGCTCCTTTGCCTGTCCAGAAACTAACCTTTTTAGACAGAACTTCTCTGGCCTCCTCAAACTACATACACATACAAATCTCTTTTAAGTGTTGCTGATTCTACTTGCTAGTTCCCCTCAAGACTCATGTTTCATCTAAAACACACTTAATTTGTGTGTGTGTATAGTACGTGTCTACTCAAAAAATATATACAAAGAAACTGTGAAAAAAGAAAGTTTATTCTACCACATAGAGGTGGAATGTCAACAATATTTGTATTTGTTGTTTATTCCTTCAGACTTTGTTTTATTGAACTACACACATAAATATGTGTTTATAGCTATATACAACTATGTATATATGTATATATTTGAATACATATTTACAAAAGTAGGGTTAAACACACACTATTTATTTATTTTCATGGGTCATTGGTGGCTCAGTGCTAGAGTTCCTAGTTTCCATGCAAGGGACATAGCTTAGATTCCCAGTCAATGCACTTCATGCACAACCACACCTGCCAGCGGAGGCTTGCATTGTGTGATGATGCTGAACGAGTTTCAGTGGAGCTTCCAAACGGAGATGGACTAGGAAGAACTTTCTGAGATCTCCTTCCAAAAAACCCCTCAGGTAATGAAAACCCTGTGGATCACAATGCAATACTGTTTGATTTTCAAGCAATCCTGGGGATGGTGCAGAACCAGGCATGGGAAGCTCATGGAACTGCCATGAGTTGGGGGAAGCTAAGAACATTTAGGAATTTGCAAAAATCGGATTAAATGCACACTAAATTGTAAACACTTCCTTCTTTCTAAATCAATAAATTCATTCACACCCTCATATTCAATGGCTGCTTTGACCATAACTCTAATTCACTTGCAGATTCTGCTTATTTCTGAGTTTAGAAGTGCGACATATGTGTTATAGCAGTCAGGGGCTGAAACTCACTAAGGAGGGTATCCAGGTCTCCAAGGGCCTCCTCGGGGACATGATGTTTCGGTGAAACTTTGGGGCTAATTGTATAGACATTAAATATTCAGTAAATGTGGACAAACTTGAAGAACCACCCACACTTAGGGAATTTTTTTTTAGACCAGACTTTCTGGGATTTATGCATCACTGCACAAAAATTTCTCATGACTTACAAGACCAAGAGGGAAAACAGTGCTGTTTTTCATAAACAGTCCAATATTTTGGCTCCAGGAGCAGTAGTTGAGGACACCTAATACATACAGCTGTGCCCACGATCTTGATGGAAGTCAGACCCAGTGCTGTGAGAATATAGGGTCTGCTTCATGGCCAGGGGGGAGGCTATGGTGGAGGCCCTGCAAGGCGTAACCAATACTCTGGTGACTGAAAGTATGGCTGAGATCTCTGGCATTGTTCATGGGAATGCCAGGCATTCTTAATGAGAATTCCAAGCACACCAGGGGCTATTGCCCAGCCTATGTGAATAAAGGGGGAAAAATCATTATCTTTGGGACTATCCCTATTGCAAGATACAGACACTTGTTATCTCGTGTACTCTGATGATTGGATCAGGTGGAAACTCCCAGTCTAGAGGCTCCCTAGAGGCTTCCTCCCTGCCCCGGCGCCCCCCTAGTCTTGGACTTACTCAGAGGAAGCACATTAAAGTGTCTGCCTCTGGGTGGCCATTTGGCGGGGGGTGGGGGTGGGGGGTGCAGAGCTCTTCACCACCCTGCTCGACCCCATTCCGTGGTTCCTTTCACATCCTTCCTGTCAGTTAGGAAACTCAGGACACAGTCAGCTGTATATTTATGGGCTCCCTCTGTTTGTACAGGTGAAACTTTGAAACTTAGAGCTCCATTGAGAGCTGTTGTTGTTAGATGCCATTGAGTCGGTTCCGATCCGTATCTGCCTTACACACAGCAGAAGGAAACACTGCCCGGTCCGGCACCATCCTCACAGTGGTTCCTATGCTGAGCCCACGGTTGCCGCCACTGTGTCAATCCATTTCATCGAGTCGCTGCCCCTCTGCTTTAGCAAGCATGACGGCCTCTCCATCTCTCTCCTAACAACGCTTCCAAAGTCAAAGGAAGATCCCCAGGGTTTATCTCTCTCAGGCTTTATCCACTCCCCCTCAGTCCTCTTTTGAATGCCCTCTGACTCCGGCACTATCTCCAGCAATGTCCCGCTTCCCTTCAAGAGACCCTCAGTATCTGACAGTGATTCCAAGCTATGCATAAGACTTTCAGTGGCTGCTGCCTCCCAGGTGGGCAGCTGATTACTTCTTTGTTGTTTATTCTTAGTCTGGAAGTTTCACTGGAACCTGTTCATTTTGGGTGACCCTGCTGGCATTTGAAATACCAGTGACATAGCTTCCAGCATCACAGCAACACACAGGTCATCACAGTACGACAAACTGACAGACCATGGTGGATATTGAGAGCATGTGTCCCCAAATGCCAGCCCTCCTCACGCATTAAAGTAGCCCTTCCTTTCCCGGCGCCTTTCTGCTCTAGGCGTGGATGCCTACACATAGAGTTCCAGAGCTCTGACCCTCACGTTCATTCACGTTTTTTATCAAGGTTAACGCTATAGTAAAAAGTTTAGTTCCACCTTTGAGTGGCACTAGAGATCCATCTAGGTATGTGTAAGGTTAGGTGTGGGCACTGGCGCAGCAACCTGGCTCACAGCTTTCTCCTTCCGATATGCAGCACGTTGGCCAAGAGCACACCCAGCCTGCGCTTCTCCTATAGGCGATTTACTGAGAAGCTGGAAGGCTGGTTGCTACTAGCATGCTCAAGAACTTGCTGGTTCTGGGTTCTACTTCCTTGGAAGGTCATCATTGGTCTTTAGGTCACAAAACCTTGATATTTTTTAATTACATAAACATCTTTATTTTGATACAATTATAATTGTTTTTAAGACTATATATAATACAGTCTCACAACCAGGATAGTGGTATTATTCAGATATACCCAGTTTCACTTGTGTGTGTGTGTGTGTGTGTGTGTGCCATTAGC
>NW_022105908.1:181752-196220 GCF_000313985.2 Echinops telfairi
CTAGATGGCCACTTGTTTACCTTCAAGCCTTTAAGACCCCAGACCCTATATCTTTTGATAGCCAGGCACCATCAGTTTTCTCCTCTACTTTTGCTTATGCACCCATTTGTCTTCAGCGATCATATCAGGGAGGTGAGCACACAGTGGTATGAGTTTTTGTTCTTTGATGTCTGATAGCCAGGTCTTTTTTTCAAGGCACCTTTGGGTTGACTCTTCCATTGTCAGCAAAAGGTATTAACCATTTGTATCCCCCAGGAAGTCTAATTTTGTTAATTGTGAAGGTCACTGAATCACATAAATAGTTTGCACTCGTTTACTAACCTACATGTTGGCAACCCAGATCCACTTGTTAGATACCTAGCTTTGGGGCAAGGGGTTGCCCCTCCCATGCTTGAAAAGGCCCCATAGAGGAGGTTGGAAAGAAAGCAGGCAGCCATTAGACAACTATGAAGACCCCAAACTGAGTATGCTCATACTGAAGCCCCCTCTCCGAGTCAGGTGGGAGGTATACATGGGTGGGCAAAACTAGTCCCAGGCTCATGACATCACCTAGGTGAGCCTAACTCAGTCAGTGAAGTCAACCAATACCATAAACCACGCCTTCCCCAAGCCAGGGGTTAGGCAAGAATAAAGGCAAGGAGTGCACTCTGGGATGCTCTCTCTTACTCTGCTCTTGGTCAGAGGCAGGTAGAAGGGGAGGGTCTCCCTCCCTCCTCCCCCCCCTCCCGTGGGCGCACATGCACCTACTCAGGGCCACAGCCTCTTGGCTTACAAGCTCTCAGTATCAAGGGTTCTTGGGCTTCTGGCCTCCCAGGTCCCCACACCTCCACCTCCAAGATCTTCTCCCATGGGTTCCCTTTCCCATTTGGTTGTTCAGCCCAGCTGTGAACCCCTTTGAGACTGCCAAACCTGAAACTTGTTCTGTTCTTCATAAAAACCCACTTGGATCACAAAAAGGGCTTCAGCATGAATTCTTTCATTGTGCGAAGCCAAGAACTGAGGTATTACCAACTCCAGAAACCTAACACATTCAGTGGTGCCATGCAAAAGAGGTCTGGTGACCTGCTCCCATTAAGGTAACAGCCAAGGAAACGTGATGGAGCTCAGCTCTACCCTGTGAGATACGAGTTTACCAGGAGTTTGGAATCAACTCAATGGTAACAGTTTTGTAGAACAATTACGTCACCACAAGGAGCCCTCCTCATGTTGACAAGGCCTTGATTTTAAACCATATGTTTTAGGTTCCATTTCTAAAGGGTGGGAAGCATTCAAGTAACTCAGCATTCATTTGAAGATGTTCTGCCCCAGGTTTGCCTACAAGCACCATAGATATCACAACTAGGAGATGTGGGTCTAGGTGGTAACACCTCAGCTCAAGTTGTAAGTCACAGCTTTCAGGGTGGTGATAGCGTACTCACATTTTATACCCCTTCTTTGATAAAAAAAAATACCAGTTTTATTGGTATGCAATTCATGCACCCTATAATTCAGTGGTTTAGATAACACCGTCTCCCTTTTACCTCCCTCCCCGACTGCTATACCTCACCCCACCCCCCTGAAGCCCTTATTCTACTTGCTGTCCTTATAGGTTCATCAATCCTTGGTTTCATATACAAAAGCACAGAAATACCATATGATCAAGCAATACCATTATTGGATATACACCCCAAAAGAAATAAGAAACAGAGCACGAACAGACGTTTGCTCCCCCATGTTCATTGCAGCACAGATCACAATAGTAACAAGCTGGAAACAGCCTACATTCCCATCAGTAGATGATTGGATTAAATTTTTTAAAACCTTGGTGTATATATACACAATGGAATACTACACACCCCTAAAAAGCAACAAATGAAACCACAAAACACCTCAAGACCTGGAAGGGTCTGGAAGACATTATGCTGAGTGAAGTCAGTCGATCACAAAGGGACAAATACTGTCTGAGTCCACCGCTGTAGGAACACGCAGCAGAATGGGCACAAGCCCAAGCTTATAGGGCATCTGGTCTGCTGGGCAGAGGGGCCAGACAGCCTGGTAGATAGCCTGACAGTGCCAATGAACCATACACCATCCGTTCTAAGCCAATATTTTGAAGGTCACTTTGCCGGTGGGTGCCCTCACATCAGCTGGGATCAAGTGGTCAAGGGAAGGAAGGGAATGTTGTCTACTGAGTGGCCACCATGTTAAGCTTCAGTGACATACCCCTGCCCGGACAGGTAGACAGTCCTATCAGAGAGAAGAAGGACAGTGATGGGAAAAACAACTTAGGAGAGGGGGAAGGGAGTAAACATGTTGAAGGAAACATAAATGCATGTCGGTTGGTAGGAAAACATGGAAGACCGACCTTCAGTTGGGGGGAAGAATGACTGAAAATGCTTTGTGGGGACACTAAGTGTGTGTGTGCAGAGGTGTCTTATGGGCATACACCAAATAGGCCACATTGACCCAGGCCTCTGGGGGTATCCAGAGGACCCAGGCCAGATACTGTGGAACACTGGAACACTGACTCCTGGATCTTCAAGGCCCATGCTCCAGAGGCTGCCTCAGTGAGATCTGATGCGGAAACTCCACAGGGTGAACTGGGCTCTACCTCAGACACATTTGTAACCTGAGAACTTAAGTTGGAAATTCATGGTGTCTGAGGAAGCAGAATATAGCTGTCTCAAGACTGTTGAACTCTTGGTAGACAGACAAAGGTAGTCTTGCTGCATCAATGCCCTATATGCTGTATTAAGATGTGTAATATTCCAGCAAACCTCCGATGACATTCTGTTTTGTTTTTGTTTGTTCATATTAGGGTGTTATCTCAGAGGTGCTGTGTCATTGGGGGCCACCCTTTTGAATTAATGTTATCTGCCTTTCTGTGTTTTGGTAAACCTATGGGGACAGCACGTAGAACAAGGGTTTCAGGGGTGAGGGGAGGGGTACATGGTTGGCAGGGTGGGGGTGGTAAAAGGGAGACGATTCCAAGGAGTTCAGGAAGAAAAAGAACATCTGGAGACTGACTGTGGCAGCAATTGTACAACTCTTCTCCAAGTGATTGAACTATGGAATGATATGATATATGTATTAACTGCCAATTAATAGCAAATTAAATATTCTTTTAGAAAAAGAGTTGTGCAATCATCACCACAATCCATTTTTAGAACATTTTCTGTGTTCTTGTACCTATTATTATTAGCTCCTCATTACCCCCCCAACATTCTCTGCCATAAACCTAAGGAACTATTAGTCTCTATGGGTTTTCTTTTCTGGATTTCATATAAAGAAAACCATACAAAAAATACTAACAATGGCAACAAAATAAGACACAGAAAACCTCAATCTAAGAGGAAGCGGAGGATAATAGAAACTAGAGCAATTTAAAAATGCATCAAAAGGCATTGGGCCTTCAATGCAAGAAAACGTTGTTCTACTAAATTGTCATTCCATGATGCACACCTTCCCGATATGATCACTGAAGACAAACATGTGCATAAGCAAATGTGGTGAAGAAAGCTGATGGTGCCCGGCTACCAAAAGATATAGCATCTAGGGTCTTAAAGGCTTAAAGATAAACAAGCGACCATCTAGCTCAAAAGCAACAAAGCCCACATGGAAGAAGCACACCAGCCTGTGTGACCACGAGCTGTTGAAGGGATCAGGTATCAAGCATCAAAGAACAAAAAATCATATCATTGCAAATGAGGGTGAGTGCAGAGTGGAGACTCAAAGCCCAGAGGTAGGCAACTGGACACTCCCTTACTGAAGGGTTGTGGGGAGGAGATGAGCCAGTCAGGGTGCAGGGTAGCAATGATGAAACATATAACTTTCCTCTAGTTCTTAAATGCTTCCCCCCACCCCACCCCCCATCATGATCCCAAATCTACCTTACAAATCTGGGTAGACCAGAGGATGTACATTGGTACAGATAGCAACTGCAAACACAGGGAACCAAGGACAGATGACCCCTTCAGGACCAGTGGAGAGAGTGGCGATGCCTGGAGGGTGGAGGGAATGTGGGGAGGAAAGGGGGGACCGATTACAAGAATCTCCGTATAGCCTTCTCCCTGGGGGATGGACAGCAGAGAAGAGGGCGGGGGTGGGGGTGGGGGTGGGGGGAGACGTCGGACAGTGTAACATATGACATAATAATAATTTATGAATTGTGAAGGGTTCCTGAGGAGGGGGGAGTGGGGAGGGAGGGGGAAAACTAGAAGCTGATATTAAGGGCTCAAGTAGAAGGCAAATGTTTTGAGAATGATCATGGCAACAAATGTATATATGTGCTTGACACAATGGATGTATGTATGGATTGTGATAAGAATTGTATGAGCCCCCAATAAAATGATTTTTTTTAAATGGGTCAAAAGGAAAAACAAATAATAATATGTTAAACTTGAACCTATTAGCTATATCTGCAATAATCCACATTCCTATACACTCTGTGTGAGGGCATGGCTATTCACGTCCCTGGCCAATGGTCCGAGGCAATTCAGTGGAGGCTTAATCTGCACGGGGATTCTGCAAATGGATTTTGAGCTTTCGTTGTCTTCCATTCCCTTCTGCAAACTGGGTGCTTAAAATGTAAGTTCTAATACAATTCCCTCTTCTGGTCTTAAATTTTTATTACATGTAATTATTGGATCATAGGGGCTGGTGTGCTCCTTCTCTGTGGATTTAGCTGATACCTCACTTAGATAGCTGCTTGCTTTAACATGAGCCTTTAAGACCCCAGATAATGTTCTTTCTGCTCGCCAGCAAGGCACCATCCTATTTCATCACCACACTTTACTGTATTTAGCATCCAAATGTCTAGTGATCACTTCATGAGGGCAAGTATTGAATGGGGCCCCATTGTAGGGACTAATTGTTCTTAGATTAGTATACCTCTTGTTCTGATCATTAACTAAATGCTTATACTATTAATCACCACATAGGCAGTTAAATCTCAACCAATGTCATTGGAATGTAATCCCAATAGGCGGCCAGTCAAATAAAATGGTTTCATAAGAGTAGTGCTCTCCACTGGACATATAATGTAGGTCACATCTATAATCTAAAATTTTAAAGTTTTCACATTACAAAATTAAAAGAAACAGGTGAAATTAATGTTAATAATAAGTTTAGTCCAGTATATGAATATACATTATTTTAATTTGTAATCAATATAAAATGTTAAATGAAGTATTTTTTGCTATTTTTTTCATCTAAGTTTTGATATGAAGTGTGCATTTTATATTTACCAATTGTTGTTGGATCAATTCCCGCTCAATCTGATTCTGACAGCACTTCTAAATTTGGACTTTCTGTATCTCTAGGGTTCAACAATTATGTGTGTTGATCAACACAGCTCTTAAATAAAAGTGTACATGCTAAGAAAATGAGAAACTGGATTATATGGAGAGGAAGGTGGCATCAGGCTGGGAGGAAGGCTTACTAACAACCTGTGATGTGCAGATGACACAACCTTGCTTGCTGAAAGTGAGGAAGACTTGGAAGCATTTGCTGATGAAGATCAAGGAATGCAGGCTTTGGTATGAATTAAAAATCAATGTAAAGAAGACCCAATCCTCACAACGAACCAAGAGGTAACATCATGATAAATGGAGAAAAGGTTGAATTTGTCAAGGATTTTCGTGCTTGGATTCACAATCAGTGCTCATGGAAGCAGCAGTCAAGAGATCAAATGGTGTACTGTATTGGGTAAATCTGCTGCACAAGACGCTCTTTAGAGTATTGAAAAGCAAGCATGTTACTTTGAGTACTAAAGTGTGCCTGACCCAACCCATGGTATTTTCAGTCAAGTCATGCACATGTGAAAGTTGGACAATGAATAAAGAAGACTGAAAGAAAAAGCTGATTCATTTGCATTATGGTGTTGGTGAAGATTTTTGAAAGCACCATGGACTTTGGACATGTTATCAGAAGAGACCAGTCCTGGGAGAAGGACATCATGCTTGGTAAAGCAGAGGGGCCGTGAAAAAAGAGGAAGGCCCTGGATGAGATCAATTGACCCAGAGACTGCAGCAATACAGTCAAGCAGAAGAACTAATTTGAGGCTGGTGCAGGACCAAGCTTACATAGCGTCGCTATGAGTCAGACGCATTTTGATAATGCCTAACAACACCAACAACAACACCAAATGCTGTGACTACTTGTTTGGCCGCCAAGTAGTCTGTTAATTCAATTCATCTGAGCATTTGTCTAGATCAGCACTTAGATGAGCCCAACCACAGTGGGGAGAATGGCTCAACCTTGTTCTCAGGGTTTTACTACCTGAGACCCTGTTGTTTGTCAGCAGCCCCAGTTGATCCACCTGCCTGATAGACCCACCGGCAGGACCATAGAAGAAGGACTTGGCTCAGCAATGTATCTTGCCACCTTTTGCCACCTTTGTGGTGGCAAAACCTACTGGCAGGAACTTTTAAGGGAATTGAAATGGGACTTACAGACTGTTGGGAAAAAAGCCAGGGGGAGCTCTGGAAGTCAGAGTAGTTTTCTGGACTCAAGAGACTTGGGAATTCCATTTCAGCCCTCTGAGCTGACATCACATGTGCTCCAAGGCAAAGGGAAACCCTTCAATCCCTCCCAGGGACAGCTTCTGTCCTAAGCAATCTGTCCAGAATTTGGCACGGCCACCCACATACAGTCATTTTGAGAAATGGATGGAATACCAGCAGCCCACGGGGGTCCTTTGTCAGCTAAAACCCCTCTGCAAATGGGTGGCTGGATACAAAGCCCTCTGTTTGTTGTAGGCTGGGCTAATGTCTACGATAACCTAGACATTCATTATAGGGATAGTTCTCCATATGTTTAATGCTTCTAAGAGAAGTGCAGATTTGCTGGAGAATGTTTCTTAGTGGCCTGTCCATTTATTGCTTTCTTTGGGCCCCTCACAATATCCGCTGCTATTCAGGGTCTGATTCCTTACTTGTCTCGCCCCCATCCCAGAAAAGCCCAAGTGGGTACACAGTGTACATTGAGCGAGTGGACTGAGCAGGAGTCAGGAGACAGACTGTATATTTCAAGTGTCTATAGGGAGTTTCTAGATTACAAATGAGTTCTGTTCCTAAATCAGTTTTTAAGTTGAATTTGTGCATAAGTCAGAATAGTTTGTATCTAAGGTCGTGTAGCCAAATATTTGTTTTAGTATGTAATATATATTGTACCTTTTTAATGAAAACAATGAAGAAACAGGCCCAGATACACTAAAATACACTAAAATCTTTAATATAGTAAGGAAGTACTAATAATAATACTGTTTTTTGCATGTCACAATTGCAGCCATTGGCTATTAGGAACCATTGTATGTACCTCAACATTTTAATATAAGTCTTCACCAAGGATAGGGGCAGTGGGGGTTGGGGAGTTGGTTACTAACCATAGGTTGGGTTGGTAACCTGGGGCCTGCCTGTCCTCTATTAAATATATTATAACATTAATTTCACCTGTTCCCTTTTGCTTTTGTAATTGTCTACTTGAAAGTTTAAAACTGCCTGTGCAGATGTGTTGGACAGTGCTACTCTAGTGGATGCTAGATGCTACAAAGCACTGGGCCGGGACTCCTAATGTTTGAGTTACAGTGTCAACACAGCACCAACAGATCAGAAAGCTGAGAGCAAAATCCTTCTCTGGGAATTAGCTTGCTCATCTGTATATAGGTGTCTTGAATTAGCCTAGTGCAATGGTTCCCAACCTGTGGGTCACGACCCTTTTGGGGGTCAAACAACCCTTTCACAGGGGTTTCCTAATACATCCTACATATCAGATACTTACATTACGATTCATAACTAACAAAATTATAGTTATGAAGTAGCAACAGAAATAATTTTATGGTTGGGGGGTCACCACAATCTGATGGCAGCATTAGGAAGGTTGAGAACCACTAAACTAGAGTGATCTCTGGTCTACCTGCAGCCTTCAACATCTCTACTGCCTAACTACGGAGATAACTTAGAAAGACACGGCAATTGGCAGGGCTAGCTGGCATTCCTACAAAGACAAGACTCATGCTCACATCATTCTGGTAAGCGGTTAAACATCAGAGCCCTGATAAGTGGACAGAGCATTGTGAGCACTCTTTTATTTATTCAGTAGCCACCTCCCAGCTGAATACCCTAAGGACGATTCTCTCATTGGAAACCCATGGCCCTGAGCCTCAGCAGTACCCATCCCCGGCAGTGCGATGGATCGAGGGGCCCAGCCTGAGAAATCCTACTCGCAAGCCAGCTTGTAAATGCAGGGCTGTGCTTCTCAGAAATCAATTTCAGAGCAAGAGAGCAAAAACATTAAACGTCTCTTCCAGGAACGCTTTTACAGAAAATCTTTTAAGAGCTGGAGAGGAGTGCCTGCATCTGGGCTCTTGCATTGTTTATGCTTGCAAACGTTGAAATAAATATTTCAGATGAACAAAGAGAGGAGCCAAAAGTACTCCCTGGCTTCTCATTTGCATCAAAGCAGCCTGCAACTGGTCTCTGTGTTTAGCCAGTCTCTGTCCCAATTCCCCTTCCAATGATTTGTAGGGTTTTCTTCCCTGCCTTTCACTTCCTTGCTTGTGCACGCCCTTAATGGCTTTCATTTCCTTAGGAACAGAGTCTAGTGTAGTATTCCCCTCAGGGAAGTGACAGAGCAAGGATATGTGGACCCAAACAATTCACCTGGGAGCCCCTCTGCTCACTTCCAGTCAATTGCATCAGGACCCGTCTCTCTTTCCTCGGTGGCACACTGTTTGCCTCTGCCTCAGCACTGATTGCAATGGCCTCTCAGTGGGCTTGATGTGCCTTTCCCCCTCTTGCCTAATTTCCCCATTCAGCATCGGATTCAGTCCTGTGTCCTTCCCAGTGCTAAATTAACCTCAACAGTTTTTAGAAGACTTCTCACTCTTGAAAGGCTCTGGACCTCAAGAGCCAAAATAAGGGTCTATCTGTGTATGGTGTACAGTGGGGGACGAGTACCCTTTCAGAGTGGACCCAGGCTGACACTTTAGTCACCTGCTCTGCCTGCAGGTCGAAAGGACTCTTTGAAGGAGTAAGGTTCTGAGGAAAATGTGAGGATGGGTTGGGGAATGAGCTCTGGGTCAAAGAGATAGTAGACACAGGTCTCAGAAAGGAAAGGGTCACAACAGAGTTGCAGACTGCTATGATGCCTGGAATCGGGTTGTGTACAAATACAGGGCAGTCACAGCTGAGGTTGTCCCTGTGTCGACCAGGTGTGAAATAGGCACTATGGCTGTTGGCCTTCAGAACAGGATTCTCTTGGCTCCTCCTTATACACAAAATCCAAGGACAGGGATTGGATGAGGAATGAGAGCAAGCTGGCAGTAGTGGGGGGTATTGAGAAAGGAAGGGCTGAATTCAGGGTGCATCTCCCCTTTCCTTTGGTTCTGGGGCGGAAAGCCATTTTTCTCACCTCATTGATGCTTCTCATGAGTAAGAAAGATAGACCATATCCCATGGAATTACTCTCAAGGTTCACTGACAAGGCGAATGTCACCACATAGCTACCCAAGTCTGAAATGTGGCTTCCAGTCTGACTCCTCTCAGAACCTCCTTTCCCCTGGTGCACCCATCACCACCTCCTGTGGATTTCAATCCTGAAGATGCCGTGAGACCTTCTCCCCTGCCAGGTGCAAATGTGGTCCCTTCCCTGGGACTGCTGCTAAGGCCTGGCTTCCTGCCACAAGCTAGAGCCCTCTGACTTCAATGATCAGAGATGCCTCCACGCTGTGTGAATTGTCCCACTGCACAGGACTTACCCGTGGCTCTCCATCATTCTTTAGATTTGTTACAGTCATTCTGTGATTTCTAACCACGTGCAGGCCTCCAGTCTCTTCTTATCGCCTCTTACCGCACCACAAGCCTCTAGTCCAATCATGGGGAATGCCTTTATCATTCTTCCAATGAACCATACATACAAGGGAGCTTCAAAAAGCTAGTGGGAAAAGGCAATAGAAAGATAATGAATTTTTTTCCCATGAACTTTCTGAAGCGCCCTCATACATATTCTCTGTCTCAAGTGTGGATCTCTTTCTGCCTTCTATACCTAGCTAAACCTTACTTTTCACTCTTACCAGCTGCCACCTTTCACGGTATATACCCTCATATCTCCTCTGAGGTCTTAGTTATGTAGTGCAGCGGTAACAGACATATCACAGAAGAGGGCTTTTATAAACAGACATTTCTTCCCTTAGTAAGAAGAGGTAAGAAACCTGAATTTGGAGCATCAGTTTCAGGAGAAGGGTTTCTCTCTCTGCTGGCTCTAGGGGACAGG
Source organism: Echinops telfairi (assembly GCF_000313985.2). Lineage (NCBI taxonomy): Eukaryota > Metazoa > Chordata > Mammalia > Afrosoricida > Tenrecidae > Echinops > Echinops telfairi. The sequence goes on from NW_022105908.1 coordinate 192,004, forward strand.
TCCTGTCTCCTTCCAATTTGTGTGGGCTCAGTGTTCTTTGGAGATCTCCATGTGTTTTGACACCACTATTCCCCTAAGTCTAGGAGGTTCTCAGCTTAGGGACCATGAGTCTAAAAGGTGCAGTTTGCTCCTGGCTTGTCTTTCTTGGTGGTGCTGGGCACTCCCCTCTCTGCTCACTTCTTTCTTGAAATCTCTTGTCAGATTAAAGGTCATGCAGGCCACCTTCCCAGGAAAACTCCCCTTACATTGGATCTGGGCTTTCACCTAATTAAGGAACTTGCACCTTATACCAACCCCCTTACAATGAATTGGCTGGTCACATCAGATCACACCATGAGGCATGATTATATCATCGCATAACTGCCAAATTATACCATCATAAAACTTCCAAACCACTGAGAATCTTGCGCAGCCAATTTGATACATATTTTAGGAACACACAATTCTACCTATGACATCTAGATCTTATGTTCCTTATCTAGATCGCATTCTATTGTGTGTGATTCCAACAGAACACCCTTCCCATGAAACTAGTTGTCACCAAGTTAACTCATGGTGACCACACATGTCAGCATAGTACTGTGCTTCATATGATTTTTAATGGCTGATTTTTTTCAAAGTAGATCACAAGACTAAGGCAATTCTGGATTCACATGAACCTCCAGTGTCTTGGTTAACAGGTGAGCACTTAGCTGATGGAACCACCCAGGAACTTCTACCACGTGGAAGGTACCTCTTGACCAGAATGCATTTTTCTTAGATTTCATGTTCCTCTAAGGCAGAGCCTAAAGGAGCCCCGTGGTGCTGTCAGATAAGTTTGGGATCACCTAACCACAAGGTTGGTCATTCAAACCCACCAGTGGCTCCTTGAGAGAAAAATGAGTCTATCTGCACCCATAAAGCTTTACAGCTTATAAATCCTATGTAAGGCTGCTATGAGTCGGAATAGAGAGAAGGCAGTGGCTTGGTGGGGTAGGAAGATCCCAAGTTTACTAGCTTTGCCTTGTGCCCCCAAGGTCTCCCACAGGGTGTGCACAGAGAAGAAGCTCAATGCACACTAATCAGGTGAGTGGCTATATTATGGGACCTGTGTGAGACCACCGTTGCCCCGTCTGCATTAGCAGACCTGACTTTTTAGAACGCTTTTCCTCCTCTTGCATGGCCTAATTAAAGTTGGAGTCTGCTGTTCCAGTTATTTAAACCAATGCCCAAACTCTCCTAGCAGTATAGGTAGGAAGAAAGGAATGGCTCTGCAACTTGGGCCAGTTCTCCTTTGTCTCTCTGGGGTGCGAGGGAGAAAGCTGCTCAGGAAGATGGGAATGTGTGGGCTGCAGGGGGCCCAGAACAGGGCTGGGGAGTGGCAATTCTGCTGTTGCTCTGAAACAACTCCAGCATAACAGTATGAGCAGGTCGGGTTGGACTAGGGACATGAGTTTCTCTTTATTATGCCTCTGTTATCACCCTGATGTCACCAAAGTAATGACAGAATCCAAGCTGAGGGCTTGTGGGTATGTGTGGGTTTGCCTTCTAAGCTCAACAGGGACCTTCAGCCTCAATGGAACACAAATGGCAGAGAACATAACTTGTCCACGTGGGAACTGGTAATCGTGCTGAATCCAGCACAGCTATCCAGAATCAGAAAGTAGAGGGGATTTTTTGACCCACATGGTGCAGGGACAGCTAAGTTATGACCAGCTCCACATCTCACAGTCCACAAAGGCTACTCAGGTAGTCAGTTCGAAAACATCATCTCTGTGTCTATCAAGAGAACTGTGTTTCATAGCGACAGGTGTAATGAGCCTAGGACTGGAACCCCGTGAGGTCACATACACCCAGGGAGTAAGAATTCAGCAACAAAAGACCTGGGGCCACTCGGGAATTCTACCTAAAGAAGACACTTGGTATGCCCATTCCTGAAACATCACCAACATTCTAGTCGAGGAGCTGAAGGAAAATAAAGGCAGCCAAATATAAGGAGAGAAACTAAGCGAGGAGTCCATTGCAGCACATTTTGGAAAGTGTCAAGCATATGGACAAATAGTAACTGATTTAGCAGATGTGGAAAAGTCCAAGCTCAGGTTGAGGAAACACGGAAAGCACGTCAGTTTATGCTCCACAACGCTATAAAGGCTCAGGAACAGAACCACTACATACCCTAGAAGGCAGGTGCTGTGGGGAGGGTCATGCTGAAAAGGAGAATCCTTTCAAAGGCTGCTCCCGAACACACTGGCCTTCCTTCTCCATTTTGCCCCAGCACTCCAGGGGCTCTTCTGGACTGTGTCTCAGACTGTGAAACTGGCTTCCGAAGGAAGTGGTGACCCTGAACTAGTAACGGAGGTTTGTGTTAGGGGAAATGACACAGCACCCAGAAGTCAGGACGGACAGAGATGGGCTGGCTAGGCTTGGAGCTGATGGCTGAAGTTGGCAGGGAACTGCAAAGAGTGGGCAGGAATGAGAAGTGATGGGGAGATGGGCTCTGAGAGCAGTAGCAATGACAAACCAGGGGCTCAGATTCAGGAAGAACTATCCCCTCTGGGCTTTTAAGTTAGAGAACTAAAAGATGCAAACAGGATTTGAGGAAAATTGTTTTCTGCCACGAAGTGTCTAGATTGATGCCCAAGAAAGAGCTATAATCAGAAGGAGCTACTAACCAGTTCCTACCAAGTTGATTTTAACTCAAGGCGACCCTCTGTGTGAGAGTAGAACTGTGTGCCATAGAGTTTTCAATGACAGTTTTGGAGAGTAGACTGCCAAACTGCCTGGGGTGGAATTGAACCTCCAAGATTTGGGATAGCAGCAGAATTCCTTAACCATTTCCATGCCTTGGGGATCCAAATGTAACTGAGGGGTCCAGCCATTAGGATTTATAACAATGGATGGTGTAGAAGTGAGGGGAGATGAAAAACCCCTAAAAAATTGGAAGCCCTCACTACAGCCAACTGTGTGTCTCTTCTTATGCTATTTGCGATTGGCTCTCTGAAGACACCACCAGGATTCATAAATGTGAACTTTTTTTGAAAGTGAGAATATAAGATTTATTTATAAGATTTATGCACTTCTTGAGAGTGTCCTAGACAAACCAGAAGATAAATATTTTGTGGAAGAGATATCTCCATCCACTACCAATTGTCCACCTACCACAGAGCCATGGGCTGCATTGTCTGCACAGAGATGCTCTCCAGGAAGGCTGGGAGGTCCTCCCACTCACTGTCCGCTCTGCAGCCCCCCTCGGGCTTCTCTTGCCCATCTTCCTCACCCTCCCTCCAGGGTCCAACTCTTTCCTTCAACGCTGTTTGTTTCTGATCACCCTCGCCTGAGTGAAGGCACCAAGGGCTTGTCTTGGCACCCTGCAAGTATTACGTGTTCAGCAAATGGCGATAGTTATTTTTCATCCTTCTGACAAAAACCTCATTCCATTTTAACATGACCCTGAAGGACTGACATTAGGTCTAGAACGGAAGTGGGGCTGAGTGGTTTCCTGGACACCACAGAGCTGGCTCCATGTGCACACCGGGAGGCAAATGCTCATATTAGCTCATTTTCTTTTTCTTTTAAAATCATTTTTGGGGCTCATACAGCTCTTTTCATAATCCATGCATACATCATTGTGTCAAACACATTTGTACATATGTTGCTGTCATCATTTTCAGAACATTTTCTTTCTACTTGAGTCCTCTTTCCCCCTTCCCTGTCCCACCCTCCCTCCCTCATGAACCCTTGATAAATTATAAATTACATTATTTTTTCATGTCTAACACTTACCGATGTCTACTTTCCCACTTTTCTGTTGTCCATCTCCCTGGGAGGGGAGTATATGTAGATCATTGTGATTGGTTCCCCCTTTCTGTTCCCACCTTCCCCTTCCCCTCCTGGTATCACTTCTCTCATTGTTGGTCCTGAGGAGTTTATCTGTCCTGGATCCCATGTGTTTCCAGCTCTTATCTGTACTTGTGTACATGCTCTGGTCTAGCCAGATTTGTAAGGTAGAATAGGGATCATGATAGTGGGGGGCGAGGAAGTGTTAAAGAACCAGAGGAAAGTTGTATGTTTCATCAGTGCTATACTGTACCCTGACAGGCCCATCTATTCCTTGTGACCCTTCTGAAAGCAGATGTTCAATTGTCTACAGATGGGCTTTGGGTCTCCACTCCGCACTCCCCCTCATTCACAATGATATGACTTTTTGTTCTGGGTCTTTGATGCCTGATACCTGATCC
>NW_022105908.1:197434-199796 GCF_000313985.2 Echinops telfairi
TGGGTTAATGGGTTAATGTTGGACTTGTGGGCTTGGGCAGCATTGGGTTGGGATGTTTTCGTGATGCACATTTTCTTTACATAAAACTCTCTCTTATACGTGAGTCACTGTGGATTTGTTTCTCCAAAGTACCCAGACTAATACACTTGTGGTTCTCTTGTTCCTGAGTTTGTTAACCCTTCTCCCATGCCCCCACCCCTCCCTCCACCCACCTGAAACCATCAGTCCCATTGTTTTCTTCTCTGGATTTTTTATCCCACCTATTTTATCTAGATAGACATAAAGAGACAATAATAGCACAAAAACAAGACAGAGCAAAACAAAACAACAACAACAAAACAAAACAACAACAAAAAACCACCGACAAAAAAAGAAAAGCCTATAGTTTCAGGTCTGTTTGCTGACCTTTAAGAATGTTTTCTGGTCAAGTCTGATGGGGTGCCATGCCCTGGCCCCAAAGTCTACTTTTGGTATTCCCCGGGGACTTTTGCTCCCCTTGGTGCTCTGCTGCATGTCCTTAGTGTTTTGCCACAGTGTAGTGGGGTCAGATCGGGCACAATTTTCTGCACTCTGTCTCCAGTGTTGTCCCTCATAGCACTATGGGTCAGTGAGGACTGTCATATCTTGTGGTGGGGCCGGCCCTATGGTCCTCTCTGTGCATTGGCTGCTCTGAGCAGGAGTTTCATCCTTGGGGGTTGGTGGGCCAGGATGAGTTCCACACTCTCTCCTTCTCTCTTCGTTGGCTCCTGTGTGCTCTGATCAGACGACCCTCTCCCTGTAGCTCATATTCTCCATCTTCACTCAAACTCTAAGACCAGTCCAGGCTTGCCTCAAAGATGCATTTCTTGTCCAGAGTTAGATGGATAAACCCAAAGCCCTCCATCTGATAACAATTAAAACAAAAATTTTTAAAGTCTGTAATTTTTCTACTTTCTTTCAAGTCCATGTTCTTCATCAACAGGTTGCTACCTTCTTGCCAACTGCTGAAGAAACTTCATTTTAGCTAGAGTTTTAAAGTTAGTTAGCAGTTGCCATTGAGGCCACTCAAATCATTGGTGACCATATGTATGTCAGGGTAGAACTGCTTCATTAAACTTTCAATGGATAATTTTGGGGCAGTAGATAACTGAGCCTCTTTCTGGAGGCATGTCTGGAAGATTCAGCCTTTTGGTGACTAGTCTCATGCATCCCTCCTAGGGTCTCCGTTATGCTCTTAGAAAAACCAAAATCAAAACCATTATCACTGCTATTGAGTCAGTTGCGACTCACAGTTGACCCCATAGACAAGTTGAATTGCTTGCTAGAATTTCCAAAAATTCTGCATAGTTCATGGGAGCAGGCAGCTTCATCTTTTGCCCTTGGAGTTGCTGGAGGGTTGGAAGGGCCGGCACTTTGGTTAGCAGATCACTGCTTGATCCATTGCACCAGCAAGGCTCTGATCTGAAGTTAGGCCTGACTAAATAATCCAAAACTGGCTAAGTGTAGGTAATGAGTAGCATCTATTCATCAAATGTTCATAACCCCTGTGTATTTACTCTGTGCTCGTACTTTGGGCTTTGTTTATGTAATACTTTATGATGGTTTATACAGCAGCTTGTGCTTATGTGACTGCTCTAAGCCTAAGACAGAATCCAGACATGCCCGTGTAAGAGGGATAAGGGGGCTTAACTGTATATTTTAACGAGACCTCTGAGGCCAGTTACTGGATGACTTTCTGGGAGGGCACTACTCATTCTCAGGTAAGAAAAACATTTTAATCACTCAATTCCACCCCCTAGCCCGATACATGGGAATATGTCTGGGTTCAAAAAAGAGAGAATAATTGAAAATGAAAACATAGCGATGCCCTTAAGAATACTTCTAGACAGGGGGTCAGAATAGAAAGGTTGGGCGTGAGCCTGGGAACTGTGGAGTGTAATAGGAAATGTTACCCTATCTTCATCCACTGTTGGTGAGGGCAGGAGAGATTTAAATATACTCAAAACAGATGCTCCCTTTGGGTGACCATAGTTCGGCCAGGGACAAAATGAAAGCACACGGGTGACTGTAAGAGGATAGGAAGCACCGTGCACTATGAGGAAGCATCCGATAAACTGTTCGTGGGGTTCAGGAGAAGGATGGGGTGGTAGTGAAGGCTTGTGGAGCAGGCATTGATGATTAACCCAACAACACTCCTCCTTCTACAAAATTAGAAATCTCAGTTCTCTTTTTTTTTTTTTACCATTTATTAGGGGCTCATACAACTGTTATCGCAATCCATACACACATCAATTGTGTAAAATGAATTTGTACATCATTCTCAAAACATTTTCTCTCCACTTAAACCCCCGACATTAGGTCCTCATTTTTCCCCTCCCTCCCC
>NW_022105908.1:199995-203376 GCF_000313985.2 Echinops telfairi
TTGCCCCACACACCTTACTCACCTGACCTTGCTCTATGAAACTTCTTTTTGTTTCTGCAAATGAAGAGGAATGTGAAAGGATTAGTGATTTGACGACATAGGTCGAATTCGAGTCATGGTAGTGGGAGTGGGGAGGTAACATTTAGGAATTAGAGGAAAGTTGTATTTCTCATCGTTGTTACATCGCACCCTGACTGGCTCATCTCCTCCCCGAGACCCCTCTGCAAGGGCATCTCCAGAGAAATCTCAGTTCTTAACAGAGCATTTGCCCAGAATAAAGATATTTCTCAGCTTCCCTTGCAGCTCGATGTGTCCATGAGACAAAATTCAAAGAGATGCAAGCAGAGCAGTGGGTTAACAGCTGGCAGCAACAGTCCTGGAAAAGAAGCTAGCATTGCACCCTGAAGATGCACAGCCCCAGAAATCCTACATAGAGCTGCTGTGAGTTGGAATTAACTTGATGGCAGTGGGTTTGGTTTATATATGTGTGGGCATAATGACATTTCAAAATAACATCGTCTTTCTGTCTGTGTAAATGAGGACATTATCAGTGAAAGGAATACCTTAAGCCAAGTCACCTTTGAGATACAAAAGAGCAGATTCATCACAGAGTCCAAAACTCAAAACCAAACCCAATGTCATTGAGTCACTTATGACTCACAGTCACTACTGTACAGAGGATGACTGCTTCCTGGGGTTCCCGAGGCTGTAAGTCCTCATGGGAACAGATAGTGCCATCTTTCTCCTGAGCAGTGCCTGGTGAATTTGACCTACTGACTTCCCACTTTGGCCCCAGAGCAAGCACACACAGCACAGGAAGACAGGTACCATGTGGAGCTCATCAAGGGACTGGGGAGTACTGTCCTGGAGAAACTGAACAAGCGCTCCCCCCAAGAGTTGACAAAGAGAGCATTTCCACTGGCATTGAATGTCTAGCCCCCTACACGTGAGGAAAGAAAAGTTTGTCCTTTAAAGCTGCCTACTACTTGTGGCATTTTTGCTATAGCAGCAATAATAAAGATGGTCTTGGGGCTGGGAGGCCTATTGTTCCACCAGTGTAATGTTTGGAGAACTTGTGTTTGGCATCTGACTGTCCCATGAACCCCCACCTGTCACACCCCCCCCAACAAAAAATTCCCCTTCTTACCTACTTCTACAGTACATGACTCAATAACTGCAGGCACACTTTCAAGACTACATTTGAATCATCCACCTTTGGATATGGTAACATTAACTTGGCCAGGACATAGTTCTTAACTCACTGAATGAGTCATACCACTTCTCAGGGTTATATCTTCCCCTCTGTAAAATGATGCCACCAACTGCAGCCCCACGACCCCAGAATGTTGTGAACATATCTGTCTACCTCGAGGTCAGCAGGGTCAAAAGCATCACAATCCAGTCCTAAACGCAAGGGCCTATCAAATGAGATAAAAGGATTTAACCTACCCCTTCTTTAAGTAGCTTGAAGACATCACAAAGGTCCTTGACCTGTGGCAGCAGCTGTTTGGACAGTTTACTGGGCATGACTGTAGTGTTTATTCTACTCGCATGTGCACAGAGCACTTGACATTAGTTTCTTCTGGAGAAAGCCTGCTTGTCCTAGTACCACATCTCACGGTAGTCTCTCTCAACTCCTTTTCTTCTCTTGTTCGGAAATAGACTCAAGGTGGAAGACAGCATAATGGCAAGACCCAGGACAACAGCAGCTAGAGTCGGGGACCCCACTAAAGCCAATCCAAAACCCAGTGCTATGCAACTGTAGGCAAAGGTCTATGTCTCCACTCTGTGGTCACCAGCATCTCCCAGAAAGATTGGTGGCGCTACTGTGACTCTAACTGGCATATATCTTCATTATAACAACTGCCCCAACCTCTTCCATTTGTTTACATCTAGTGGAGAAGCCCAACGTGCCATCACATGTTTTCCTTCAAATTTCTAGAGCTTTCCCTAATATCTAACACTTGCTTGGTTCACAAAAGTTAGGTGTAAAATCCATTCATTTACAGAAAAAGGGAAGTGGTAAATACAGAGGAGATAATATGTTGGCTAGAAGGGAAGATGGGGGGTTCAAAACTCAGAGAGGTGCTTGAGAGAGGGTAAAATATATGAAAACAGAATTGGGGTGCCTTAAGAAGCCTTTGTGGTGTAGCGGGTTATGCGTTGGGCTGATAACTACAAGGTCAATAGTTTGAAACTGCCAGTCACTTTAGGGAGAACAAGGAGACTTTCTACTCCCCTAAAGATTTACAGTTTGGGGGCCCCACAGAGGCAGTTTTATCCTGTCCTACAGGATCACTCTAAGTGGGAATTGACTCAATGATATGGAAGGGTTTTTTTTTTAGTTTTGCATGCTTTAAATTAATGTTGGTTCAGGTTAACAATGAATAATGAAAAATTTGGGCCTCCTTATTTCTAGAGTTTGAGGATCTGAGAGGTCAGAAATAGCATTGCAGTTTTCCCAAAAGCTCCAGTTTGGAGACCTAGAAGTGAGGAGGAAGATATTAGGGAGTGAAGGGAGCCAGCAAACACCTTCTTTACACCCACACTTCTTTACACCATGTTTCTGGTCCCAGTTAGTGTGGAGTGTGCCTGTAAGGAAAGTCCTGGGGCCAGTCCCAGTGAGTCATCTTTAGAGTGCAAGAATCAATTTAACAGTAATCTCATTTTGATAATACATTTTTTCAAATTAAAAAATATTTAGTAGGTACCTGGTGTGTGCTAGGCATGAAGGAACTAACATTTGGAGACTACTACTAGAATACAAGGGAGACTCTGCCAAAAAATTAGCAAGCAAACAGAGAAAAGTTCAGCTTGGCAGAGCTGTTGTAGTATGCATTTTCCCCTCTAGACAGGCATGAAGCAACTAACTCTGAGTCAATGCACCCAGTGGCATTGCCCAGGAAGGTTCTCTCTGGTCACAGTGGATTTTTTCATAAAAGCAGTTTCACACAAACCTCATTTTTGTGAGTACCAATTCAAGAGAATAGCTTACAGCTGTGAAATTTTGTTTCCTGCCTGGGAAAAATGCCGCAGAAACTGTTCTGATGTTGAACACAAGAACAGCACAATAGGAAAAATTCAAGTGTACGAGTGGTTTTCTTGTTTCAAAAAAGGTGAAATGTAGATTGATGACAAACCTTGTTCTGGATGTCTGTCAACTTCCGGAACGGATGAAAATGGTGATTGATAGTGCACTTGGAGTTTATTTCACCAGGTCAGACTGTTACTCAAACTTTCTATTGAGAGGTTCTGAAAAGACTGTGTAACAGTGTGCAATAAAAAAAGACCTGATTTGTGGCAGATGGGGGACTGGTTTTGCCACCATGACAATGCACCTGCTCACCCAGCCATCTCAGTGCTCCAGTTTTTGGCAAAAAA
>NW_022105908.1:204212-292564 GCF_000313985.2 Echinops telfairi
TTTTGACCAGAAATAAGTATACACGAGTTCCTGTACAGTCTTCCACACACTTGATGTGGTCAGTCTTTTGAATGGTAACATTTTGGTGAAAGTAAAGTGATGGCTCAGGTGTGGTGGGTTAAGCCATGGCCTACTAACCATTGGTTAGTAGTTCAACCTCATCAGCTGTTCCCTGGGAGAAGGGTGTGTTTGCCACCTCCCATAAAGATAGCAGTCCTGGGAGCTCTATCTATGGAGCAGTTCTGTTCTGTCTAAGAGTCCTTATGAATCAGAATCAATATTGTGGCAATGAGTTTTAGTGTTATCTCATTGTACTTTTAATTTACATTACTCTAATCACTAAAGTTATTGACTCTTTCCATGAGTTATTAGTTATCTAGATGTCATCTGTGGTGAAGGATCTTCTAAATATTTTACCTGTTTCTATTGGGTTGTTCGTCTGCTTATTACTGAATTGTAAGAGTTGTCTACATACATAGATGTGAATTATTGTAGGGGTATATATCTTTTCTTCTAGTTTATAGCTAAGCAAACCGTTTTAAACAATATCTTTTCCTTATGAGAACTGATTTTCCTCTTGTTTCTAAGGGGAAAAAGAAAGCCTTCTATTTACTTGATGAGGACTAATACCAGGGAGAGTCAACAGTTTAATTAGCATAGAGCCAATCATGGGAAAGACTTCCTTCTATGGTACTGGGATAAAGGAAGGGGTGTGTGTGATAAGAACAAGTCAAAGATGGGGTATATACATATATACACACACACACACACACACACATATTTTAACATTTGAAGATTTCATTTTAAATGAGGTCTCATTGTTTTACTTTTATTACAATAATTTTCTATGTTTATTTAATAATTAGTGTGATTCTAATCTGACTTGAACTATGGGTGAAAATTAGAACCTTATACGTGGATTGGCCTTTGGGTTTTCTTTTCTTCAAAATGCCTATTTGTCCCCATGAGCCATTTTTCTATGGGGTCCTGTGTCTTTTTCTTGTTGTCTAGGAACCGGTGACGGCTTTGATGGAAGGCAACCCCACAGGTGACAGAGCAGAACAGGGCTCCCTAGGATTCTCAATGGCTTTGTTCGGCCTTTTGGCTAAGATCAAATGTAGAAGTAGGTTGCCAGGCCTTTTGCCCCTGAGGCATTGCTGAGTGTTCTCAAACTTCCAACCTTTCCATTAGCAGCTCATCTCTTCATCACTTGTACTACCCACGAACACCTCTTGACTTGCACACGTGGTGGTTTAGTAATGAGTACCTCAATGGTATCTGCATATGGCTTGCTAATGTATATGTATATTGCTAATTTCTTATCTGGTTTTGCTTGTGATCTTTTTCTCATATGTTCTTAGGTGCCATCAAGTCAATTTTGAGTCATAACAGCCCCATAGGACAGAGTAGAATGGTCCCACAGTTTTTCTAGGCTGTAGAAGCCCTGGTGGCGTAGTGGTTACAAGTTGGGCTGCTAATCACAAGGTCTATGGTTTGAAACCACCAGCTGCTCTGAGGGAGAAAGATGGAGCTTTCTACTCCCATAAATAGTTAGTCTTGGAAACACAGGGGCAATTCTCTCCTATTCTACAAATCGGATGGCAGGGAGTTTTGAGTTTAATCATTACAGGAACATATCACCAACTTTTCCGTTAACTGCTGACTGCGTATTTGTGGTGCCACCTGGATTCTTTCTTGATCTGCATAGCAGCCTTTACTGGGATATTCTCTGGTTTGACTTCTCTGCTCTCTTATCTTTTGTTTGTTTGGTTGGTTGTTTATATTTCAAGAATTATCACTCCCTTGCCCCAATTGATCCTTTTTACTAATGGTACTCAATCTTATTTTTTAGCATCGATATGGACTTATTTCATGGAGTTTTTGCATTGCTATGCACTTCATTTGTTCTTAAGGATGATTTTTTGAGAGCCTGTGTGGGCTGGGCCATGCTTCTTCTTTAGCTGGTATCCCTCTGGTGGATATAATACTTTCCCTGAAGCCGAATGGTTTTCCCACTTGGGTTGGAGCCAAACCGCCATTCACAGTGACGCATGCCCAGACAGATCAAAGACAACCTTGTACAAGCTAGAGGTGCTTCTCTTTCCTGGTTGCTGGGTAAATGCTGCCTGCCATTCCTCACATACCACAAACCCGTCCCCGTGAGCGCAGGAGGCACAGCTTTCTGCCTTCCAGAGGGGACTTTAAGGAAGGAAACACTGGCAGTTTTGATGCAAGTGCAGTAAGAATCAATGCACAGTCCTGGGCTGGAGAGAGACATAGGCGTCCTTTTGTTCAGCAGCAATTAGTGCATTCCAGGAGAGCCAGTTCTGGGCAGGAGGCAGAGGGAGTTGCCACAAAATGGTCTTTGTCCCCAACTCCCATAAAAAAATTCCAGGCAGTGGGAGTGAGTACAGACACAGGCCAGCGAGTCAATTGTAGAGGTCCTGGATTTTGGCAGTGAAACGATTCCCGGAATTCACAGAGTGCGGTCTCTCGAAGGAGCAGACAGCCAGCACCTCCCCGGGAGAAGGTGCCGCCTTGAGAAGAAAGTATTTTCTGATCGGAGACTTCTAAGTCACAGGGCACCTGGTCTCCAGAAAGCGGGATGAGTTATTTTGTAATAACAAATAGGGATAGCACTGCAATCCACTTCTTTCTCATAACTGCACCCCAGGCCTGCTTCCAGTTCCCTCAAACACCCAAGGATATATGTATTTGGCCATTGAATCATTGCTGACTAGTTTTAGAATGGCGTTACATCTTTCTAGACATGAGCCAAGCCAAAACATTCAGTTGGATATGAATGGGAGGCTTTTATAATTTGGAGGCATTTGTACTCTTGCATATATGTTTAGTTTCCCTTTGGGCTAATTACTTACCTTCAGAAGGTGGCTGGCCAATTGATGGTCTAATTTTTGACCAAGGCCTTGGGTATTAGCTTAACTCAGTTATTTTAAGTGCTTTCCGGGACTGAGTGAAGAAGATGGACAGAGGGGCATCTTAGTCTTGCTTTCGTTTTTTTCCAGGAAGATTTCTTCCATTGACTCCAGGTAGACAGTGCACAACTAAGAACTATGGCAGTCAAGGGGGTCTACGCTTGTCTGCCTTATTCACAAACTGGTAAGTCTCAATTTCCTCATCTTTACAAATAAAGGCAGCAAATTAATTCATTTTCAGGTTTTTTTCGACCTCTTCAGTTAGAGAATTCTGCAGATTTATCTTTGTGAAGATTAGTCATTGTTTAGATAGTTAAAGGCCAGGCTCCAGGCAACTACCATAAAAACAACAAATCCAAACCTTGGAATGTTGTAATCATTCCAGACCGAAGCGGATCAACTCTGAGCAATCACCCTTGAAACCACAGGAGCAAACTCTTCACAAAACAGCAGTAATAAAGCGCAGCGAGATACCTGAGACCTCAGTGATGATACATTCACTTTACTGCCCCCTACAGGATGGTCTCAAGAGTTTTGCCCCTAACAACTCATTTTTCCTGGTCTTTGGCATATAATTTAGCTTTCATGGTTTGGATATTTTATTGATAAAAAGGTGAGAGCTGGGTGTGGGTTTAATGTGTACAAGAGAAATCTCTCTGGTCTGTCCTATCACACCTGAAAGATTTACCCTCATCTTAATAACCACCTTCCACCTGTACCCCAGGTGCTTTCGATATCATATTTGCATTCTACTTTTCAAGCTTTATTAAATAAACTTTTAGTACTATGGAAGTCTAGTTATTGTAATAGATATATTCAAAGCCAATGGAAATGGGAAGAATAACATGTAGGTAAAGAGTACTGGTTTCACAATGTCGCACATTCTGGCTCTACCGCATACTAAGTGGGAGTCCAAAATCCACAGTCGTTTTCTAACACTGTGGTTTATTAGATCAAAGTACAGTGGACTTGATGGCTCGGAACAGCAGAAACACAGGTTCTCATTGTTTGGAGGCTATAAGTAAGCCAACGTCTTGGCAGGCCCAAGATCCCTCTGAGCCCTTTACGGGAGAATCCCTCTTCAGGGACAATCGTTGTTAACCTTAAGGTTTCATGGACTGATTTCCAGAAGCAGATCACTGTGTCTTCCTTCCTAGTCTGCCTTAGTCTAGAACTCTGCTGAAAAATGCTCAGCATCATGGGATGGGAAAGCCTCCACCAGAAGACGGGCAATGGCTCTCCATGAGTAGCACTGGCTGGGAATTGGCCCCAGGTCTCCCACAGGGAAGGCAAGTGTCTGTCCTACCAGTGAACCAGCACTGTGTTCTTTTCAACCCTTATTTCTGCTGAACAGCAGGAAGCCATCACTTTTACACACCAATTCCAGTCCTGAGAGGGAGCACCTCAGGTTATGAGGTAAGGACTTTTGCCAGGAAGTTCCAAAGTCCAAAGAGGGATAGACATCTGTCCATATTCAGAATGCCCCTCTCCCAAATCATCAAGCACAAGACCCAATGAAGATAAACAGCATCTACCTTAAAAAAAAAAAGCCAATAACTATAGAAAATGGAAAAGGTAGTAAAAATCTAACCCTTAAGTTAATAGGCCCAGGTCTTTTTCAGACAAATTCTAACAAGGAATATGTTATATTAACTCTCTTAGAGAATTTTTTTATAAAATTAAAAAGGTAAACTTTCACAGTTCATGTTCTGAGAATATCTTTGAAACTGCCTGAGAATGTAAGAAAATAGAAGACCTTACAAAACATGGTGGAATAAGACCATAGGTCTACCTCTTCTCCCCATCTTCCTCCCCATCCCAGACTACTCATGGTAAGATTGTTTTACAAGACTACAAAAGGCCCAAGACCGTAAAGACTCAGAAAGCAAAGGTGTGCCATACATGGACCCACAATTCAAACCAATTTCTGGAAGATGGAAAATAGACAAGAGAGAAGAACTGACTTAGTAATGAGGAAACTATGTCAAAACCTTCCTTAAGCAGGGACTACTGCAGGAAAGCAAGCCACCTGATTGAACAAAACCCTCATTTTCCTCCTGAGGAGTGTCTGGTGGGTCTGACCCTCAGGGGGTGAGGTTACCGACAACCCCCCTGGGACTCCCTATAGTGTGAGAAGTTAGTTTTAGATCGGAAGGACCAGACAGTCCCGATAGTAAGACCTCCTACATGTCCAGCACACAACAAAAATAAACAAAATGAACAAAAGAAAAATCATCCAAAGTCTATATAAAATTTCAGAAAAACGGATATAAAAAGAGCTTGAGAGTCAAAAGAGATAAAGATAAGAGGTTAAATACAAAATGCAACAGGCATAAAAATGCTATCACACAACCCTGGGAACTAGGTGACAAAGTTCTCGGAACATTGTGTCCAACGCAGAATCTAAAGTGCGTGTCAAGTGTAAAGAAAGCATGAATGATGTTCTCTGATAATTATGGGGAAAAAAGGTTACCAGTCATGAAGCTCTTCATAAGGAATTATAAGGATTTATTTCACCAAACTGAGCGAGGAAACAAAAACCCAAAGACCCAATAGAGAAAAACAGGAGGCCAGTGCAGTCCTGGTTTGGCAGCTGGGCAATTGGCCTAGAGAACAAACATGGAGTTGACAGATTATCTGGCAATTATATGTCGACCATTTAAAACATAGTTGGCAGACATGCAATAAATATCTGTTGGTAGAAAGTGCAAAAGATAGGTATACTGTATAGGGACAGTATTCAAGGGAAAATAAAATGAAAAAGCACTTGACTTTGCAGGGAGCAATATTACTTAATCATAATAATGCAAACACTGATTGCTGTGTAATTATTATCAATGATGTCATGCATTGTTTTCTGTGAGAATGGCAGAGAGGACATTGCAGTGGTGATGTAAGTTGCCAAATCACCATCATTATAGAAAATCAACAGATACCACAAAATTGATAAATTAAGTCACAGGCAAAACTGGCATGGCAGAGACAGCTCTTTCTTTGGACAACTCTTATAGTACACTTTGATTTGTAAGCTTTTTAATAAACATATGAAAGAATGATTCAGTATGAGGATGTTAATGGAATTAATATTTTTTAAAGAAAAGGCATTTTAAAATGCTTAGTATTTTGTTGTCATCGTTACGTGACATCAAGTTGGTCCTGACTCATGGTGACCCTCTGTATAATAACCCAAAACTGCCTGGTCTTGTGCCATCCTCACAGTTGTTTCTGTGTTTGAGTCCATTGTTACAACCACGGTGTTGTAACAAAATCCATCTCATTGAGGGTCTTTCTCGCAATCTCTGACCCTCTACTTTAGCAAGCATGATGTCCTTTAATCTTGCCCAAAACTCAGGGCTAAATTGAGGATTGGTGAATACTTCTTCTGGATAATGAAACATGTTACTATTATTAAAAAAAACAGCCTCAACTTTATGAAGAAGTATGCAAAGTGGTTACTTGCAGGAACATTGGAGCCAACTGTTTATAGGTCATGACACACATAGAAAAACGGACTATTAGAATGATGATGGCAACCAATGTACAAATGTGCTTGACACAATGGATGTATGTATGGAGTGTGGTAAGAGTTGTACAAATGCCCAATAAAATGACTTTTTTAAAAAAAAGCTTTAAAAATGGACTATTTAGACTGCTCTAGGCTCATTGGCCAGCTGATATGACCATGTCAGACCAATATCTGACCTAAGGCAGGGGACTGGCTCACTGCTCAGGAGGCTCTTGTACAAATAACTGCTGCAAATGTACAAGCAACAGATTAACAGCCCAATAGAACAATAAGTAAAGGATAGGTACTAACAATTAATTTAAAAAAGAAACACAAATATTCTTAAATATGAGATGGATTTTGCACTATGCACAATTATAATATCATTTTCAAAAGTCTGTTTTAAAATATAAGTCTCTTTTTAATATATAGAAAAAGAAACCAAAATCTTAACAGGTGCTAACCTTTTGAGGAAAAGTAAGCAACTCATGTATAAGAGAGAGTTTTATGTAAAGAAAATGTGCATCACAGAAACATCCCAACCCAATGCTGCCCAAGCCCACAAGTCCAACATTAACCCATTAACCCAACACCAGTCCACAAAGTCCTCCACCTCACAAAACAGAGGCAATGATGCTGACTTCAGGAGGAAAGCTGAGTCAGTGAACGAACAAGCGTCTCAGCACTAGCAGGGGTCTCCACACGGCTGCTCCAGCACCCAGGGCTGCATCGGGATAGGTCCATGTAGCTTCTCCTTGGGGATGTCTCGTAGGAAGTGAATCTTGCAAGCTGAAGCAGGGAACTGCTAAGGCAGCTGCACCCGGTGCAACCATCACAAAACAAGAGACCCGAGAACTAGAAAGGTGAGGCTCACCACCCATTTATCCCTCCGCCTTTCAATTAGCCCCACATGTGATTATCGGCCAGGCTGGAACAATTAACTAACTCACCCCGTAATGATCAAAGGAGTGTGCAAAAGAGTGTACCAATATAGAAACCAGAAAGAGCTTCATTGCACCGTAATCTTCTTACAACTGATTGGCTACTCACACCAGGTCCCATTATGGAGTTGATTATACAATGTTAGGTTACATCATTTAGGGGTTATTAGGCCTTAAGTGCTACATCACTGAGAATCCTGGTCCATTTACATTGTCGCAAAACCCCTTATCGCAGTGACCTCATGCACAACTGAAGGAAACATTGCCCAGTCTAGCTATTTCTATGTTTGGTTGTGGGTCTAGCTGTTGTTAGTTTCACTGGCTGATTTTGAAAGCAGATCACTAGCCTTTTCTTATTAGTGTGTCTAAGTCTGGATGCTCTGCTAGAACCCGTTGAGTATCATAACAACATGCAAGCCTCATGTATCATAGCAGTGTCATGGTCCATCTCTGCCCCATGGTGCCCCATGCAGAGCACAACGAAATGCTGCCCTGTCTTGGTCATTGTTCCCCCATGGTCATTGTTCTCCATGGGTTTCACTGGCTGATTCTCTGAAGCAGTGTGCCAGGCCTTTCTTCCCAGTCCATTGTAGTCTGGAAGCTCTGCTAGAACCCGTTGAGTATCATAACAACATGCAAGCCTCCACAGATAGACCAGCAGTGATTGCACATGGGGTGCATTCTCCAGGAATGAGACCTCAGTCTCCCCCATGGAAGTCGAGAATGGCTAGAATTCTACCACTTCACACTGCACACATGCCTCACAGCCACTGTTAAAGTGCACAGTCTGATTATGTAGATCTGTGAGAGCATCAGAAGAATTGTAGTTTCTGTGCTTCTAGTAATCTTCCTAGGGGTGCCGATGCTGCTGGTCTGTGGACCAAATACTGAACAGCCTGCATGAGGATGTAGCTGTGGGTGATTGTTGATTCCATTTGAAGGACGGTTCTTTCGCAGGAGAATTGTTCTCAAACTCAGGCCCCAGGCAGGTATCTCAAGAGGGTCTACTCCAGTTGGGGACTCTACATACTATGTGAGCTGTATGAATATCATTATTTCTTATGCTTGGTTTACAAAGCCAAGCACACGTGTAGAAATGAAAATTCTTCAGAAATTCTGCCAAGGGTGGTAATGTACTGAGCATGTGTCTTCGTGCAGGAAAAGTTCAGCTCTCCCCACGTGGGGCACTCATGACCCTGCCTGCAATAAAGAAAACGGTCTCTCTGTGTAGCTTTCATTTATTTCCAAGCAATGGAGAGCAAATGGGCCAGAGCCTCAATAAGACCATGCAGCTGCCAGCGGGTCTGCCAGCCTGCCCAGCTTCTGTGTTGGGTGGCCTTTTCTGGTGAAGGAGGCCCCACCCAGCCTCCTAGGCTCAGTATCTCCTCACTGCTGCTTTCTGCCCTTTGCTCAATTCTAGGAAGGACCTGCCTCAGTGGCAATGTCTGCATTTGGACAGGTATTTCTCTCTTTGTAGCACAGTCTACCCCAGTTTCAGGTACCAATTCCATTCATGCCCCTGTTGGCAAATCATGTCAGAGAAAGATCTCCCAGGGGCAGCTGTTTATCTGTCTTCAGAGGTCACCATGGGATCCTGACCCTAGTCAGACTGGGTGTGGAGTAGGTCTCTGTCTAGTAGCTGGTGGTCTTAGCCATTGGCAGGGCATGGACACTCGGGCCTTAGGAAATAGCTCTGCTCCGACTCAACCATATTATTCCTCTACTTACTCCCCACTCTCTCCTGCGCAAATGTGGGTGGGTCCCACCTCACCTGCCCCACATATTCACCTTTTCTCCTCTCCCACATACAACCCGTCTTTCCTGAGGGTTGTTCCTACTTGGCTGGTGAGAAATAGTATTGATTCTCCCGGGATCCAGATTTCAGAGTCCATGGAGATGGGTAACTCACTTGGGTCCTCTGCCCGTTGGTGTCTGTTTGAATGTTAAGCCTTTAAGGAATGTTTTTTCTAAAGTCATTTTCATGTCAAACAATAGCCTAGTAAGCAATTTAAAATAAAAAAATAGCAAAAGAAAAGAAACAAAAGCCTCTTCTGAGCCAATTCTCTCCCAAAGCAATTTTATACAGAGCTTCCAAAAGTGTAAACCTCTATAGGAGGAGACAGCCTCCTCTTTTCCCCATACAGCAGCTGGTTGGTTTGAACTGCCAACCTTGGAGCTAGCAGCCTAATACGTAACCTAACATAACTCCTTAGTAAGCCGTTTAACCCAAACAAAGCAAAACAAAACAAAAAGCCACTACTGTGGAGGGGATTCCGACTCACAGTGACCCCATTGGACAGAGTAGAACTGCTCTTTAGGATTTGTAAGCCTATAAATCTTCTTGGGAGCATACAGCCTCATCTTTTTCCTTCTAAGTGGCTGGTAAGTCTGAACTGCCAACATTGCAACCCAATGTCTAACCAACAGCACCACCAGGTCTCCTTAGTTAGCAGTTTAGTAGAGGTGACTTTGTCTTAGGCATTGGGATCTCTAGTAACTTAGCGATGTGCAGCTAGTTTAAAGGAACAGAACCCCCAGGGCCTGACTAGAAAACGAATGACTTGTCCTCAGTGACTCTGTTTCTACAACACATGGACCCTGAAACCCTTTGGGATCTCTTGCACTTTTAAAGTTGACATGTAAAGATATACTATATTATGAGGCTAAGTGGTTGTAAATAGTTGAAGTTTAAGGAATACTTTCCCACGTGTTGCAAATATTGATATTTAAAACTAAGAACAAAAACCACTCTATAACTCTTTTCCAAGTGTCCAATTACACAGTATAGCAAATTATACATACCATCATCTGTTTACAAAGAAATGAACACTATTTCCTGCAGGTCAGCAGTTCTATACCATTTCCTACACTTCTGCTTTCATTTTCCTTTCTGTCTTAGTCTGGAGTCTCTAGAGGAGCAACCCCAATGAAGGCTATATAAATAGCACACACAGAGACATCTACTTCCAGAAAATGGCTGTGCAATTATGGGGACCAGAACATCTCAAATCTATGGATTAGATGATAGGATGTTGGCTCACTTGGCCAAGGAATCCAAAATTTGCCAGTCAGGTGGCCAGCTGGAGGTCTCTGCTGGATCAAAGGGTTGCAAGGATTGGAAAATCCAAAAGTTTCAGGTTAGGAGACTTCTGCAGGCTTAACTCCCTAGAACAAGAGTTACCTTTTTGAGTTCTGCCTATCTTCAACTTCTTGAAATTTTTTATACTCTAGGACATGACATCAGGATTTGAGGAAGGCTCCCTCACAACCTGCAATAGATGATACCACCTTGCTAGCCGAAAGTGAGGAGGACTTGAAGCACTTACTGATGAAGATCAAGTACTTATAGTATGGATAACAACTCAGTATAAACAAACAGAACACCCAACCAATGGACAACATGGTGACAAACAGAAAAGTTTGAAGTCGTCTAGGATTTCACTTTACTTGGCTCCCCAATCAACACTCAAGGGAGCAGCAGTCAAGGAATCCAACAATGTATTGCATTGGGCAGATTGGCTGCACAAGGCCTCTTTAAAATGTTAAACAGCACAGACGTCCGTTTGAGAACTAAGGCACCGACTCAAGCCCCGGAATTTTCAATCACCTTGTGAGACATGCTTAAACTGGTCAATGAATCAGGAAGCCTGTAGAAGAACTAATTGATATATTTGAATTATGATCTTTGCTGTGTGTGTGTGCGCGCGCGCTACACTGTCGACTGCCAGAAGAACAAACCAATCTGTCTTAGAGGAAGTATAGTCAGAATGCTTCTCAGTAGGAAGGATGGCGAGACTTTGTCTCGCTTAAATTTGGACATGCCACCAGGAGAGAGCAGTCCTTGGAGAAGGGCACTGTGCATGGTAGAGTCAACAGGAAAAAGGAAGACTGTCCCTGAGATGGTGGCAGCAACAAGTAGCAATTGTAAAGATGATGCAGGACCAGACAATGGGTGGTTCTGTTGTACATGGGGCTCTATGACTAGAAACTGACTCAACGGCATACAACAACAAGAACAGGACAATGAGCTCCCTTAAAAACACCTTAACTGGCTTATGGTGACTCCACATGTGTCAAAGTAGACTCCCTATCTTGATTTATTTGAAAGTATGAGTCTATCTTCAGGGGTTTCCTCGGCTCTGACCCTCAGTAGACTTGACTTGCCAACCTTTTGATAAACAGTCAAGCATATTAACCATGGCACCACTCTTAGGCTTCTTATACTCAGAGAATATGAGTTTCGTGAACAAGGCTAAATTTCTGGACCCTGAACCTCCCAGACAGAACGGTTGCAGGAACGAATGAGTGCATACTGAAGTCCAGGCACTGGAAATCGACTCCTTGAAACCATCTGTGTGCTCTCAAGTCCTTGGAAAGTGTTCCTGCCCCTCCAGAAGCTCAGCACTCTCCACTGGTCTGGAGAAGAGAGCGGTGTTGTGTCCTGAATGATGCTCAGACCCAGCTGAGATGACTTCCTGCTCTCCTTGTTGCTCCGTGTTTCCTAACTTCATCACCAGGACAGACAGGTCATGCCTCCGACCTTTGTAGTCTCTTCCCAACTCTGTTTGATACTCAAAAGACAGAGTGTAATAATAGAGAAATGGTTTAATTTCCTTAGAGGGAGGGACAGGAATCAAGTAATGGGTTGATAATAATCAAGTAATGGGTTGATAAGTAAATAATAATAATATTATTATTTCTCAAGATGTGAGCTTGAAAGTGTACACGGGCTTCAAGAATCTAGAATGGGGAGTGGGATGGGGCAGGAAGGAGTTACTGGACTCACAATAAAAGCCGGTCTAAATTAGGTCTTGGACCAATCTACCTTAAGCTGAGGAGAAAATGGAAAACATCTTTTTTAAAATGTCCAGTATTTTAAAAATAGTTGTCACCTTTCAAGAAGTCCTCAGTCATTTTCTGTAAGACCCGATGAGCTCATCCAATGTTGCGGCTAAATTGCAGCACTGTATAATTACGTCTGTCTTGCCGTGGTTCTGCAGGAAGATAATGCAGGGCTTCCCTCCCGACACCACCGTGGGAGGAGGAGGGCAGGAAAAAATAGCTCCCGAACATTCCTCCAGTTACTTCTCTGTTTCAGGGGGACAACACTAGACTTTATAGAGGGGAAGAGATGCTATTTCACCTTACTGGATTTACATAATTATCACTTTAATTTTCCCAACAACCTGTAATAGTAGTATAATTGTCCCAGTTTTGCAGATAAGAAAACTCCGTTTTGGAGTTGTTCTTAACTTCATCAATATCTTGTACCACTAGAGGCTGAATCAAGGGTTACAGTTCCCATCTTTCTCATTACTGAGCCCACCTTCCTTCCAATACACTGAGGGACCACCCTACATAGCTCAGTGCTTTTCTTCTGGATGGGACATGAACCATCTTAGCCATGGCACCTGGGTCTCTTGATTACAGAAACAAGGTCTTTTTAAAAAAAATTTTATTTTTTAAATTTACAAAATTGACAAGGGCAGAGCCCCACAAATTGGTGGTTCAAGCCCACTGGTGACTCTGTGGGACAAAGTTGAGACTGGCTCTTCTGGTAAACATTTACAGCCTTGGAAACCCTGTTTAGAGTTGCAATGCATTGGTATCAACTCTGTGGTGAGTGTTTTTAATTTGGACAGGGACAGAGTACCCGTGAGCACTGTAAGCGTGGGCTAACTTGTGCTCACTTACTGATCTGCAGTGAAGTTCCCCGGGTTTCTCACCACGCCTTACTCATCGAGTAACCCCCTCGGCTTTGTTCTGCTGCTTCTGTTCTCTCTTGTCTAGATGGCTGTGGCCCAGGCGGCTCCAAGTGTAACCAAATGAAACACTGCTCAACTCTGTGCCATGACCATCATCACTGAGTATACTGTTGTAGCTAAGCGCCCACCTTCCAACCTGCCTAGCACTGGGTGACCCTGTAAATGCCGCAGCTTGCCACCTGAACTTGGTCATGAAAGATATTGCCACAGGCTGCTGAAACATGCCTCAATATATCCTATACTTAACCTGTTTCCCTGCTCTTTCCTTCCTGATAACCTTTCTATGAAAAACCCTTCCTTCCTGAGAGAAAGTGCCCAGTACAGCCAGTGAGAATTGGTTCTGACCAGAGCCGCCTCAGCAAACATGTACAGAAAGGACAGTCATAACCTCCAGTTGACCCTGGAACAAAAGAACTTTGGTGAAGGAACAAAATGTTGTCAGAAAGACATCGCCACACCAACTTGGACAATATATAGAAGTGAGGAGTCTGACAAGGCACACCCTGGCCAAGAATCATAACCCTGCTCCAATACATATTCATGAGTATTCCTTGGAAATCTGTTACATATTCATAATATCATAAATTTACTTCCTGTTATACACATACCAAACTACAGATCTCCTTTTTTCAGGGACTTGCCTTGGTAACTGTGGCCCAGACTTGATCCTTGTTTGATCAAAGTAAGGCTTTCCTTAACTTTCCCTCAGTCTGACTTTCTGTCAGCAGCCCTGCTCAAGGCCTGTGTTGTCTATTGAGTCAGTCAGCTCATCGGGACTGTCCCTTGTTCTCACAGACCCTCCGTCAAGCAGTGTCCTTTTCTAGTGCGCGGTCTTTCCTAATGGCACATAGAAAGTCAGCTCGTGGAAATCTCACCTCCTTGCTTCTTGTGTGTGTGTGTTTATGTACATATGTGCTTTCTTTTTTAAAAAAAACGCATTATATCGGGGGCTCATACAACTCTTATCACAATCCACCCATCCACTGTGTCAAGCACATTTGTACATTTGTTGCCATCATCATTCTCAAGACATTTTCTTTCTTGAGCCCTTGCCTCCTTGTTTCTAAGAAGCATTCTGGTTGTATTGATTCTGCAGTTTGGGTTAGAAGGACGAAGACCCTGCCCATAACTGGAGGCAAAGGGCCAGATCTTGCTGCTGAAGGGCCAACAGCTCCATGTGTCAGGGCACTTGAGACCCATGCAAAGCAGAGTGCGTGCACTTCGGGATCCACAGCCGTGTCAGATACTGCTTGCATTTTAACTTCTGCAGAACTGTATGCTGCCATCTGAAAGATTAAATAAGTTTAAAAAGAGATAAATAAATAAAACAAACCACTGCCATCAAATCTGACTCATAAGGAGCTGATGGCTTTATCTTTCCCCCAAGAAGCCGCTGGCAGGTTTGAACTGCCAACCTTGCAGTTAGCAGGCCAAAGCTTGCCTGACAGTGCCACCAGAGGCCTTTGTATCTTGTCATTGGATAAGCAGAGGGTCATCACAACCATGGCATCTTGACTGTTAAAGAATAAAATGTCAATGAAATTTAAACATAAGAATTATTTTGAGCAGTTATTCAGCATGCATGTAAGGAGACTATTTTGATTCCAGAAAAAGTAAAAGGCTTAAAGAAGCTCGGCATAATGAGGATTACAAAGAGAAGTTGTCGATGGTATTGTTACATGCTCTTGAGGTGACCCTGCCTCATAGTGACCCTAAGCATAACAGGGCAAAGCACTGCCTGGTCCTGAGCCATCTCCCCCTTGTGGTGTTTGAGCCCCTTGTTGCAGCCACAGGGTTAATCTATCTCATTGAGTGTCTTCCTCCTTTTCTGCCGACTCTCTAACTTTACCAAGTGTGAGATCCTTTCGCCGGCACTGGCCCCTCCGATGACAAGAGAAGAGGAATGGGAAACAGAGAAAATGAGCCACAGGCTCATCCTGACCTGAGCCTCTCTTGTACTGAGATCAAGTGATATTCTTTCACAGGAGAGTCTCTGCCCCTCCACAGAGGCATGTCTTTTCACATTTAGTAAAACTGACTTGAACAACAAAGACAGACATTGGCAAAGAGAAAGGTGCTGTCCAATTAATCTTAACCAAGGACTCCTTTATAGTGAATATATGCTTTGGTGGGTAAGAAAACTCTAAAATCAAAGCTTGATATCTGCTTACTGATGCCCCTCTTTGACAGTGCATGCTCAGAGCCAGTGTACGAGTGGGGTGGAAGCAAGCAGAATGACACTGCATTGCTGGAAGCTATAAGTAAAGCCAAAGGAGCCCTGGTTGTGGGTTGTTCATGGGGTTGTTTACCTCAAGATCAGCCATTGCAAACCACCAGTCACTCTGTGGGAGAAAGATGAGGATTGATTGCTACTTCCATGAAGAATTACAATCTTAGAAAGACACAGGGGGTTCTACCCTATCCTATAGGGTCTCTATGAGTCAGAATGGACTCAGTGGCAGTGACTTTGGTGGGTGAGGCCCCTGCTTCCTGGGAAGGAAGGGATGGCAGAGGCTGTCCACAGGTCTTCACAACGGTCTTCTCTCTCTTTAAATTGTAGGACAATCCAAAAGGTATGCTGGAAGAGTGAAGGCCTCTTACTTTAGTTCAGATGAACAAATAACTTCCTGGGAAGTAGAAAATATCCAGGTTTCCTCAGCAGATGTATGTAAGCTGATCTGAGGCTGATTTATACCAGCAGTCATTAGGGTATAATGAGGCAGGGTGCAATTGGCTTTTTTTTTCTTTCCCCGTGTTTAATCTTAAAGTGCTCTCCCTTAGGTTAATTTCTAGGAAAAACAACAGCAGCAGTAACAACAACAAAAACAACAACAACAACCACTGTCATCAAGTTGATTCCAAGTCACTGTGATTTTATAGAAATCAGTGGAACTGTCTGTGCATTTCTGAGACTGTAAATCTTTATGGGAATAGAAAGCCTCGTATTTCCCCCACAGATATGTTGGTGGTTTGGAACTGCTGACCTCATGGTTAGCAGCCCAACACGTAACCCACTATGCCTTCAGGATTCCTTCATAACTAGGGTCTGATCAAGCTCCAGGGTGACAAAGCTGCCTAGGTGGTGTTACTGTAGCGATATAAACCGACCTCTAGTCCATTAGACCGGAAGTGCTATTTCCAGGCTGTCTAGGAACAAAGCTCTACTTGGAATCCTCAGCCCAGGAATAGGGAAAGATGACAGGATACTGGAGATAGGGATCCCAAGCCCCTTGGGTGCCCAGGAAAAGTCACCCTGACTCATTGGCCTCAGTTTCCTCATTTAATAAAGGTAGCTCTGCTAGGGAACAATAAGATCCTTTTAGAGTTCACTTCTGGTGACTCTACTAATTTCAATTCAGTGATCGGAGCCTCTTTTCAAACACATTCTTCCTGTGACAGAGGAGAGAGCGATTTGAAAAGTCTCAGGACCCAACTGTTTTAATTTAAGTGAGACCTATTAAAAAACCTCCTCAGAAACAGTAATGGGAGTAATGATTCCAGGAGGGTAGGGGAAGGGAAAGGGGAGGAAGTGGGAGGAGAGGGAATGGATAGCAAAGATGGTGGAATTACCCTCTCAAGGGGGATGAATACCAGGATAGTAGGTGAAGGGACAGAATAGGTGGTGTAAGATATGTATAAATAATAATATAATATATAAAGGGTTCAAGGGGATGGTAGGGTTGGGGGAGGGAGGGAATAAAGAAGAGCTGATATCAAAGGACTAAAGGAGAAAGACGATGTTTTGAAACTGTTTATGCCAACATCTGTGCTTGTCTGCTTCGTATGCTGGATGTATGGATTGTTATAATACAATATAGGTTACAATATATGTAAGAGCCCCCACTAAAATGCTCTATTAATTTTTTAGAAAAAAGATACACCTTAGTCTTCAGGCAAAAAACAAAACAAAACAAATTCATAAGCAAATAATTGGCAATCAATGTACAATATATGTTATGTACGTATGTACATATAAAGAAAGAAAATCAGGATATGTATGGTTTCACTGTCCTTAACCCCCCCATTCCACCCTCAGGATTAATGTAAAGTAAGAGCAATCTGAGAAAACTGTAAAATCTTGTATCAATGTTCAAATCTCAGGAAAACACCTTCTTTGTAATAAAGTTGATATTGATTCCAGTCCCCACCCTTGAAATCATGATTCAGAGTCCCTGGGGAAGAGCCCCTGAAGTCTGCATTGTAAAATCTTGATGTGTCATGTTTTGCATTTGGGAATGTTCCAGCTGCAGAGATGACTATGTAGGGTGACTCTGATGAGTTAATTAGAGCACTTAGCGTTTCATGAGTGCTTTAGGTAAGTGTGGGTTGAGAGAGACAGGGAAAGCACTAGGGGTGGGGTGGGGGAGAAACAGCACAGACTAAAGCAGGTGACACTGTCAGAGGCGGTGATGTCAACATGGCTACCTATAAAATTCTTGTGCAGTCTCTTAGCAGAAAGTTGTTATTTTTTATAAATATGCTCCCTTAGTTAGTTATAAGAACTAAAAAAAATCTTTGTAGCCTAGTTTCCATATGTCAATATAGCTACAGGGTTAAAACTCTAGGCTAAAGTTAGAACAGAAAACAATAAATGTTAGAGACTGGAGCCCTCATACACTGCTGGAGGGATTGTAAAATGGTGCAACCACTGTGGAAAGGAGTGTGGCACTTCCTTACAAAGTTGGAAATACCACACAATCCAATTATCCCTCTACTCGGTCTATATTCTAGCAAAATAAGAGCCAGGACACAAGTAGATACATGCACATCTATGTTTATCTCAGCACTATTCACAACAGCAAACATAGACGGAAACAAGTAGCAATGAATCTGCAAAACACCTCAGAACGTGGATGAGCCTGGAGGACATTCCGCTCAATAAAATAAGTCAATCACAAAAGAACAAATACTGTAGGAGACCACTATTGTAAAAAGTCAATAGAAGAGGTGAGGGAATGAGAGTAAATTACTGACTAGAGGGTAGACACAGGTTAGCTTGGGGAAAAGGAAGCAATACACAGTCAGAGAAAGGTCCTCCAAAAGTGATGGAGATGGGGAGACGCTGGGAGGAGCGCAAGAGTTAAAGGCAATGAAGGTAATATTGTCATATCCACAATCCTGAATCATGAGAGATCTATGGGAGACTATCGTCCTTGGTCACCCTTCAATTCTGGAACTGAGCGCACCCTCATGGCTCCACGCTCAGCCTAAGAAGATCTGCCTCAATGGTTTTTCTGCTAGGCTACCTCAACCTATTGGGTAGCCTACACATGGGGTTCATGTGAACAAGGGGCCTACCTTTGGGCTAATCAACTGTGGTCAGGGAAGGCTAGGTTGGAGATAGTTGGAGGACACAGCACAAGAGAGATGGTTCCACAGAAGTTGATCCTAGGGATAAATGTGAAAGTGATTTACCAGGAAACATAGCAGGAAAAATGGATAGAGAATCGAGGACATGGGCCTAAAAGGGGAGCAGGAATGTGGTATCAAGCAAAGTACCTGGGAGGGTAACCTTGGTTTGGTTCCATGAGGAAACTCTAAAGTAAGGTATCTCTGACCTCAATGTTGTCACAATTAGAGGCAAAGGAACAGGGGGACTCATATCCCTGGACTCATCAGTCAAATTCAGACAAGTCAAACTCACTACCATTGAATCAATGGTGACTCATGGTGATATCTCTGTGGGTTTCTGAGACCGTGGAAAGCCCAGTCTTTCTCCCTCGGAGCTGCTGGTGGTTTCTAACTGCTAATCATGTGACCATGACAGCCCAATGTGTAACCACTTCACTACCGGGGCACCTTCAGTCAAATCAGAGGTGGCAAAATAGTTCGGTGCTCAACTGGCCTATAGATGGGTGGTTCTAACTCACCCAAAGATGCCTTGGAAAATAGGCCTAACGATCTGCTTCCAGAAAGTCAGTCATGAAAATCCTGTCATCACTTATCACCCACTGCCATCAAGTCACTTTTGATTGATGGCGACCCTAGGGAAGTCATATTCTTCACATGAGATCACTATGAAGAGGAATTGACTCTACCACTGCAATGGCAACATACAACAACAGCTCTTCCGTTATTAGTTAAGGGCTGTCCCCATCAAACAAACAAACAAACAAACAAACAAACAAACAAACAAACAAACAAACAAGCAAACTCACTGCCATCCAGTCAGTTCTGACTCACAGGAGTAGAGTCAGACAGAGGAGAATTGCCTCTGTGGGTTTCTGAGACCATAAATCGTTGCAGAAGTTGAAAGTCTCCTCTTTCTTTCAATGAGTGGCCAGTGGTTTGGAACTTCTGAACTTGCAGTTAATTAGCCCAACATGCCAGTGAGCATAAATCCCTGGGTGTTTCTTGTGTAAGCAAACTAGATTTGGGCAGCCTGAGGCCACTCCTTTTTCAAGGAGATAAGAGGTCCACTAGTCTTACCTGCAATGAACATACAGATGGTGCAGGGTGGGATCACATTTTCTTCAGTCGTGCATGGGATCACACAAGTTGGAGCTGATTGGATGGCAGCTAACAACAGTAGCAACAGTAATAGGAGTCCACTGTTAGGAAGACAAACATGAAGAATTTGTGTTCAAGGAAATGGCAAAGGACCTAGGGGCTGTGGGCCAGAGAACTGACACCATCTCCTCTAGCCATCTCAAGAATCAGCCACTGCTTTCTCGCCAGCAAAATTCTCCCCAGTAGTAGCTGATCCCAGCAGCTAATTCTTCTCAACTAATAAAGATACTATGGATTTTCAGACTCAATTGTGAGGGGCTTCCAAAAATTCATGGAGAAATGGCTTAAAAGATAATGAATGGATTTTTCCATGAACTTTTTGAAATCCCTCTTGTAGAGTGTCTGTCATAATAATCACCAATTATTTTCTCTCTGCTTGAAAAGTAATATTTCTTTAACAACTCCATCTTTGCAGAATCTTAAAGCACGTGTTACAAAATGGCCCCAGATCTTCAACATGTCAGAGCTTTTCAAAGACTCTGATATACTTCCTCCATTTTGTTGTTTTTCAAATATATAGTGGGAAATACAATTCATAACTATCCCAAATCCAATGTTGACCATTTAATGACTCTTAATAACATTAAACCAAACCCCACTCCCCACCCTTTTAAGTGTCCCAATTATGACTGTGTTTGGCATCCTCCTTTAGATAGTCAGGGAGTCTTGGTGGCACAATGGGTTGTGCATTGGGCTGCTAATCGAAAGGTCAGCAGAAACACAATCTGCTCCACGAAAGAACAGTGGCGCTTTCTGCTCCCATAAAGAGTTCCAGTCTAGAAACCGGTGACTCAATGGGAGTCAGCTAGTTTTGGTTTAGATAGTCAGAATCTCTTTACAGCACTTAATCTGAATCATTTGTATTGTTGATGATGATGATTACTTTATGGCATAAGATTGACTGTCAATAAATACCAACCCCAAAGTCAAACCCACTGCCATTGAATCAGTTCTGAGGATATTCTTAATGGAACTTTCAGTATGAATTTCACAGATTCCATGATCATATAAGAAAAATCTTCACAACAAAGCTCACCTGGAAGAAGCACACCAGCCTGTGTTGGCAGGATCAGGCATCAGATGATAAAACACAATTATATCAATGCGAAGGAAAAGGGTCAGAGTGGAGACCCAAAGCCCACCTGTTGATAATTCCCTCACAGAAGGGGCACACGTAAGGGACGATTCATCCAGGGTATAGTGTAACATAAACAAAACACACAACATTCCTCTAGTTCTTTAATGCTTCCTCCCTCCACTGTCCTGGCACCAGTTCTACCTCTCAAATCCTGCTACACTGGCGTATGTACCATGGTACAGAGAAGAGTTTTCGACACATGGAATCCAGGAGAGATAAACCCCTCAGAAACAGTAATGGGAGTAACGATTCCATGAGGGTATGGGAAAGGAGGGGGCGGGAAGGGGAATGGTGGATAGCAATGTTGGATATATTCATCCCCTAGACGGGACGAATAACAGAAATGCGGGTGAAGGGATACATCTATGTATGTATGTATGCATGTATGTATGTATATATATATAATTAATTAAGGGTTCACGAGAATGGTAGGGTGGAGGAGGGAGGAAATAAAGAGGAGCTGATATCAAAGGCTTAAGTAGAAAGAAAATGTTTTGAAAATGATGATGGCAACGTTTGTACAAGTTCACTTGATATGATTGATGGGTGGATTGTTATAATGTCTGTAAGGGCCTCCAATAAAATGACTTAGAAAAAAAGAAAAAGAAAAATCTTCAGGTCATGAAGACTAATTAATTGTCTGGCTATCCCAATTGCTAGAGTGATTGCTCCTTACTCCATAATGAAACTCACCTGATGAAAACTCCAGTCTGGGCTTCTTCTCCCTTAAGTAATATTTCTTATGGGGAGAAAAATAAGTAGTCCCACCACTAACCTGCATAGAGGTAGGTACCATTCCTTATGGACTCTTCTAATATTACTCACAAATGAGCACTTAACCTTTGTCCAATTTTCTGGAGGAAAAATAGAATAGATCATTTAAAAGGCTAATTCTAGAACAATGTAGGTTCAATGGAAAATTGTGCCTATCATAAGCACTGAAATTGTGGTCCTGCCCAAACATCTGACACACATCTTTTAGAAAACTTTACAATAATATTAGCTCAAATACATAAGTCAAGCTTGTTATATCTTTTAAGTGTTTTAAGTTTTAAATGACAACCGCACCCTTCTTGCTTTTATTGATGAAAATTGGTCTGTGATGCCAAATTTTCAAAATTACTTTTATTTTCAGTTGCTTCGCTTTTTATTTTCTGCAGTATAAGATCACATAGTCTGCCTTGTCCCATGTAATTATTAGGTGTTTTTGAGGCCTAGTGGATCCCTATGTACAACAGAAAAAAATCACTGCTCAGTCCTGTACCATGTTCACTATTATTGTAATGTTTGAGTCCATTACTGTAGTCACTGGGTCAATCCCTTTCACGGAGGGATTTCCTCTTTTTTGATGATCCTCTAAATTGCCAGATGTGGTGTCCTTCTCAGGCTTCTCCTGATACCTTGTCCAAAGTACATGAGATTAAATCTTTGCCATTCTCATTTCTAAGGAACATTCTGGTTACCATATATTTCTTCCAAGACAGATTTGTTTATTTTTCGGGTACTCCATGATGTATTTCATCTTCACCAATACCACAATTCAAATGTTCTTCCTCCGTTGTATTTTGAATGCCTTTCAACCTGAGGGGCTCATCTTCTGGAGCTATTCAGATTATATTCTGCTGCTGTTGTTAATGTTTTCTGTAGCGAATTTCGCAGAAGTGAACCATCTATTTCTTCTTCCTCGTTTGTCTTAGTTTGAAAGCTCCATCAAAAAATGTCCTTCTTCAATGACCCTGCTGGCATTTAATGTCCCCGTGGCATGGCTTTGAGCATCACAGCAGCACACATGCCGATGCAAAGCAACAGACTGACAGACTGGTGGTGGGTCTTGACCCAGTGAGGCTCTCAAGTAGGAAGGTACTAGTTTAATTGCTGAATGGTTTCTCATAGATGGGGTTAATAGAAACTGCTCAGTGGCTTCTCTTTTCACCTGGTGATTGTGGCACGTGCTATGCCAGCAATACCTGGCATATGCCTCTGAGAAATAGCTGGGTAATTCTCTTTCCTCGGGTCAATGAGGACTCTTGATTCCATTTATAGAGAAGTCCAATTGACCTGGGGTATTGGACCATTTACTTAATGTCACATCACTAGTAAGTGCCAAGGAGGAAAGCTGCTCCGGCTAAGAATAGTGCTCATTCATTCATTCAACAGATGTGCAGTAAGGGGACACTGTAGGGCAAGCTTGACTCCAGGTGCTGAGGTTTAAAAGAATAATGTGCAAAAAGAATGTATAACCATATGATGTGGGTGAAAAAACATGGAATTTGAGCCAGGAAGAGCTAGGTTGAAGTCCACCTATTATTGCTTCCTGACTGATGTGACCTTGGTCAAGTGAATCTCTGCTGTTATCTGCTGCCAAGTCAGCCTCTGACTCATGGTGACCCTATACGCAACAGAAGCAAACTACTCTGTCCTGAGCCACTCCCATGGCTAGTTGCAAATCAGACAATTGTGACTCAAAGGATTTTCATTGGCTGGTTTTCCATGAGTAGATTGTCAGCCCTTTCTTCATAAACTGCCTTAGTCTGGAAACTCTGCTGAAACCTGTTTGGCCCCATAGCAAGAACAAACCTTCATTGACAGATTGATGAGATGGGGTGGGGGGTGGGGTGGCAGCCCCAGAGGTCCATTGGCTGGGAACTGAACCAGGGTCTCTCACATGGAAGACAAATATCAGCCCACTGAACCTCCCTTGCCCTCTGCTTTACTTCTAAGGCCCTGTAAAACAGGAATATTGTTGTTATCCTGTCAGCCCTGAATCAGAGACCCTTCGTGCAACAGAATGAAACAATGCCTGGCCCTGCACCTTCCCCCCAATGGTTCTTCTGTTTGAGCCCATCGATGCAGACACTGTGTCAGTCCATCTTGTTGAGGGCCTTCCTCTGTTTCACTGCCTTCTACTTTACCGGCAATGATGTCCGTCTCCAGGACGGTCTACTGGTCTTTGCTGACAACGTATGCAAAGTATGTGAGATGAAATTTCACCATTCTGCCTCTAAGGAGCTGTACTCTGGCTGTATTTCTTCAAAGATTTCTTTGCTCTTTTGCGGTCCTGGGTACTTTCAATTCTTCACCATCAGTTCAAATGCATTGATTCTTCGTTAATCTTCCTTATTCAATGTCCAACTTCCACATGCACATGAGGCAGTTGAAAAAAACATGACTTATTCAGGAGTAACTTAGTTCTTAAAATAACATCGTTGCTCTTCAACGCTCTAAAGAGTTCTTGAGCAGCAGATTTGCCCAGTGCATTGTGTCCTTCGATCTCTTGACTGCTGGTTCCATGAGCATTGATTGTGGCAAAATCCTTGACAACCTCAATCTTTTCTCCATTTATCATGATGTTACCTATTGGTCCAGTTGTGAGGATTTTGGTCTTCTTCGTATTGAATCCGTAATCCATATGGAAGGCTACAATCCTGATCTTCATCAGCAAGTGTTTCAAGTCCTCATCTTCAGCAAGCAAGATGGTGTCATCTGCATATAGAAGGTTGTTAATAAACCTTCTTCGAATGTTGATGCCACATTCTTCATATAATCCAGCTTCTCTAATGATTTGGTCAGTATACAAATTGAATAACTATGGTGAGTGGATACACACTTGACACACACGTTTCCTGATTTTAAACCTTTTCTTTTTCTGTTCCCACAAGGCCTCTTGGTCCATGTATAAGTTCTACGTGAGCACAATGAAGTGTTCTGGAACTCCCGTTCTTCTCAAGGCTATTCACAGTTTGTTATGAGCCACACAGTTGAGTGCCTTGGTATAGTCAGCAAAAGCACAAGCAAGCATCTTTCTAGGGCTCTCTGCTTTGAACCCAGAGCCACCTAACACCAACAGTGACATCCCTGATGCCACATCCTCTTCTGAATCAGGTCTGAACCTCGCGCAGCTCCCTGTCAATGTTCTGGTGCAACCATTGTTGGATGATGTTAAGCTAAATTCTACTTGCATGTGATATCATTGATGTTCTATAATTTGAGCATTCTCTTGGGTCACCTTTCTTTGAAATGGGTACAAATATGGAGCTCTTCCAGGCAGTTGGTCAAGTAGCTGCCTTCCAAATTTCCTTGCACAGACCAGTGAGTGCTCCTAGTGCTTCATCAGCTTGTTGAGACATTTCAATTGGTGTTCCCTCAATTCCCAGATCCTTGTTTTTGGCTGGTAGTTTCAATGCACCTTAAATTTCTCCCTTCAGTACAATTGACTCTTGCTCATATGCTACCTCCTGAAATGGTGAAACGCAGACTAGTTCTTTTTGGTCTAGTGTCTCTGTATGTTCTTGTGAGGCTCTTGTGAGGGGTATAGTTCATGTGTATGAAGCAGGCACAGAGCAGGTATTTCAGAAATGGTTTATGTGACTGTCGCTGGAAGGACACTGTCCCTGCCTACTTGGGACTCATAGCTTTATTAGGAGAGATAACATGTGAAAACATTTGGCAATGGCATAATGGTTTTAATGGAGACATAAAGAGAACCCTATGGGATCTTAGCACTTTTAACTTTTGTCTGAAGCTACAAACAAAAGTATGGTGTTATGTGATGTTGGGCTTGCCACTTAACTTCTTTAATTATAGCTTCTCTTTCTGTTAGATATGGGAGCTAGATGATATATAACCTTGCCTTATTCTAATTACCTTGGCCCTCTGGACATACTCTCAATGAGGTGTTCCAAGCGATTTCATGCTATAAAAAGCTCTATTCATCTAAAAGAAGTGGATAGGGACACATGCCCTTATGAAGAATTTAGCAACATAAACAAACACAACAGTGGCAACCAAAGCCACCTTACCATTGTTGTAAACATTAAAATTCTCAATGAGCACCTCACATGCTCAAATTTCCCACTTATCAATAAGTGCTGGTGTTACATCCTTTACATTAAGTGCATTTGGGTCCTACATCCAGTTTATAGGTTGACTTTGCTGCTTACAAATATACTGATTCTCAACATGGAACTCAAGGAGGATAATACCTATTATTAATAATAATAATAAGATATGGCAGATGTTTTAAAGTAAACTTCTAAGAACAATGATAAATAATAAATTTTAAGAATCTATATTACTCTAAAATTTAGACTGATGAATTTGTTTAGTTTCTCACCTTTGAAAAAGCAATATCTTTTATTTCCTTTTAAAAATAGTTGTAATATGGAATTATAACTTGCTCTCATGAAATGATGACCGAAGAAGATATAGGTGCTGTAGCAAACTTTGGTGAAGAAATCAGATGGTGCCTGACTATTACGAATAGAATCTGGGGTCTTAAAGGTTTGTTTTAAAACAAGCAGTCATTTAAGTGAGTTAAGTCCACACAGAGGGGCAACATCAGCCCATCTGATCCAAGGACTGTAAAGAACAAAATCCAAGTTCAGAGAAGGGAATTATATTAAAGCATAAATCCCGCAGCCAGTTCACAGAAGGCTTTGCATAACAGTGAACGCCCCAAATCCATTTGCAGAGTCCCAACAAAAATTAAGCCACCACCGAAATCCCTGGAACCATTGACCTGGGCTGTAAATAGTCTTGCCCTCACACAGATTGCATTGAATGTAGATTACTGCAACTATAGCTAGGTTAAAGTCTATTATTTGTTTTCCCTTTTTGATACATTTTTAAACTTGTTCTAGTTTCTATTATCTTTTGTTTTCTCTTTGTGGTTTTTCTATGTGTTTTGTTGTCAGTGTTGGTTTTCTGTGGGGTTTTTTGGTACGGTTTTCTTTATAGGAAATCCAGGATAGGTAAACCTGTAATGACAGTAATTAAATTAATAGTTTACTTAGGATTATAGCATAGAAGGTTGAGGGGTAATGATGAGCCCATAGTAAATGCATATGAAAATGAAAAAAAAATGTTCCAAAATTGATTGTGGTGATGTTTGCGCCATTCTTTTTAATATGTTTAAACCACTGATTGTATGGTACATGAATTATGTGTCAATAAAACTGTTTAAGTGGAATTATGGAATTAAATAATTTAAGGAAGAATAAGTTACTATGCAAACATTTTTCCCCACTCTACTACTAAGTTGGTGATTCTATCCCATCCAGTGGCGCCAGAGAAGCAGGGCTTGGAAATCTGCTTCTATGAAGACTATAGCCAAGATCACCTTGTGGTCCAGTACCACTTTATACCACACAAGGCTGGATGGCAATGCGTGTGTCTGTCCTGCCTTACTTGGAATGGACCCTCCGGGTTTGACGCCAACCCCAAAGCGACGGAGATGTAGCCCTTCCAAAAGGTCTTGGAGTCTCAACGATTCAGTCTGTGTAGTGACTGATGAAGCCAAATAAACCTATTCAACCATTTTAATGCCAGAAATTCAGTGATGAGTTTTATTAACTATTATTTCTTTATTGATTCTATATAGCATCTACTAATGATTCAAAGAACATATATTGAGAAACATGGTTCTAATGAAAAAAGAATTTTCTTCTCCTTTTTCGGATGAGCCAATGACAGGAACCTGTTGAAGCTATAAGCCTCTGAGGTCTCTCTCCTTTGGTGAAAGCAGGGCCATTGGGGTCCATGCTTACTTGACCAGTTTCACTCATGTCTGAGGAGCTTCCCACTCCTGGTGTCCTGCTCTGACAACATCCACATTCTCTACCCTGATAGGATATCACGGGTCTTTTGAGATTCTCATAAAGCAGCCATGGGCTACCTTCAGCCATCGAAGTGCACACCCTAGAGGTTGTAGTGGACCATTTGTTGACAGCAAACATCTTCCTTAAAGAGTTCAACTCTAGAAACCTTGAAAGGGTGCTTTGTTTTTTAACATCTTGATCAGCCATTGCAACATTCTCTGTTACTGCTCTTCACTCCTTTTGAGGTTATCACTATTTAGATTGTGAAATATTATGAGGCATGGTTGGAATAGATGAGATGTTTTTCCAGCCCAAGAAACTCACAAGCAGGAAAGTCATATTAGAGGTAACTCAGAAGAAACACCTGGTGATCTTTGTACAAATCCGCAGCCATTGAAAACCCCATGGGACACAGGGCTAATCTAACAAACATAGCATGGTCATGAGTCAGAGTTGACTCAATGGCAACTAGTTTTATTTTCTTTAGTATAAATAGCTATCAAAATAATTCAGTAAGTTCTCTTTGTGCTCACACATTTGGGCTGGTGCCTCATGGAAAAAGAGTGCCAATTGAAGTGACAGATCTGAGTTTTTACCCAGGCTCATCTGTTCATCAGCTGGTAACCTTGCCCAAGCAATTAACTTCCCTAGGCTTTAACATCCTCTTCTCTAAAAAGTAATCCCTACCACAAGGCCATAAGGATATGACATGGTTGACAATGATGTATATTAAACATATTGCTAGTTAATAAAGGTTACAGTTACCAGTCATTTAACTTCTTGACTGCTGCTTCTATGGGTGTGAATTATGAATACAAGTAAAATGATTTCCTGGATGATATTAATATTTTCTCTGTGTTAGTCTGGGTTGACTAGAGAAACAAATCCAGACACATTCATATGTGTATAAGAAAGAGCTTTATATTCAAGAGCAGTTGAATACTGAGTCAACATCCCAGTCCAGGTCAAGTCCATAAACCCGATATTATCCTGTATGTCCCTTACCAGTCTATAAATTCTTCTTCAGACTCATGCAACCCATGCAATGATGTGGAAAGAAGGAAGATCACAGGCCAGTGGGTAGAAATTCGTGTGGGTCCAGTGGTGGTGGAAGCATCTCAGTGCTGGCATGGGTCTCCTTGTGACTCCTCAGCTCCCGGGTTCTGGCTCCATCAGCCTCTCTCCATATGGCTTGTCAACGGCAATGTCTCACAGGGAGTGAGTGTGTGTCCCGCCTCTATTTATCTCCTTCGCGCCTCTAAATGAGGTCATCAAGCTGTGACCTGATTGACAGGCTAAACCCACTCACTCTTAAGTCTCGAATTGACAACAGATTGTGGGGCACCCTTTGATAGCTCAGCTGGTAGAGCGTAGGACTGTAGACTGCACAAGGTGGATAACAGATTGTGTAACTACCAAATTCTCCATTTATCATGATGTTCTTATTGGTTCAACAGTGAATATTTTGTTCCTTTTGTTGGAGTGTAATATAAACAGAAGCCCACCATCCTTGATAATCATCAGTCAATGCTTCAAGTATTCCTTCCTTTTAGCAAGCAAGGGTGTGCTATCTGTGTGGGGGCTGATGCTGTATGTCCCTTCATATAGTCCAGCTTCTCAGATATTTTGCTCATCATTCAGACTGACAAAGTATAGTGTAAAGATGCAACCCTGACACACACCTGTCTTGATTTTAAATCATGCAGTATGCCCTTGTTCTAGCCCAATGACTGCCTCTTGGTTTACATATAGGTTCTGTCTGGACACAATGGATTGTTTTGGATTTCCAGTTTTTTTGGTAATATTTTAATTTGATGTGATCCAGACAGTCAAATGCATTTTCATAGCCAGTAGAACATAGATAAACAACTTTCTGGTGTTCGATTTCCACCAAAATCCATTTGGCAATGTCAGTGATATTCCTCATTCCACATACTCTTCTGAATTCAGATTGAATATCTGACAGTTCTCTGTTGATGTATTGCTGCAACTATTTTGAATTATCTTGAGCAAAATTTGACTTGAACATGAAATTAATGATATTATTCGATGTTGATATTGTTCGATAATATCTCATCTTTGAGATGGTCATGCAAACAGACCTCTCCAGGTCAAGTAGAGAGCTGCTTGGTGTGGTATGTTAAGCAGAGAGCTGTTCGCTGGCAAGCCAGCAGTTTGAACCCACTAGCAGCTCTGTAGGAAAGAAGTGAAGCTTTTTGCTCTGGTAAAGAATTCATTTCAGAAACACACCGGAGCAGTTCTACTCTCTCCTATAAGGTCGCTTTGAATTGCTTTGAATGGGCTCCGTGGTAGTAATGAGTGACTCCCACCAGTTGCTCAAGTAGTGTGTCTTCCAAACGTCTTGGTCTAAATGAGTGAGCACTCCCAGTGTTGCACAGGTTTGTGGAACAATCAATGTCCATGAAAGCAAAGTCAAGAAATCAACCGACAGATTGCATTTGGCAAATCTGTTATAAAAAGGCCTCTTTAAAATGTTAAAAAGCAAATATGTCACTTTGAAGATGAAAGAGTGCCTGACATAGGCCAGGGTATTTTTGAGTGTCTCACATGCATCCAAAACCTGGAAAATGAAAAAGGAAAATTGAAGAACAGATGTATTTGAATTTTGCTGTTGGTAAAGAACAGCTAATATACCATGGACTGCCAAAAGCACAAACAAAGCTGTCTTGGAAAAATTACAGTCAGAATGCTCTTTAAAACACAGTATCTTGAAGGCCCAATCCGTGGAGGAGGACCTCCTGCTTGGTAAAGAGGAGGGTTAGTTTCAAAGAAGAAGATCTCGGCCAGATGGATTGGCACAGTGGCTGAAACGATGGGCTTCAAACATGCAGTGGTGTGAGGCTGGCAGAGGATTAGACAGGGTTTGGTTGTGTTGTGCACATTAGGGTCACAGGGAGTCAGAGCTGATTGGACCCCACCTAAGAGAAGCAACAATACAACTCCTTAACAGAGCCTTGGTGGCCCAACGGTTCAGAGCTCTGTTGGTAACCACAAGATCGACTGTTTGAATCCACCTGCTGATTTGTAGGAGAAAGACGTGTCTGCTTCCATCAACGACTGCACACTTGGAAGCCCCGTGAGGCAGTTCTACTCTGTCCATTGGGTTGCCATGAGTGGGAATCCAGTCGGTGACAATGAGTGAACGGATTACTGTCGACAGAAATAATTGCGAGAAGAGACGGGGAAATACCCCAAACATTTTCTTCTGTGTGAGTAAGGAGGGGACGATCAATGGATAGTCCCATCATCGGAGCGACCCTCTGGAGATACAGGGCCGGGGTATTTACTCTGATCCAAGGTCCTAACGACAGCCTTGGTGTGCCTGAGGCAGCGTCCCCGAGCTGGAGTCCCACACTGCAGCCGAGACTCTTCTAGGAATCTCTCCGGACTCTCCTCTGGGAGACCGCACCCTTTTCACCTGCAAGCCCAGCGGTTTTCGCTGGGGGCCGCGGTTACTAAGCCTGAGAGCGTCCATAGCAACCGCCAAAGGGTGTCCTTTCTCTTAGGCCTGGCAACTTCAGCCCCCGCCTCTACTCTGGCTGGCCAATCCGCTTCCGGTCAGCCAGCCTGGACCGTCGTTGAGTGGCTTATTGTCTCTGACGTCACAGAGAGAAGGCGGGGCGAGGGCGGGGCCGGCCTGGGTCCGAAACTACCGTAGTGGTGGGTGGTGGGCTGTCTCTTCTGCCCACCTACCCTCTGCCCTCCCTGCCCCTTGTAAGGCATCGTTGCCAGGTGAGTGGTCTAATCAGCTCCTGTGTGTCCATTGAGAGGACTCCTAGGAGTTCCCCCACTTCCCAATTTGGGGTGGGATCAAGGAAACTCTTCTCTCTCCCCACCCCTACTCGCACCAGATAAAGGCCTTAAGCAAAGGCACCAGTGTTCTATTCCCCAAAGCCTCCTACTACCGGTATTTATATTCTTGATGCTTCTCAGGGATTTCTCGCAGGCCAGAAAAAGGCGTAGGAACCCGACACTTTGCTAAGGTTCAATGTCTTAGGCCTATTACCAGTGTGCTGTTTGTCCTTCTAAATACTGTCCCGTTTGCCCTGTTTCATTAGCCAGGGGTTACCGCTGGCTAGGGTTGCAGTCTACTTCTGGGCAGAGAGCTTGGTTGGGGGTTTGGTTCCCAGGGGAAGGTTCAGACAGCTGTCCCTGAAATTCAGATACAGGCACAGGAGATCTTGCAGTCTTGGCTGTTTAGCTCTGGTTGTCCCGCTGCCGCGGATGTCCTGGATAGATAGGTGAAACCTCTTTATTTATCCTCCCTGGATGCTTCTTGCATTAAAGATAAGAAACCGTTTTAGAAGTGAGTAAAATTACTCATTTGAGCTTTGTAGAAAAAGTAAGGAAACAGTGTTACTGGTTGCCAAAATTTTTTTTTAAGTATCTGATAAAGTAGCCTACATTTTTTTCTCCTTTTTGAAAATGAAATTGTACACTGGCTCATAGCAGATCCCAGTATGGAGGGGATTGCGTTATGTTGGGTCCCATCATGCAGGACTATTGGACCTTCACTGCCAAACCACTGGGAGTCCCGGCCTGGCCAAGTTCACACAAAAGCTAACTCTCAGAGTTAGAGCTAAAGGCAGCCACAAGGACCCTAAGACCTCAGGTTACTTTGAATTTGTTTATCAAAAAACAGTGTCTAAGTTTCAAACTGAAGTGAGGAAGTACAGTTGTTATTAGGGTGTTATGTTTCACGATCATGCTCTAAGCTTAGCCAGTGTGAGGTTTTTGGGGTGCTATGGGTGGAAAGAATTTAGGGAAAAGTCGGGGAGCTCAGGTGGTATGAGACACTACTACTAGTAGTAGGGCAGATGTTTTATCACACACGGTATGAGTGGCTTTTGGCTTGACCACAATTCTACAAATAGATTATTTTGTGGTTTGGGTACCAGAAGCCTCAAGCATAACTATTGAAATCATCACTGAAGATTTTTTTTTTTCTGAGCAGATTGCAAAATTGGACCTGCTACTTATTTATTCCTTTATATCATTTCCAATCAGTAGGTCCATAGATATTACTCCGAAACCGAATGACGTTTAGTTGCTGAAAATCATGGCATAGTCTATGGTAGTCTGACTTTCTGGACTAGCAGTGAAAAAGGGTCCAGAGAATGGAATCCTTTTCAATTAGTAAAAGGGGGGAGGTACAGCTAATATGCTGGGGCTCAGGGGAAGATCCAAAATATAGATTAAGCTAAAATGAAATATAGAATATTATAGAACGATATTTGATGATTAAGGTCATTCAATTTCCTATTAAAAACCTCCGTTTATATGTGTGTATACTTATACATCTATGTGTTGCTCATATGAAAATTTAAATCTGGAAAGGTATATATAATAATAAAATATTCATGGTGTGTGCTCCTAAGTAGTTCACTTTTGGAAGGAGAAAATGTATTTATTTTTTACCTATGTGCTCCTCTATATTAATAATTTTTAAAATATACATTTATTGAGCACTTAGTATATTCCAGCACTGTGCAAGCATTCCAAACACTTACATGATTTTGAATCGTCATAACCTTTGTCTACCTTAAATGTTCAATTTTGGAAATGCTTGGAGATGGTAAGCTGTCAGGAAAAAGGACAGCTGCGTGCATACTAGGCATATCATTGCTAGCCAGATCGTGTGTTCAGTTAGGATGACGTGGCTGCCACATTATGTGGGTTTAGGGAATGCTGATGGAGATTAGGGAGGGGATGACTAGTTCTCCAAACAATCCCTTACTGCTGCTGCTGCTAATGTATTAAGTCAAAAGAGTTAGTACTATTATAGTACTATTACTATACTCAATCTATAGATGAGGAAACTGAAGTACTATTATAGTACTATTACTATACTCAATCTATAGATGAGGAAACTGAAGTACTATTATAGTACAATTACTATATTCAATTTACAGATGAGGAAACTGAAGTCCAGCAAGGTTAAGTATCTTACTAAATGCCACAGCAAATAATAGCAGAGCCAAGATTTGAATCTGATCTGTTAAAGATACAGAGTTTCTGGGTCTTAATTTGAATTTTCTAAAACAAAACAATATTATTCTTGTAAATGAAAAAAAATTAAAAAATTCAAAAGCTAATCTAAACAGTGTGAATTTAATATATCCTTGAGACACAGATGAAAAAGATTAAATATACAAGTGTTATCACTGATCAAGGAGGGTATCAAATTGGAATGAATGTCCCATGTGTGAGCAAGTCATGTTACTGACAGTAAGCTAGATGTGGCCTTTGATTTGTAAGTTTTCACCAGAGATTAATTTATGTGACTATTTTTACTTTTTTAAACAGGAGACATTGACAAAATAGTAATTGGGTATCATGGAGTTATTAGGTTCTACTCTAACGGCAACTTATGCCCACC
Source organism: Echinops telfairi (assembly GCF_000313985.2). Classification (NCBI taxonomy): domain Eukaryota; kingdom Metazoa; phylum Chordata; class Mammalia; order Afrosoricida; family Tenrecidae; genus Echinops; species Echinops telfairi. The sequence goes on from NW_022105908.1 coordinate 238,004, forward strand.
CGAGGCCAACACCACCCAACTTTCTACCAGCCATCAGTACCATGGCGTCAACCTATAGGGACCGCTTCCCCCACTACAATTTGACCCATAGCTTGAGTCTCCCTTGGAAACCCAGCACGTACTACAAAGTGGCCTCCAACTCACCGACTTTGGCTCCGTACTGCACCAGAGCTCAGAAGGTGGCCGAGAGCACCATGCTTCCCTTTGTTTCCAACAGAACCACCCTCTTCACCAGGTATACACCTGATGATTGGTACCGGTCCAATTTAACCAACTATCAAGAGTCTAATACTTCTCGCCATAATTCAGAGAGACTAAGGGTAGATACATCTCGCCTGATTCAAGACAAATATCAACAAACAAGAAAGACTCAGGCAGATTCCACCCAAAATTTAGGAGAACGAGTCAATGACATAGGCTTTTGGAAATCTGAAATCCTTCATGAGTTGGATGAGATGATTGGTGAAACCAATGCACTCACTGATCTTAAGAAAAAAATGGAAAGGTCTTTGATGGAGACAGATGCGCCTCTTCAGGTAACTATGAGACCCTGTGATAACAGTCTGCATTTTCATTTTTTTAAAATTACTGGTTGAATACTGAGGCTATCGATATATTGACTTGTGCTTTACTTCACCTATAGAAGCCAACCCCATATTAATACATCTATAGCAGGTTTCAGTACTGGTGAAAACACCATGCCATTTTTACACATTACACAGAGCAACCACTTGCAGGACTTAATTCGGCATACAAAACAAAGAAGGCCCATTGAAGAGATACGCCATTAAGACATACAAAGTTTTATGGTAAGCATGTCTCTTCCCATCTTTCAAATTGGCTGATTGATCATTGCTGGCCTGCTAAACGATATGTGAGGGGGCAAAAAGCCTTATTGTTCTACCCTATCTCATGAAATGCCCTTGTGCATGCTTTATGATTCTGTTTCAGTGCATAGTGAGGATCTATTTCTGGAGATGGTTAAGTAGAGAAACGGATCTGCGGTTAGGCGAGTTGCTGTGGTAATAGCGGCAGAACTTCAATGGATTGCTGGTTTCTGAGCAGGTCTGAGTGGCCCAAGTGCCTTCTGACACTGAGGATGTGATGGGCTTTCTGTCCACCACTGGAAAGGGACATTTTTCTTATTTTGAAGGTCTTCAAATTACAGAGGTTGTTTTAGAAGTTGTCAATATTTTTATGAAGAAAGCTAACCATCATTTGTGTGTGTGTGTATATGCAAGTTTGTGTGACTTGTTTCCCATGGCGTAAGCATTCAAAGTTGGTCTTTGAATCTGAGGTAAAAGAGTTTAGTGCATCAAGAAAGTATAGTGACTTGAAGACTTTGCTGGTGACATCTGCAATTCTTATCCTATCTCCTCTCCTCTAACCACAAATAAAAACAAATTCACACAACCCCCAGGAATCCCGAGAGAGGTCCATAGTATGTACACTAATGATGTTTTTCATGGATTCCCCAGGAATTGGTGTTTTGGATCAGTTACCCTTCTCTGAACCTGTTTTAATTTTGAGAATTACTAGCTTATTCTACACTTCTGCTCTCACTATCTGCAAGGGTTTGAAGTATCCTTAAAATGATAGCCATTGGACTGTTTCTTCCTTAGTCCTCATTCAGTGATGAAGGCTATCAGTGAGATGGGTCTAATTTGAATTTTTTCTACAATTTTGGTTCAGATCTTCAGTTTGAACATTTACTGTCAACACAATATTGAAAAGTCTTGATCAAAATGGGAGAAAATAAATTGCTTATATAGACAAATCTCAAAAGAGAAAATAATGATGATTAACTAATATCAGGAAAAAGTTAATAACACATGTGCAAATTAAATTAATGAAGTAACCACCCTTGGTCTAACAATTTTGCAAAAATGACAAAAACCAAAAAGTGGGCACTACTTTTTATGTATTGCTGGTGTGACTGCCCATTGGTGGAGACTACTTGGAAAGCAGTCTAGTAACAAACTCAAAAACCCAGTTCACTATCCTCCAGTCGGTTCCAACTCACAGTGACAAAGGACAGTAGAGCGCTCCCTGTGGGTTCCCAAGTCTGTAACCTCTTAGGAGCATAGAAAGCCTCATCTTTCTCCCAATCTAGCAATAGGAACTGAAATAATCAGAGTTCTCCTCAACCTACTAACTTCTTTTAGCAGATGCAAATTTTATTATAAAATGAGCTATAGATTCACTCAAATATTTTGTATAATGGCATTAATATCTGGATTACAGTGTACCTGCTATTTTATTTTATGCTTTTAAAAAACTAACATTATACAGCTGTCTCTTATCATGAAATAGTTCTTTGAAAAAATATTTTGACAGGTGCATGATGTTCTTTAATTTATTGTTTACAGTCAGTAATCTAAGCTATTTTCCATTGAGGTCATTAATATAGTTTGTTTCAAAGAATAGTTCTTGACTCAGGCCTTCTATTTACTGTTAATCCTAAAAAGTATATAAAGTTGTAAAGACATTATAACCTCAATTTTTAAAATAAACAAAACAATAATGGGATTGTAATTACCAAATCATATTATCTTCTTTTTGTTCTATGTATCTATGTGTCTATCTATATCTATACATCTAGTATAATGAGGAAAGTAATAAATGGCACATTTAAAAAATGATCACTTGGTGTCCCCACCCCCAGCCAGTCCTAGGGCTTTGGGGCTTGGCTCAAGGGGAGTCCCTCTGGGACATGGAGGTACAGTGAATGGTGTGACACTTTGCTGGGCCTGCCTACACAGTAGGGTATGCTGGGCCCCTGTAGGGTTTCCCGTATGGGCTCCAATACATTTCTTCCCTTTTGCTTAAAAAAAAAAAAATCACTTGGAATTTGAGCTGTACAAATATTTTGATGTCCTTAAAGGTCATCTATCATCTCTTTCCTCCTCAGTCTTCTTAGTAGAAAATATTTGGAAATAATGTCTGCAATACAGTGACGTTACTGAACTATTTCTCCGGAAAAAATTAATGCTAATTTGGGTGGTCCAATTAGATGACATCTGATTCCTTCTCTTAATTTTTCAAATTAGGGATGTTTCCAAATGACTCTGAAGAACTGACTTTAACCGTTTGCATGGAGTAACTTATTTGTCTGTCTGTTCCATTGTTATTTTTTCCCAATAAAATGGTTTGATATTTTGGTAATGAGAGTGCATATCGATGTATTTAAGGAGTTCTGGTGACATCATGAGTGGTTATGCTTTACCAAGTTCTGCAGTTCCAAACCACCAGCAGCTCCAAAGGAGAAAGATGGGGCTTTCTACTCTGGCAAAGAGTGACAGTCTCAGAAACTCACAGGGGCAGTTCTACACTGTCTTATAGGGTCACTATGAATGGGCACCTACTCGCTGGCAGTGAATTTGCACTCATTCACACTCATAAATACATCGGTGCTACTGATGTGTTTAAGGAGCCTGGCTATGTCTCCACTGGAAAAAGATGAGTCTGTTCATCCCCATAAAGTCTTGGAGGTGTTCTACTTTGTTTATAGGATAGCTATGATTCAGAATCAACTCATTGGCAGTGAATTTCGTTTGGTATTCACTAAAAAGTTTTAGTCATTAGAACTGCTACTCATTAATTGTAGTCAGTTTTTTATTAATGCTTTCTAATATTTTGTATATCTGTAGGTGGCTCGAGAATGTCTATTTCATCGTGAGAAGAGAATGGGAATTGATCTAGTTCATGATGAAGTGGAAACAGAACTGCTCACAGTAAATTTGGGGGAAATACAAGAATAGCAAGCAGCATAGTTGTAAATATGTGCTTAACATGTAGAAACAAATTATTATTTTATATAAGAAGAAGGATTTTTTGTATTTTTGATATTTATAGCTCCTAAAAAATTTACATTTTTCCCTTGTTTATAAAATATGAGGGGACTTCAAAAAGTTCAATAGCCACAAATGTACAAGTGTGCTTGACACAATGGATGGATGGATGATTATGATAAGATAAGATATGATAATCAATAAAATGATTAAATAAAAACAAAAAGTTTATCAACAAATGGAATTAAAAGGTAATAAAAATTTCCCACAGAATCTGAACAAAGCTCCACAATTTGAAGAGTAGATAGACATACATAAAAGTACCTGAAGTTCTATTATACAGCAAGTTGCTCTGAAATTTTGAGTTTTCAGTCTATTTAAAAGATATATATGCTTAGATAAACACCACCCAACTAGCATAAATACACAGATATGTCATCAAGAAGCAAATTTTAAGTACTAATTAATTGGGGGTAATATTCCCAGAATGTTGTTACTCTTTTAGACATGATTTTTCTTGATTCTGTAATGTTCTGCAACAGGGAGATCCTACCATTTTTAAAGACAACCCCCTGTAGTGTCCAAAAATATTATTAATGATAAGTGTAAGTACCTAACTGATGATTTTCCTAGAATTCATTTTAGAAAGTGAAATCGATGGGTCAGAGGGTATATGCATTGGAAAACTTTGGACAGATAACCAACGTGCCACCCAGAAGCTTATAGTCCTGTCTGCTCTACTGCCTACATTCTTCTGCCAGCCTCTTTGCCTTCCCTCTTCACCAAGTAAATGTGGTTTAGTTTGAAGTTCTCTGAGCTTCCCCTCCTATTGTTCCCCACCAACCCCTGCCATTTCTGAAGATCCTGCCAGGATGAGCCTGGGATCCTTCCTTTAGCTTCGACACACTACTAGACATCAATTCTCTAACCATGCCAGGCATTTTTACATTGGTTGTTCATTTGTTCTGTTCACGTTCATGAAGCTCAGAAGCAAATTTTCCTTTTCCTCTGTTGCCTGATCCTTCATCTATCTTCTTTCCGGCGATGGCATCTCTACTCACTGTCTTGGCCGACTAACCAGCATTTCCTCAGACCCTTCTCATGAGTTTCCAGCTCTTGTAAATTGTCCCTCTGAGGTTCTTCTTGCCCCTGCCCCACCCCTACACCCTGCCAGTGTTCTAATGCCTGCTTTCCTACTTCAAAGCTGGTGTGTTAGTCTGGGTAGACTACAGAAATAAATTCATAAACTTGCATATGTATATAAGGGAGAGGTTTATGTACAAGAGGAATTGAATATGTTGAGAAAACATCCCAACCCAGTCAAGTCCAAGGCCATAAGTCTGTTATTAGCTCATCTGTCTGATACCAATCTATAAAATCCTCTTCAGACTCACAAAACACATGCAATGAAGCTAAATGCAGGACGATCACATGCCAGTGGGTAGAAAGTCTTTGGATCCAGTGGCATTGTAAGCATCTCAGTGCTGGCAGGGGTCTCTCTGTGGCTTCTCTGCCTTCTGAGGTCTGGTTGCGTCCATGTGGCTTGTCTTCTGCAATGTCTCCCAGGGAGTAGCAGAGAGAGAGGTGTTTTCCGCCTCCAAGGAGAAAGTACCAGATTTCCCAGAATTCTCAGGAGAAGGCCGTGCCCACACAGAAGTCTCATTGGCTATCTTCAGATTGACAGCCTAGACTCCACCCCTATACTCTTACTCCTTAAATTGACACCAGGTGTGTTATCAATCCCTCCAAATGCTCCCCACCCCCCTCTTAGTTTCTTTGTGCAGCTAAGACAGTGGCTTTCATGAACGTATCTCAGCCTCTCTAGCATTCCATGGAGATCTCTATGTGGCACCTTAGCTTTCTCCTGTTTGTGCTTGCTTCTTTCTGTATGTAGCTTGTTCTTTTTATCTCTCAAAATTAGTAAGGTTATAAGGACATGCGACACTGGTACTTCCTCATTAGCACAACAACAGAGCCCTATTCCTAAACAGGATTTCAATGGAGCTTCCCGTTTGGCATAGGGTTTGGTATTTACAATAGATATTAGTTTGGGATGCAGTTCGGTCCATAGCACCTAGTTTTAGTTGGGTCTCTATATTATCTCTAGTTTCTTCCTTCATAAACTCTTCCTAGAATCCCTGTTTCATACAGGAGAGAACCTACTAAGATCTTCCATCATCTGGTTCCCTACTAAATTATCAGTGTAATTTCCTACTTTGGCCCAGTGAGTTCTACTGCAGTACATTGGTCTCACCCAGGTTTTGCCTTGGTTTGGTTACAGAGATCTAATGAGATCTAATTACGCTGCCACTGAATTGATTAAAATTCATAGCATCCCTATGACCATCAATCAATCTTTATAGGAGCCAATCATGAGCCCTTGACAGTACAGTAAGGAAGAGCAGCAGACAGCTTGGTCATTAGAGGCACTGCGCTCTCATGAGGGATCTATAATCTCTTTCAACATTTTTTTTCAGCTATCCACTGTTAAAGATGATAAGCAAACATTTCCTCGTTGCTCCTCCTTTTCTTCTTTGTTTGGTTTTCTAAGAGAAATCTAAGTAAAAATGGTATACTCAGTAAAGGTCTGGCCACTGCAGCGAGGTTGTGTAGCCGACCATGCAAACCCAACCCTCGTGCTAAGCACCAGGGACTAGACGTTCAGAATGAAATAATTTCGCAATCATGATTAATTGCTCTGCTCTTTCTCTCTTCTTTTGTCTCAGTGTCGTGTGAATCTAACAAATCTTAACAAAATAACTTGTCATCGATTTTTGTCATCCTAATTAGACAGGAATTTATTTACCAGCCATGTCTGTCAATTTGCTGTGGTAGCTTGTGGTAGTTCTGATGCCACCAATATTTTAAACACTAGCAGGATCACCATGATGAACATGTTTCCGTGGAGCTTCCCAGACTGAGATAGATTAGGAAGAGAGTCTGAGTTACCTACTTCTGATGATCAGTCAGTGAGAACATTATGGATCACAACAGAGCATTGTCAGAATCATTGGCTTTGGACACATCATCAGAAATAGAGGGGGACATCATGTTTGGTGAAATAGAAGGCCAGCACAGGTGAGGAAGACTCTCAATGAGCATCTGCAAAGATGCAGCAATAAAAATTACACAGGTCCTGAGAGTGACACAGGGCCCAGGCAGCATTTTGCTCTGTTTTGTATAAGGTCATCATGAGTCGGGGTTGATTGGATACAAACTATCTTTTCTTGGGCCTCTTGTTCATTATCTGTCCATTTAGGGTGTTTTACATTAAGTAAATTACAAGTCATTTCTAACAGTCTCATTTTATCACTTTACCCACAGACGAACACACCATTTGGCATTTCTAAGAGGTTTCTTGAATCTGAGTTACCCTTGACATTTCCATTATTCAAGTAGTGGCTCTAAACTCCGGTTGCACATGAGAATCAACTGGGATGTGGTAAAAATGTCATTGCCTGAGACCCACCCCGAGAGATTCTGATTTGAATATGGAGTGGAATTCAGGCATTGGTATTTGCAAAATCCTCCCCAGCTAACTTTAATAAATAAGTGAAGAACCACTCCTCAAGAGGCCTAAGCCTTCTAGGTCAGTAGTTGTGCTTGCTTTATCCCAAAAAGAACTGAATCTACACTGAAGCTAAGGCTTTAACGTGGAGGGACTATCCTGGCTAAGACCAGTTGATTTGAGTGGTTAAGGTATTACACATGTGTAGCCCACTCAAGGTAGCATTATTAGCATATATTTTATGTTAACAAAATGGATCTCAACTTTTAGAACAGTTTAACAAGCTAAAAAGAACAGGTAGCCTAAAAAGACACATATTTGAAAAACAAATGAACAAACAACAACAAATAATCAGGTACAATGAAGTATTTTCTCATGAATTCCATTCGCTCCATTACTCTTCTTGAATCAGTGATATTTGAAAAACCTTAACAAAATGATTTATCTTGGGGAATAAAACATTTGTCCTTCTTATTGAGACCCCCCCCCCCCTTAAAAATCATGCCAACTCCTTGGACTTTGATGCCAAGTAAGTCTGAAGAGTTGTCCAATATGCAACCGGTCCTGCCCTTCCTGCAGATGGAAGCAGAAACGCTTGCTTATGAACCACACTATAGCTCTAGGTCTGGCCCCAGCCAGCCAGTTTCCTCTCACAAAGGACTTCCTCCTCTATCACGTGGCTGAAGCAAAAGAGCAGGACGTGACAGCCTCATAGGTGTGCTGAGCTTGAGCAAAAATGAATCTTGGAGGTGTCAGTTGACTAGTCCCACCACTGTGGCCATTTCAGCTTTTCAGATGAAGGAAGACATTCCAGTGTGATCCAGCCCAGGTGGGCTCTGCTCTGAGATAGGATTTAATTGAACCTTGATACCAGCATTTATTATGCAAGCACACGAAGAGGCAGTACACACAGACAGAAAGTTAAATGATTAACGAAGATAGAGAAACATGCACATTTGTAATAAGAAAATACAAATTCAAGAAATTTACTATTTTAGGGTATAGGTGGGGATAAATGAGCCCTGGTGGCACAGTGGGTTAAGTGTTGGACTGTTAACCAAAAGATTGGTGTCCAGCAGAGCTTCCAGATAAGGCAGTATGCTTCTGTAAAGAGTTATAGCCTTGAAAAGCCATGAGACAGTTCTACTCTGCCCTGTAAGGTTGTTGTCTTAGGTTATTTCTCTAGACAAGGAAAACTTTGAAGCTTGCATGCATATAACATATATACTCATGTATAAGCCGAGTTTTTCAGCAGATTTTTAATGCCATTTTTGGGGTAAAGTTAGGTGCCTCGACTGATATTCGGGTTGGCTTACACTCGAGTATATATGGTAGATAGGTTTATATCAAGAAATTGCTCACACAGTTGTAGAAGTAGACAAGTTCCATGTCCATGGATCAGGTCAGATGCAGGCTTCGGGCTTCAGAAAATAATGATTCCAAGGTCAGTAGGTAGAATGGCAGACTACTGATAACAGCAAAAGAAGATAAAATGGGTGCATAAGCAAAAGAAGATAAAATCCGGCATAAGTCAGATGGTGCCCAGCTATTAAAAGATATAGTGTCTGGGGTCTTAAAGGCTTGAAGTTACACAAGCTGCCATTCAGCAATGAAGCAACAAGTCCACATGGAAGAAGCACACCACTGGTGCGATCATGAGGAGTCATAGGAACCAGGAAATAGGCATCAACAGACACATAACAAACAAAAACATACTGTTGAGAATGAGGGGGACTGGAGCAGACATCCAAAGCCCATCTGTAGACAGTGGAACAATCTCCCCACAGGGCCCACAGGCCACAGGGAAGGGATGAGTCACCAGGATGCAGTAAAGCATTAATGAAACACACTATATTCCTCTGGTTACTTGAGGCATTGTCACCCCCAACTACCATGACCCAGTGCTGTTTCTCAATCCAGACTAGATCAGAATATGTACACAGGTATAGAAAGGGATGGGAGCTCACAACACAGAATCCAGGAACAGGAGTGGGAATAGTAATACCAGAGGGTAGGGGGAACGGGAGAGGAAGGGAGAAAAAGGGGTAACCGATCACAATGTTTGACACATAACCATACACCCCTCTACAGGGGGAAGAACAACAGAAAACATGAAGGAAGGGAGCGGTCAGTGTGAGAGATGAAAATAACAATGTACAATCTATCAGTGGGCTATGGGGGGTGTGGGAAGAGCTGATACTTAGGGCTCAATAGAAAGAAATGTCTAGCAAAGAATGAGGGCAACGTATGTACAAACATGCCTGATTCAATTGATGTATGGGCTGTGATAAGAGTTGTAGGAGCCCCCAATAAAAATATTAAAAAAAAAAAACCCTTCAGAAATAGTAAAGGGAGTAATGATTCCCTGAGGGTGCGGGAAGTGGGGAGAGGGGAAGCGGGAATGGATAGCAATGACCACTGTATTACCCCACTTGAGGGGAAGGAATAGCAGAATTTTAGGTGAAGGATACATTGGATGGTGTAAGATATGGCAAAAGTAATAATAATGGTTTCTGAGGGGTAGGGTGGTAGAGGGAGGAGATATACGAAGAGCTGATATCAAAGAGTTCAAGAAGAAATAAGATGTTTTGAACGCGATGGTTGCAGCAATTGTACAATTATGCTTGATCTAATTGAATTATGGATTGTTATAATCTCTGTAAGAGCTCCCAATAAAATGATTTTAAAAGGAAGAAGAAAAGAAAGCTAAGAAGCTTTCCTACAGCATCCATTCTATTGGAAGCAGGCCACAACCCTGAGCTAACTTCCTATCATTGAAGTGGTTACATTATGTTAGATGGCATCATGAGGGGATGACTATACAGTAACTGTCAAATCACTGAAATCCTGGCCCAGCCAACTTGACAAAAAATCTTAACTATCATAGTTACAATGAGTTGGGATCCATTCAAAGGCAATGGGTTTGGATTTTCTGAGTCTTTGGGTTTCTTTAATAGCATATTGGTTCACCACTCATCTGTTAGTTGTTTGTACTGTAGTCGCTTGCATATTGCTGTGCTGTTGGAAGCTATTGAACCAGAATTTCATGTACTAGCAGGGTAAACCATGGTGGATAGGTTTCAGCAGAGTTTCCAGATTAAGATAGACTAGGAATAATAGCCTGGAGATCTGGTTCCAAAAAGTAACCAACAGAAACCTTACGGATCACAAAGAACCTTTTCCAACTTGCTTGCTTTAGACATGCCATCAAGGAAGATCAATCACTGGAGGAGAACATTATGCTTGTGAAGTTGAAGGGCCAGCAAGGGTGAAGGAGATTTTTGATGAAGTGAATTGGCAGAATAACTGAAATGATGGATTCAACATACCATTGATCATGAGGATGAAACCGTTCCCGGCAATGTTTCATTCTGCTATGTGAAAGGTCACCATGAATCAGAGTTGACTCTGGAAGCTGACTCTTTAGTAGTCGACTCTTGGAATTTGACATTGCATTGGTATTGGTTAAAGAAAGGATCATGGCCACAGTGTCTGAGGGGGAGAAAGGCATCCCCATCCATTGCTGTAAAAGGGGTACAACTTTTCTGATAGGTAATTTGGCTGTGCTTATGAAAATTTTGAAAAATTTATACTCATTGAACACACTTACATACTATAGTTATTGAGGGTTTCCACAAGGCACTGATTAATACCAAGGGAAATGTTTAGCATTTTAAATAAAATGCAAGTAACCAAATAATCGTTTTTTTCTTCTTTTTTTTTTGCTTTAAAAAAATGATAATGGTGATTATGAACTCTTTGTTTTCCTCTTAGTGCTAGTTTTGATTTCTAAAATTTTCTAACATACACATAAACTTCATAAGGAAACACATTATTCAAAAAACCCTCTGATAAGACATTAGTTTTGGGGTTTTTAAATCATTTTATTGGGGGCTTGTACAAATCTTGTCACAATCCAAATATACATCCATTGTGTCAAGCACATCTGTACATTTGTTTCCATCATCATTCTCAAAACATTTGCTTTCTATTTGAGCCCCTAATATCAGCTCCTTATTCCCCCTTCCCTCCCTACTCTCCCCTCCATAATTCAAAAATTATTATTATTTTCTCATATGTTACACTGTCCGACGTCTCCCTTCACCCACTTTTCTGTATATATGCGTCTCGGCAGCAAGTACAGAGCCCTCGTTAGCACGAAGGAAAGGCAAGCAAAGGAGCTGGGACGGAAGTCAGGGTGGAGTTGGTTATGTTGAAGCCAGCTTCAACGGACAGGCAAGATTTGTCTGTTGGAGGTGAGGTGCACTGCCAGAATGAAACTCCTTTGGCTGTTTCCCTCCCACTTTTCTCCCGAATTTGCTTTGTTTTGGAAGAATAACTATCGAAGAGGAAGTTAATGCATTTAAATCCAACCTTGCATGTTACTGCAAGCTTGATTTTTTTGTTGTTGATGGTTTAATTCCAGATGAGAGATATAAAGAAAAAACGAAAAATCTAACCTTTTGTCCATGCCAAAACCCATTGCAGATATTATTTCCCTATAGCCCTGTATTAGTCTGAGTACTTTAGAGCAACACACCACAGAAACTCGTGTATAAAAGAGAGTTTTATATAAAGGGTAAGTGCACATCAAGAAAACATCCCAACCCAGTGCTGTCCAAGCCCACAAGTCCAACATTAACCTATATGTCTGACACCACCACAAAGTCCTCCTCCATCTCACAAAACACATGCAATGATGCTGACTGCAGGAGGAAAGCCGAGTCAGTGAATGTGTAAGCATCTCAGCGCTGGCAGGGTTCTCCACACGGGTGCTCCAGCACCCAGGGCTGCATCGGGGTAGGGCCATGTGGCTTCTCCTCAGGGATGTCTTGCAGGAAGTGAGCCTTGCCAGCTGAGGCAGGGAACTGGCTAAGGCAGCTGCACTCTGGTCCGACTATCAGAAAGCAAGAGACCAGAGAACTAGAAAGCCAAGGCTCACCGAGCCACTTATCCCTATGCCCATCAATTAACCCCACATGTGTTTATCGGCCAGGTTGGCACAATAAACTACCTCAATTCACCCCTTGCCAACTTGGCATGTGTACATAATTCTTTAACCTCACAATTGCAATTAAGTAACACCTACACCTTAATCCATAATCCTGTGAATATTATCCCCCACCTATGAAAGTTTTTAAGCCAACTACTTCAAGCCCCATGGCAGATACATCTCAGTCCCATAATTAGATCATAGTAGCATAGGGCATATAGGTAACTAAGTGAATGTAAAATTGTTTTCTTGATCTACTTCACTGTTTGTTTTTACAAAGTTTGCACTCATTGATGCTCTGTTAGATTATTAACTTTTAATGTTATATTCAATGATGAAAGCATTAATCTGTGTTTTGTTCTTTTTTTCCCCACTGAGTAGGAAATTGATATCATTCAGTGTTGTCAAGAAAGAATGAAGCTACATTTGGATAAGGCTATTGCCCAACTTGCGTAAGAGCTTTACCTCTACAATTTATAATATATTGATTTTTTTTCAAGCTTCCATTCAGATCTGTCAGCATTTCTAAGACTACACATAAACATACACAGACGCAAAACATGTTTTTATTTAAAAGTTAAGATGAGTACTTGGATACATTTTCTCTAAATTTTTATTTGAAGAAATTATTTTTATATGCTGTGTAAAGGATTTCGGTCTTAAACTTGGAGTTTGGATGAGGTTTCTTTTAACTCAAAATACTTTCATTCTTTGATAAGAGACTGATTTGTGTATACTCAGTTCTAACCATTTGTAGTTGAAAAAGTAATGAATTATGATGCACTTGTGCTTATTTCCCATATTTCCAAAAAGACTCAGCCTTCCTAGATCACATACAGACCCCAGGACACTGCCTGGTGCTCTGATTACACCTTGCAGCAGTCATCTGGTCCCACTGTTTGGTGATTTTATGTCACCCTACTGTCCACCAGAATACAAATCCATCAAGAATGTTGGCTGAATTTTCTAAGCAATATCAAACCCTAAACCCACTGCCGTTGAATTCATTCTGACTCACAGTAATAGTGAGCACGCAATATTTATGGTGGGTGGGTGGGGTCATACTAAGCAATGATAGCAGCTGTCAATATTTTACAAGTGTTGATTGAGTGTGCTGCCCAACATGAATAAAAAGATCAAGTCCATATCCTAGGTTAGTGTGGTTCAAACAATTGTTTTCTTCTTGTCTAGGACCTAATGCTCATGTTCTTTTGTTGTCTGTAATCTCCTCTTATTCTTTATGTCGTTCTTTTCTTTTCTTGGCCTACATTTTTCCACACTTAACAGCCATATCTCTGTTAATCCACATTAGAAATGGCCTAATTCCAGTCTTATTGAAGGCCTTTGCATAAAGTTCTGTTTCAGCATATGCACTCACGTGGGAATGGACTTTATGCACAGGATCTTGTGGTGACCCATGTAAGGAACATGACTTTCCTTAACAACTTTTTATTGTGAATTAAGTGAAGGTTTACAGAGCAGATCATCTGCTTTGCATCAAACAATTCATAGTACATGTTTCAATTACTGCATTGCAATTCCCTCAGTGTATTATCCCCTATCTCACTCCCTCCCTGTGTGTCCTCCTTTCCCGACCATCTGAGCTTTGTCCTTGGGCAAATGCTGCAGCTTGATCTTAAGCAGTTGATTATTTTGGGGGATGAGTTCAGTTCCAGACCTGAAGGGTGACTAAGGGCTGTAGTCTTTGGGATTCTACCTATCTCTATCCAAACAGTAAACCTGGGCTCTCATGATTTTGAGTTTCCCCCCCACATTTTCTCCCACTCTACCCAGAGCCTTCTAATTGGATTCTTTTTGGAGCAGTGGGCAGTGGTAGCCAGGCACCATGTTTCTTCTGGTCTCAGGGTTGTGGAGACTGATGTTTACATGGTTCATTAGTTCATTAGGCTCATTGTTTCCATATGCCTTTTGATTTATATTACTCTCCTTTCCTCTGCATGGGGAAGCACTAATAATTACACCTTATATGGCTGCTCATGTATTTTTAAGACCCTAGTAGTTAGTCTGCAAAGTAGGATGTGGAACATCATCTTGGTGAGCTATGTTGCACCAACTGCCCTTGGAATCTCCTAAATCTATGATCCTAAGCCCCCAGACCCAGTGTCTCCTTCCCTAACGGTGTTTGGTTGTCGAAAACGTTCTTCATGACCTACTCCTGTAAAGGAGCATGATTTTTCTTCAATGTGCAGTGAGCAAGGTGCCACCTAATTTTCCTGATGCTGGCTTCTCCAGGATCCCGTACCTCTAACTGTGATCAAGTGTTCTGACAGGCAATGGTGCTGAGCATTTTCACTCCCAATTGTTTGGGAAGGAACAACGCTGTCCTCCATTTTAAATCCTAGCTGTCACCAGGCTCTCATGAGGCAGCATTTGGTGGCCATGATTCTCTTCATATATGTGCTTACCAGACAGGTTGATAGGCTGCTGCTTTGAGCTCTTTCCTAGAGATCCTCAGGCCAAATCAAAGGGCCACCAGCAGCCTCCTCTTGTCAAGAGTGCTAGCCTAAGAGGAAGCCTATGGAGAATGTTGGTCCTAGACTGTAAATGATAAAGGTGTTTTAACCGAGTCCAGTCTCGTCCTGATGTAATTAGTGGTAGAGTTCCCACATCCTAACCTACGGCAAGAGACTGAACACAGAAAGAGCAAGCAGAGGCTGTGTTCTAAGATTTCATCACTTCACATGTACTACATGTACAATTCACAAATTGTAAATCACTTACACTATAGCATTCGCATTTCCACTTTATGGAAAGGGGGACGAAGAACTCTGACAAGGATGCAGGTGACAAGAATAAGTTAAAGGGCAACTGTATTCATTCATTTAATACATTGAGCGCAATATTTTTTGAGTGATTCCTCTATGCCAAGACCATTTCTGGATCCTGGGAGTACAGAAATAATTTAGATCATCTAGCAGATCTGCTTTTAAGATACTATCGATATGAGCTTCCAAAAAATTGTGGAAAATTATTTTCTTCCAAAAGCTTTTGTGAAACCCTTTCATATGTTAGCAACTCCCTAATTTTTGTTTCCAGCCCCGATCTCTCTCTAGAATTCTAACATCCCACTTGATATCTCTACGTTTAAAGGACACTTTAAATCTAACATGGCTTCAACTGAACTCCTATCTTTTCTTTAGCCTAACAGGAAGTCTGTCCCAATTACTCAACTTTATGTTTCTCAATGCTGTTCTGATTTATTGATTGTTTTCTTGGTCATAGCTACAAAACACATTTAGATTCTGAACACTTCCCACCTCATTTACTGCTACCCCTTGGTCCAAGCTGCTATTATTTCTTGCCCAGACGACTGCAATGGCCTTCTCATGGTCCTCAAGGGGCCTCCAGTCTGTTCGCAGCCCAGCACTGGAATGATCCTTGAGGTTGTAAGTGAATGACTTCCTCTTTTTGGAGTTAGACCTGAATTCTTACAATGACTACCAAAGTCCTACATGATCGGACCCTTTCCTTTCCAAGTCTTCACCGAAACGCCTTCCTCACAGCAGGGCCTCTTGGAACCTGTGTGGGATACTAGCCCCTTTACTTCTTCCTAGAGAGACAGTTGACCTTTGGTTTCTATCTCCTGGGAAACTTCTCAGCCTCACCATGACTGTAAACTGAGGTCACTCTCCATGGGCAGAGAGAAGCTCAGTTCCAAGTGTTTCACAATGTTTGGGGGTGTTAAATCCAAAGAGTAGACAACAGGTGTGGGGATGTAGAAGAGGAAAAGGGAGGAGAGGAAGGCACAGAGCTGGACAGTGACTTTCAACCCAAGATGATGGGCTGCCAGGCATGGGGCTGCACATCACCAACTCCCAACCTGCTTCCTGGCATGAGCAGGATGTGAGGGCAGGACAGGAGTAAAGGTTTGCAGGTCCCACCTGCAGTGAAATCTCCCAAGAAGGCTCCCTGGATTGCAGAATCTGGCATGGTCTGAAGGAGACAGGAGGAGAGCAATAATGAGAGGGGACCCAGCTCAAAAGGGCTACTCTGCTTCTGTGTACGAAATCATGACCTCCGCTTGAAGCTCTGTTTTTCTTCTTCATGTTCCAGTGCTGACAGAGCCGCCCAGCACGAGCTGGAGAAAGACCTGAGTGACAAGCAGTCGGCCTATCGGATTGATGACAAGTGCCACCATCTGCGGAACACCTCGGAGGGCGTCAGCTTCTTCCGCGGCGTGGAGAAGGTCGATGCCACGTAAGTCAGGCACGGTGCTGTCGATCTCCTTTAACACAAGCTTTCTGCTTTCAGAAGGGCGTGGTGCCACTCACAGGTGATCCAAAGAGAACAAAGGCTAAGAGGTGGAAATGAAGAAGGAGCATCCTTTGAAAAGACTGAAGTCACAAACTATGTTTTAAAAGATACTTTTGCTGTTTATGTATATAACTATGAAAATAACCCTCTTCAATGCAGAAAGCCCAGAAAATACAGAAATGCTTCAGGAAAATCAACTATTGCCAGTGTTTTGAATGTACTGCGTTCAGAGGGATATGGGTTGAAAAAACAGCTGAACCCTTTTCTTACTGCCGCTTGTTAAAACTTGCTCTGTCAGAGACTGCTTTATCCAGATCCCGGGTGTGCTCTTGGCCTGGTTTCCTGGTCTTGTCTAGCTACTACTATCTTCTTCTTCTTAAATCAGCTCTTTTGAGGTAAAATTCACATATAATAAAAGAGTTTAAGAGTACATTTTGAGGAGCTCTGATAACATGCATGTGCCTCTGTCATTAGAACTACATTAGAAATAGAGACATTTCCCTCACCCCAAAGTTCCCTTATGCTCTTAGCTAGTCAACATCCAGTCTTGGCCCCCTGGCAATGACTCATTTTGATGAGCCCCTTTAAAGTGAGCCCCAAATGGATTTACTCACTCAAAGCATCCCTCCTTCAGCTCTGCTGTGCGAAAAGCAGAGCCAGTCATCAACCTTTGCTTCCAAATTCTTCAATCTGTGAGTCAGATTCTGACCCTGTGCCCCCTGTGATCCCCGTGAACACTTCTCACTTGGCTTGAGTTGAGCAGGGAGCATCTTCCTCTCCTCTGTGGGAGTAGGGAGGGCTGGGTGAAGGGCTGACCACTCTATGACCACTCAGCTCCCCATAAAGGGCCGCACTGGCATGAGCTCTCACTATCTCTTGCATGCCCTTGGCTAGGAGGTGAGTTTGGTCCATCCCCTTTTCACATGTACGTCCCTTTGGGATGTGGGAATGTAGCATCTCTGATATTATTTGGGGCCAGCGGAGTCTAAGCTAAAACCCCTCATCAGTACTGAAGGTTTCACTGAATACCCTATTAGATCACCCAGCACCCAACTGTGCCACTATTTGTAGATACCAATGGTAGCAGAGGATTTTTGGCTCTGCCATTATATTTCCGTCCATATAGCTCTAGATTTGTAATGATGGTACATACATACTGTTTGCATAGCCTGATTCTTAGGTATCGCTGAGTCAGCCCCAACTCATAGTGACCCCGTGGAATGTACAACCGGGTGAAAGATGGCTTGGTCCGGCACCATCCTCACCATTGTTGTTGTTGTGTTTTAGAATAGTGTTGCAGCCACTGTGCCACTCCATCTCCTTGATTGTTTTCCTGTTTTTAGCTGACCTTTACTAAGCCTTTCTTCCCCTAGTGATAGTATAAATATGCATGAGAATATTCTTCTATACCGCAAGTGTTTGTGCAATATGGGTTACTTTTTGAGTGTACCATAATCTAGTTAACTCTTTTTCGCTTGTGAGCATTTCAGTTGTATTTAGTTTTTCTGGAATTGTCATAAATATTGCTGAAATTAGCATATATCTTTATCACTGCTTATTCAGATCTTTGGGCACATTTCCCCCTAGAATAAATTCTCAGAAGTGGAATCTCTCAGTTATATCCTTCTTAAAAAGTTTATGTTGCCATTTTGCCTTCTGCCATGATTATGCCTTTCATACCCATGGCATATGGGAGAGTCTTTTTCTCAATATTCACAACAGCACTACAAATGACCATTTTCTTTCATTTGTGCTGTCTTGACAACAGATTCCTAGTATGTTGCTGTTCATATTAGTATTTCTTTGTTTAGTTACGAGGTTAAATATTGTGATCCACTTGAAAGGGGCTGACACACCCATACCCGTGACGGAGCCACTTAGTTTATTCCACGGAGAACGCAGGTTAGCAGTAACATAGGCAACAGTTGAGATAGTTCGAGATATGCTTACCTCAGATGTTTACATTTTATGACTAAAACCATTGGAGTCAGCAGGGTGGAGCTGGCCTCTGATTCATGGTGACCTCTTGCACCATAGAATAAATACTCCCGATTCCTGCATCATCCCCACGATTGATGATGGATCAGGCAGTTGAGATCAATAGGGTTTTCACTGATTGATTAAAAACAAAAGCCAAAAAAAAGCTAGATCTTGTTTCCTCTTCTCTTAGTTTGGAAGCTCTGCTGAGACCTGTTCATCAGCAAAGCAGGGACAGATGGTGGTGGCTGTACATGAGGTGCACTGGCTGGGAATTGAAATCACATTTCCTGCATGGAAGGCCAGGATTTTACCACCAAACCCTCATGCAAAACAAAATCAAAACAACAGCAAACAATGAAGAAAAGTGTTTTAAGGTTTTTTTGGATGAAGGGGTTGCCTCCAGATTGTCTCGATCAGTTCATCTTTGTCATGCTGTCTTGTTCTACTTTCTCCTCTCAGGGTCTCTGTGCCTGAATCCTGGGCCAAATTCACCGATGACAATATTCTTCGCTCCCAGAGTGAACGTGCAGCCTCAGCCAAGCTAAGAGATGACATCAATAATCTCTTGGTTGTGACGGCCAATGAAATGTGGAATGAATTCAACAAAGTCAACGTGGCTTTCACCAACCGCATCGCTGAGACAGCAGATGCTAAGAATAAGATTCAGATTCACTTAGGAAAGGTAAGTCAACTCCTGGTGGTATGCCTGAGGTCACCGGAACAGAGCAGGGTAATCTGGGACCAGTAGGTACCATAAAGCACACGACCTTACAGAATAAGCCACAAAGCCACGCAGAATAATACAAATGAACAACAGGTGCAAAGTATACCATTCATTTTAACCACATAGCCTAGTGTAAAAATTAAAGTGAAATCCTTTGGCTAGGGGATTGTAAGGAATGCACTATGTAATGGAAAGTTCATAGTATTTAACAGAACCAAAAATATTATTAAAGTTTAATGAGTCATCATATGTAACTAGGAAGTGAATTTATTACTGGAACATAAGGTAGGGTTGTTCAATATTGAATCATTTTGAGCCCTCTCTCCAGAATTCAGAACTGAGCACAGGAAACGACTTGGTCGTTTGGAGTATTTCTGATGGCCTTTTTTAGGGGCTCTAAGTATAAAGGCTTCACAATGGCAATTAAATGAGGGATGCAAGCAGAGTTTCTATTTTTCAAGATAAAAAGGAGTTCTCCCTTTGCTTATTTTTAGTCTTTGGAAAAGTTTTATTGACACTTCATCCACATCTCATACAATTAAATAGTTCAACCATACCAAGAAGAGTTGTGCAATCATTACCACAACCAATTTTAGGACATTTTCTCCTTCCTTGTACTCCTTGGTATTTGTATAATTATGTTTTTCAATTGTGGCAAAATTATACATAATAAAACATCCTCCCATTCAACAACTTCTACATGTATAATTCAGTCCCATAGATTATACTCTTCATGTTGTACAACCATTATTGATATCCCTCTCCCAAATTGTTCCACCACCATTAAACTAAACTCAATGCTTCTTCACCCATGGTAACCATAGTTCAAGTTTCTTTTCTTTTAGTACTCTTCTTGATATAATATTCACATATCATATACTTCCATAGATAAGTGGCTTTTGAAAAGAGATGTATATACATCATCACAATCAGTTCTGATGTTTGCTCCCACCTCCATTTTTAGTCTTTACATTCTGATGATTTCTGTGGATTATGCTGTGTGTGATTTTTATTTTATTTTCTTAAAAACTATAGGCACTTGGGCACATTGCTCTCAGACAGTGTTACAGGTTCAGGGAATCGTGTTTTCAGACTCTAGTGACTTTCCTTTCCTTCTCGTGATAGCTTATTGGAGCAACACTTGGCTGTGGAGCAAGACTTGTGCCCAGTGAAGGGTATAGAGAAATATGAAATGTAGCTTGTGTTGCCAGAAAGCTCATGTTTATGGAGAAGAGATGCATGCATATGAAAAGGATGACCAAAAATTGATAACAGTAGAAACTTATAAATTGTGGTTGGAAAATCCCAGAAGCAGCAAGTATTGTTAGGGTTCAGAGGAAGAAGTGATCATTGTGGATGGGGTAACCTCTTGAACCAAGCCATGGGGATTGATTTCAGCTCTGTAAGAGCCCGGTTATGGCAGAATAGATGATCTATGAACTGAGAGAGGAAAGTAGGTTAGTTAGAGACAGAACATGCTTTTGTGGTTGCTAGATGCTGTTGAGTCAGTTCTGCAACACAACAAAATACCTCCCAGTCCTGCGCCACCCTCACCGGTGGTCTCTGTTTGCATGGTCATGGTTGCAGCCACATGTCAATACACCTTATCGAGGACCTTCCTCTTTTTTGCTGCCTCTCCACTTGACCAAGCATGATGTCCTTCTCCAGAGAGTTGTCTCTCCTGATAGCTTGTTTAAATCTCACCATCCTTGCCTTTAAGAAGCATTCTGACTGTACTTCTTCCCAGACAGATTGTTTGTCCTTTTGGCAGTCTACAGTACTTTCCAAAATTTTCACCAGCACCATAATTCACATGGATCAATTCTCCTTTAGTCTTCCTTATTCAACATTCAGCTTTCACATGCATATGAGGTGATTGTGAAAGGCATTAATGGGAAGGGAGGGTTGGAAATATAAGCAACGGAAGTACAGACTTTAGAGTCCTCCTGACTGAGAGTGAGAGGCTGGATAAGAGCTGGGCTAGCAGAGAAGCAGAGCCACATAGGAACTGAGTAGTCCTGAGGCTGCTACACTGGTCATTTAGCCGCTGAGTCCCACAACAGAGAGGCCTGATGGCGGAGAGAAAACAAGAGAACTGAGTGGGGGGTGGAGGTAGGGGGAGTAGGCCAGCTAGAGGCAAAGAGGCCTGCTGGCAGAGGAGCTAACAACTGGGAGCAGCTGTGCCAGTCAGAAGCCATCTTGTACTGAAGAAGGGCATGAAATGTTCTCCACTTTCCAGACCTTATCTGCGGGCTTCTTGATCCCGATCTTGAGTTGTTCTTGTTAACTCCAAGTCGATCCTGATCCCAGGTTGTCGCCTGTTGATTCCCTAATAAAGCACGCAGCTGTGTCTGATCTGTGGGTTCTGTCTGGCCACTGCCAGGGATTGTGGAGCTCTGCAGAGAATCAGAGAGTGCCCTGGGAGGAATCATGGCGCAATGGGAAGACAGAGATAGACCGAACCTCTGCCTCACAGCAACCAGTTTTGTGCTGATCCTGGGTCTATTCCTCCAGGTGTTTAGAGGATTCATTACTTGCTGCATGACAGCTGCATTGCGGGTTCCTTTATTCAGCAAAATTGTCTTTACTATACTCGTGGTACTGGGCTGGGCATGCTGGGGTGTGCACGTCTGAACCCCACACTGACTCTGCCTGTCGTGTGAGGCAAGACACACACGCATTTAACCATTTGGCAAGAAATGACAAGTTCCATAGAGAGCCGCAGAAAAGACCCTTCGGAGTCACAGATAAAGCACCACGGTTATGTCGCCGAAGTCATCGTTAATGATCACTACTCTATGCAGAAGGTGGCATCTAAGTAGGTCTTAGCAACAGGAACCATGTAGGTTTTTAGTCGGTTGATAAAAACGTAGAAGAGAGTCAGTGCTTAAGTGCCAGATGTAAGAATTTCTGAAGGGTGACACTTGAGTTCCTACGATATGAGACCTCTCTAGGAGGGAAAAGCTAAGAGAAGTGGCCCAAGAACAATAGCAGGTCCTGAAAGCATGAGAGGTAGTTAGAGAGAAAGGCTGAGAAGTCGGCAGCAGTTGGCCCGTGAAAGCCAGTGCAGCAGGAGGCTTTTCAAAGGTGAGGAGGTATCAGTGAGGACGTGGTGCCTTTGAGAGTGCGGCGTCAGTCACACACTAGACCCAGTGGTAGAATACCGGTGCTATCTGGAGATGAGGCATTCTGAAAATGAAGGGAATAAGCATAGGCCATTAGTGGGATATATTTGGCATCAAATATCATGAGATGGACTGGAGAGAGTGGTGGTAATGACAGGAGTTTCTGTTGTGTTGGTTAATGGCAATCCTTGGGCATGTCTCCAGGCCACAGGAAAGGAACCAAGGGAGAGGGAGCCTCCCGTGGAGGACATGTGCAGAAAGGGGGTTTCCAAACTCAGGGCCCTACAGTAGAAGAGCTCTCAGAGTTTAGAAGAGATCTCAAGTGGGAGAGGAGAACCCAGGGAGGGGTCCAGGTTTATGCAAATTGGGGAAACCCCTTGAATAATAAAATAATTAGGGATGCTAAGTGGTCAGTTCCTTTCTCATACAAATGAGTGACCCCAGAAGCTTAAATTGATTCATTTCAAGGCAAATCCTCCACTAGGAGGAACAAATCTCTCAGAGGTTGGTGGGAGGAGAAAGTGGAGCCTTAAAGGGGAAGGGCATATTGACGAGGAAGGAAGTTAGTCCAAATCAGACTTGATGTTCTCCCTTTTGCCAGTGTTAATCACAGATGTGGGCTAGCGAGCAGGGAAGGCAGAAGGCCCCAATTTACAGCTCTGAACATTCCCATGGGGTTAATTTTCCCACCCTGGCTGCTTCCAAACTATAGGCATGACATCACGAAACCTGGAGCTGAGAATTGCCAGCTCTCCAGAGTGGGTGCAAGTCAGCTCCCAGAGCAGGAGCAGGGTTGGGGATGGACAACACTCTTAATGACTCAACCTCATCAGAGGACAAAGCAGGCTGGTGGGGACCAGCAAGACAGGGAGCAGGTTGTTGGGGGGAGAACACTCAAGCCTCTGGCATGCACATCTCTGTTACAGACCCTGCAGGAGATCTTCCAGACGGAGATGACCATAGAGTCTATTAGGAAGGCCGTCCGAGAAAAGTCTGCCTACCTGAAAGTGGCTCAAACTCGGCTGGACGAGCGCACCCGGAGACCCAACATTGAGCTCTGCCGAGACATGGCTCAGTTACGGTAAGAGGGGACCACAACCCTCAAGCGGGGGAGTGGGTAGGAGGGAGACTCTGTCTCAGCTTGGGACAGCCTGCTAGCCTGACTGTGTGGCTGGGCAGTTCATAAAGGCTCTGTGTGCCAAAGCACTGGCAATTGAGAAGGGACACAGGGTCTCTCTGAGTTGGGATTGACTTGATGGCAGTGGATTTTTTTTCTTTCTATCTATAATCTATATCTGTCAGCCAGATATTGCACATAATCCTCAGTATTATGAGACTTCTTTAGAAGGGTTAATAGGCTGTTAGCCTCATTCAGTAAGGCCAAGGTCTTTGGATTCTTTTATTCTTTACTGGAGCCTCTGGAGTTTCTGGAACACCTCTCTTCTATGCAGCTTTATGTATATTTCCCAGTGCTCATGAGAATACAAGGAGACCGGGGGGTGGGGGTGGGGTGGGGGTGGGGGCTAGGAGTTGGGCTGCTAGACCACAAGGGGAGTGATTGGAGCCCACCATTCTCTGAAGGAGAAAGATAAGGCTTTCTGTTGCTCTAATGAGTTGCAGTTTCTGAAATCCAAAGGGGCAGTTATCCTCTGTCTCGTAGGCTTGCTATGAGTTGGAATGGGCTCGATGGCAGTGGGTTTGGGTTTGGTTTGAACTGAGAGAGCAGCTAGAGCTAGAAACAGAATGCTGGGACGACCAGGCCCATTACCAATTGCCAGTGAGTTGATTCTGACTTATGGCAACCCACGTGTAGATCAGAGTAGAACTGTGTGCTCCATTGGGTTTTCACTGTCTGGATTTTCAGAAATGAATTGCCAGGCTTTTTTTCTTAAGTCCTCTGGATGGACTTGAAACACCTACCTTTTGGTTTGTAGCCAAGCATCATAACTGTACTGCCTGGGGACTTTCCTGGAAGGTTCCAAACCCCAAAGCAAACTCACTACCATGGAATCGATGCAGACTCAGGGGCCCTGTAGAATAGGGCAGCACTGCCCCTGTGAGTTTCTGAGGCTATAGCTCTTTCCAGGAGTAGAAAGTCCATCTTTCTCCCTTAGAGCAGCTGGTGATTTCTAAGTGCTGTCCCTGCAAATCACAGCCCAGTGCATAACCACTGTGCCACCAGGGCTTCTGGGGGATAACATAGGCAGAAATTGGAGAGAGTGGGCAGCAAATGTCAGGAGAGGCCTCCACGAGGCCTGACTGAGAGAGAGATGGTAAAGACCGGGGACTTGTCAGACAAGGGACTGTGGTGCCAAATCCAATGGCCCATTTGTTCTCCGTGGCCTCCTTTTCTGCAGCCACTTTTGCGTGTCTGCTGTTGTCACTGGTCTTGTCATTAAGATCAGACTCACGACCCTGAAGTCTCTGATGCTCTCATTTAGGCTCATTTCCCTTTGTTCTGTTGTCAGTATGCATAGCAAGAAGCTGGTGCTCATCAAACACAACTCCCACCTATACATGGAGGGAGGACGAGACTCGGCACTTCATCTGCTAACACTAGCTGCATTTTTATTTATTGAACTTTGAAGAGTCCTTTTCAGACAGGCTTGTGAGGAATTGGACAAGTTTTTTCTCCCCACATGTTGGCTTCCTTTCCATTTTCCTGATATCTACTAGTGTCTTTGCTTTCTGGATATTATCATTGCTATTCTGAGGGTCTGAAGCATTCCAAGCAGACGTGGTAAACTTTATGGCCACTGGCAGCACTTACATCTTAAAATCCTTTCTGGTTCAATAGAGAGATGCTGATGGTCTTGTCTTTTATTGGGCCTTAAGATGGAATTGTCTTATCACTGTGAAGGATTTATTGTAAGGCAAAACCTCCTTTGAACTCTGCCAAAGAGGCCAGTAGTGAGTTGAGGAAGTGGGTTTTATAGTGAGGAAGGAAAGGGAGAGTTTTGAGAGGTCAAAACTGATAAAATAATAAAATATAATGATACTGTTAATAACATTGTTGTTATTTGCTATTGACTTGTCTCTGACTCAGGGCAAGTGTACTTATAACAGAATGAATCACTGTTCAGTCCTGCCTTGTCTTTGTGATCATTGGTGTTTGAGTTCATTGTTGGGATTATGGTGCCAACCTGTCCCACGGAGGGTTTCTTCGATTTCCATTGCCCCTCTTTTTACCAAACAAGGTGCCTTTTTCAAGCAATTGGTCTTTCCTGATGGTGTAACCAAAGTCAGTGAGTTGAGGATTCTCCACCCTCACTTCTAAGGAAGACTCTTATCCTGATTGTATTTCTTGTAAGACTGGTCCATTCATCTTTTGTCAGTCCATGGCATGTGTATTTGATATTTTTTACCAAGACCGCAATTTGGATGCACCCGTTCTTCTGTCTTCCTTTGAAAGTCTCTAATGGGTCAGGTGCACCTAAGTCATCAAGGTGACATCTTGGCTCTGGCAGAGGTTTGCCCCACGCAACACATGGATTTCTTGACTGCTGCTTTCATGGACAGCGCTTGCGGATCTAAGTAAAATGAAGTTGTTGATACCTTCAATAGCTATATATGCTATCACTTATTGATCTTCTTCTGTACTGGGCATTGTGTTCAGTACTTTATAGTATTGCATTCATCATTTTCATCTTACATTGGGGAAAATGAGGCAAAGGAGGAGTGAAGAGATTCTCCCCAGATCTTCTCTGATACCAGACAGAAATCTTCCATTGGAGTGATTATCTGTCTGCCTGCGGAGCTCTGCTCAACTGGAGCAACTCTTCGCTTCTGCGGTCCTTTAGATGGTCGGAAGCGCTTACCTTTGCCCCACCATGCACCTGATCTCACTGGACTTTCTCAATGTCTGCATGCCAAGCAGGCACTGTGCCTTCTTCATCTCTTTCTCAGTGAGGATGAAAGTGAGGTTCACCAGGGAGATCATGACTGTGAAACATTTTGAACATGGAGTATTATGCCATTTGAGTTGGATGCTCAGAAGCAGGTGTTAGAATATATACGAGCAGTCTTGATTACTTGGACACCCTACATCTGCCCAAGTGGAGCCTGTTATCTTAGCTATGGCCACACAGGATTTCACCCCTGCTGTAAGGCAGGCTCTCTATAGGTCAAAATTGATTCGATGGCATTGAGTTTGGTTTGGTGATGTTTTCAAAGTGAGTTCCACAGCAACCTTCCACCTGTCATGCTTACTTTTTAGGATAAGCGGCCCTCCATTACTGAGGCCACATGGACCCTTCAAGTGGCCCTTTGTTTCAGAAGATTCTGGTAGTGGACGGGCACCCACTTGGCCAGTTAGGATCGGAAACTAACAGACTTTAAGCAAACATTTCAAGGAGAAACTGAGCTGAGATTTCATTCTCCAAGAATTTCGGCAGCCTCGTCAGCAGTAGAGACGGAAATAACTAAATCATTCAGACAGCCCTTGGTAAACACAGGTTCCCTTTTAAAAAGGGTTTCAAGAAGCCCCCTAAGACGGCATTGGGAGCTCTCAAACAATGAGGTCTTCACAGCTTAGTCTGAGAAGCTGAATGCTTTTTCCCTTTTTCCCTCCCCCTTGCACAGTGAAACCGAATTTGCCTTTCCTTCCTGTGGCTTCAAAGCGGGCCGCTTTCCTTGGTGTATTGACTGAGGACAAAACCTAGTTCTGTCTCTGTGAAGATTTCTCGTGGAAATCTCCTGGCTCAAAATGTGGTCCTGGAGTCACAACAGTGACATTTCAGCAGATATTTTTGGAGCAGGGCAGGGAAGGCTTATTTTCTTTATTAAAATCACTATTCTGAATGGTGACAAAAATATAAATAAAAAAATCAAGGAAGGAAGGAAAAAAGAGCACAGCAGTGGGTGAAGAATGAGGAAAATCGCTCCTGGGACTGCAAGACTTGAAACTTCATTCCCAATTTTCTGAGCAGGTTCACAAAGTGATTCGAAACCATGGCATCAGGGGTGGCAGGCTGACCCAGACTGGAGTTCGTTACTCCAATCGTCTTGACACTTGAAAAGCAAGCACATCAAAAGAACGATAGTAGCAGCATTGTGTGCAGTTGAGTGCAGAATGTTTCTCGGTCCTGTTGTTCTGGAAAAACACAAAACAAACAAACAAGGAGCGATTTTAACAGAACAGCTCTCTGAGATCTACGCAGGGCAAGGAAATTGCAAAAGCCATGCGATCTTGAAAGAAAAAAATCTATATCTAATTAATTAATAGAAGGTGATGCCTGTGTTTCAAAAACGTGACTGTTTTAGCATGTGCATTTTGAAAATTCCCTCAGGCAAATTTTCCATGAGGATAGAGTCTGGCTGAGAGAAGGACTCATGCATCAGCCCACTTGACTTCCTCCCTTTGGGAAATCAGCCCAGGGTGGAGCGGGAAGCAAGAGGCAGGCCCAGTGAGATGCTCAACAGCCAGCTGCCTTAAATCACTTGCTAGACATCTGGAGCAGCCTCCCAGAAGATTTGTGTCTTCATGCTAGCTTGCTTTTCAATTCAGTGTGACTAAAGCAGCCTACAAAATGCCTGAAATTCAATTCTCAGAGTCGTGTTTACCATCTTCAGACCTGAAGAAACGTAGCCACTTAGATTGAAATCCTGCCCTTCCACCACTGAAGGTGCCTCTGGGTGGTGAAGACAAATAGCACTCCGTGCTCATGGAAAGACGGAAGGTTTGAGACTCAGAGACATCATGGGAGAAAGACCTGGAGCTCTAGGTCCGAACACCGAGTCCTACTGAACGCAGTTCCACTTTGATGAGTGTGAGTTGACGTCAACTCACCAAACAGAAGAAAACAGGGCTTCTAAACGATGAAGTTGAGTTTCCAAGACAAGAGAAGTGTGATGAGGTATGCGTTCACGCTCTGCTTTTCTGCGCCGCCGACCCTGGGCCTTGTACCAGCATCTCCTCCCCTTCAGCAGCCTGGCTGCGATCACCCGTGGCTTAGAAAGAAGTCCCTTATTCTGGGGATTTCATCACCGTCTACCCTGCCTGTGCTTCACAGTTTGGGGCCTACGTATTGTTCTCGGCAGATTCCTGTGGACTCATTTTTGTAAGACTCCCTAGTTCCCAGGGCTACCTCTTTCATCTGGGATCTGGAAACTGGCCATGATCTGAACTGCAGAGCCATTCCTGGTGGCACAAATGGTTGTTTTCTATCCCAAATTTGGGTGTTCAAGTTCACCCCTAAACCAAGCTCACCCCCAAAGCCCAGCTTACTGCCATTGCCTCAATGTTGACTCACACAGTGACCCTGGAGGACAGGCTAGAACAGCCTTTGTGAATTGCTCATTGCAGCTCTTAACAGGAGTAGAAATCTGGGGGCTTTGAACTGCTGACCTAGCAGTTAGCAGCCAACACATAACCCCTATGCCACCAAGGCTTCTCAAGTTCACCAAGAGATACAAAAACAAATTGTTTTAAAAATTTTAAACAGTTTTTAAAATTGTGAGTTACCCGAGGATTTTGTAATCAACAGTTTGAATTGCTTATCAACTGCCCCCTCCCCACTAGCTAACCTTTCTTCGCTCCTTTGAGTTCTCCTCTCCCTCTTATGGGTGACTGTCCTCCGGCTTCTTGCTTTATAATCTTGCCCTTGCCCTTGTCCCCTTCCTAACCTCCAGAGTCTCTTCCCTTGGGTATGAAGTCTTTTGTCTTCCTGTTGTTTGTTGATTTGTTTCCATCTGTATAATAGTAATCTCATACACTTATTTGTCCTTTTGTGATTGACTGATTTCACTCGACATAATGTTCTTCAGGTTGATCCCCACCACGAGGTGCATTGTGGTTTCATCGTTGCTTTTCACTGATGCATACTATTCCATTGTGTGTCTGTACCAACATTCCTTTCTCCATTCTTCTGCTGATTAGCCAGTGAAATTTTGGAAGAAAAGCCTAGAGATGGTCTATTTTACTCTCTGCACAGAAGTCAGCCATTGAAAACCCCAGGGAACACAGGTCCCCTCTGACACAAACAAGGTTGCCAAGAGTTGATGTGGATTCCATCAGTGACAGTTGGGTTGGTTGGTGGTTTTGTGAACTGCCGCAGGGGCTGTGCCCGCAGCCGTGAGCAAAGTGGACCCATGAGGATGCTTCTTTCAGGGGGTTTCTACTTCATCAGGCAGTGACAGCATTCTGGGTGCTACAGAAGGGTCGGAGCTCTCCAGATACAGCATGGACAGTGATCGTGTCATTGGAATGGTTCTTATTAGCTGCTGTCAAGCCATCCCCTGTTTCGTGGTGACTCCATGCACAATTGAGGGAAATGCTGTGTGGTACTGTGCCATCCCCACAAGCGGTGGCAGACTGGACTACTATGATCTATAAGGTTTTCATCATTTAATTTCCAGAAAGAAATCATTCAGTCTCTCTTAGTCTGTCTGGAAGTACCACTGAAATCTGTTTGGCATCACAGCAACACACAAACCTTCTTCCACTTGCAGATGGGTGGTGGCTGCCCCCAAAGAGCATTGGCCAGGCATGCAGCCCAGGCTGCCCATATGAATGGCAAGAACTCCAACCCTGAACCCCTACTGCCTCCTCATCCCAAGGTTAGGGAGGCACTTCACAAGGGCGTGTCTCTTCATCGGCTATGTTTCGGTGGCATATGGAGCTGGATGCGAGTGAGCTTGGTGCATCCCCATCTGAGAGAAGAGTAGAGTAGAGGCCCTCGGGTCAGGGGATCTGCAGAGCAGAGTGAAGTGAGGAGGGCGTCTCCTCACTGTGAGCATCTACTGTTCTGTGAGCAGCATAGAAGAACATGTGCTGAGGCGGCTTGTGAGGCCCGGATAACATGGCCTGAGACTGAGTCCTGGGGAGCACGAAAAACAAGGAAGGATCAGGGGGGAGGCGTGGTGGTTACACATTGTACCACTAACCACCCAGTCAGCAATTGGAAACCAGCAGCCGCTCCGAGGGAGAAAGACGCAGATTTCTATTCCCAGGCAGACCGTTTCAGAAATGCACGGGGGCAGTCCTAGGAGTCAGAATGGACTCAGTGGCAGCCAGTATGGAGTTTGGGGTTTGGGTTTCAGTGTGGGCATGGCGGCTGCATCCTTGCCTCAGCCATGAAAGCGCAGTCTGGGCTGCTGGTGAGCACCAGCTTCCCCACGGCTCATTCAAGCCAGGTCAGCCAGGAGCCGCCGGAATGTCCACAGGGAAGAGGCGCGTTAACAATGGGCTACCCAGGCATTCCTGACCTGCGGAGAGCTGATCCGAAATGAGCCATGCTGGGGGAGACATCTGGTCCTGGGAGCACAGCGATCAAATGGAGACATTTGGAACATCCTGGACAGCTGGACTGGGCACTGCTTCCCTGAAATGCTTAAGGTTTGAGTCCAGCCAGAGGCACCTTGTACAAAAGGCTTACATCTGAACTATCAGCTCCTACTCTGACTCACATGAGGTCACCATAAGTCACCAATTGGATGATGATACCATCCACCCACTCGCTACTGGTGGGCCGGTTTGAACTCATAGCTCCTCTGTAAAGCATGGCAGGACTGCCCCACAGGGTTTCTGAGGCTGTCCATCTTTATTTGAACAGGTGCCTTATCGTTCTCCTGCTGAGTGGCTGGTGGGTTTGAAGCATCAACCTTTCTGTTAGCAGCCCATGGGGCCACCAGGGCGCCTTTGCAGGATGACATGTGGCAAAGTGCAGGTGTCCTCCTTTCTCCCTCTTCCTCCCCACCCCCCACCCAAGTGAAACAGCAGCTGCTGATCGGGACTGTTAGGTAGAATTGGCCTTTTACCAAAACGTACAGCATCAGAGGGTTTGCATACAGAAAGAATATGCTGCCTTCTATGCCACGAATGTTCTGTGGGCTTCTGCTTGGTGGCTGGCACAAGATTGTGTCCGATGGCAAGGTTTCCAGGTTTTGTAAGGAAAATGCAGGGAGTCCAGTTAAATTTCAATATTAGGTAAGCAACGAGTGATTTCTCTGTCTAAGCTTACCCCCCACACTACACAGAATCCATATATGAGAAAAGACTTATGACAACTCAAGATGCGTATACTGAAGATACGTCTTTGGCCCTCTGACATGCACACTTAAAGGGCCTCTGGGGTGTCTCACTGTGGAGGACGCAACCAGAAATGCCCTGGGGCCCGTCCCAAGGAACAGCAAGGGCAGTGTGCTGAAGCGGACTTCTGCCCTTTTCTCAGATCACAGGGATGGAGGGGGTGGGGACAGGAAGTGGGGCCCACTTCCTTATGCTGGCTGCCAAGGCTGCTGGTTTCCTTCTTGACTTCCTGTATCATTGGCATGGTGCTTACACACATGTGGGCTGTGGGTTGTGGGCTGTGGAGAAGGCAGCTTCTTAGTCCTGGGCTGAGCCTCCTCATCTATAAAACAGAGAAGTCAGGCGTGCTGACCTCTCCCATTCATGTGCCAGCTGTGAAAGTCTGTGGAGGCTTTTACCTACACAATCAAAATGTAGTTTTCAATGGCCGAAAAAATAAACAAAATCAAAACAAAACAGAAAAACATGTAAAGAAACTCAGCTCAGTTTTGATTGTTCCCTTAAGGAAAACCAAATGTTTAGAAGGTCTTTCTTTTAAAACACATGATTGTTTCTAGGTTACCGTGGCTCAGACTCATGGTGACCCCGTCATGACAGGATGAAACCCTGCCAGGCCCCAGGGTACCCTCATGGTCACCAGCATGCGTCAGTCTGTTGCAGCCTTCTGACATAGAGACTCGTCTTCTCACAATTTGGTTTTGTTGGCTAATTTTCAGAAGGCGCTCAGCCAGAATTTCATCCTCATCTTCATCTGAAGGCTTTACTCAAACCTGCCCACCGTGGGTGACTCTGCGGATGTTTGAACTGCTGGTGGCCAAGCTTCCAGCATCGCAACCATCTCAGTACAATACACTGAAAGAGGGGTGGGGGGGTTAAATGCATTGCGTTTAAATGTATGTGTGTGTATTTATCTATGTGCTGCTGCCCTGAGCACATGGTCAGTTTGCCTTTGGTATTATGGGCTGTAGTTCATGGGAGTGGTCATTAGAACCGGAGCCACACACAAGCTTTACCATTGGAAGTGGTTCTGCCTGGAGCTCCATGTGCTACCTCTTACAATCACACCTCAATAGGCACTTAATAAAGATGCTCAAACTCACTGCCATCAAGTCGATTCCCACTCATAGCAACCCTATAAGAAAGGCTAGAACTTCCCCTGTGGGTTTCCAAGACTGTAACTCTTTACTGGAGCAGAAAACCTCATCTTTTCTTCCACAGAGTGACTGGTGGTTTCAAACAGCTGATCTTGAGGTTAGCGGCCCAATGGTGACCTCTAAGCCACCAAGGCTCCTATTTAATAAATATGCACACCCTTAATTTAGTTCAAGCATTCCTGGGTAGTGTGAATAGTTGAGCCCTGGGCTACTAATTGAACACTTGGCAGTTCAAATTGCCCCTGGGGGGGCCTTATAAGAAAGGCCTATCATTCTACTTCCAAAAAGTCAGCCATTGAAAACTCAATAGAACAAAATTTTACTCTGTCATACATGGAATCACTTTAAGTTAGAATTACTCAAATGCCGTGCCCCCCCCCCTTTTTTTTAATTCAGCTGATGACAAACTAGTGGAAGGTGGTCTATGCTAACCTATCCTGACCCTTTTTGCCTCCTGCAGCCTTGTCAACGAGGTATATGAGGTGGATGACACCATCCAGACCCTGCAGCGGCGCCTGAGGGACGCGGAGGACACCCTGCAATCTCTGGTGCACACCAAAGCCACCCTGGAGCACGACCTAGCCGTCAAAGCCAATTCCCTTTACATTGACCACGAGAAATGCATGGGCATGCGAAAGAGCTTCCCGAACACACTGCGCTTGGTCGGCTACTGTTAGGGACCCTCCACCAAGAGTGTCTTGATATCCTAAGTAGAAGTAGACCCAGAGCACTGGGGTTCCAGCACTTCACCTGAGCGAGAGCAGATTCGCTCATTAAAGGGATTGTGTGGTTAGAAGTTTACCAGTCTATAGTCGTGGGAAGCCTTTTATTTGAATCCAAATCTTAATTCTGAGCTATGAGATGGATATAGATGTATACACACACACACACACACACACACACACACACACACACACACACACATATATACATAAGTAATACAGTCTATGAACAGAGAAAATTTGCTTGTGTGACTTATTGAATGGGCAGGGAAGAAGGACTATCTTCTTTATGAGCCAGCTGGGCAGGAGTCACACAGATTTTGAACTGTGGCTTCAAAAGTATGCACAACTAAGCCAACTGGTTTGACTGGGTAGCTGTATGAAGAAATACGATGGGTAACGGGGCCTATAACAGCAGGTGGGAGCCTTGAAGATAAAGTGATGGGGTTTGGCCAGCCTGCTCAGGGAAAAGGATTTTATGAGAGCAATATTTGAGTGACCAACATATGCGTTGGAGAGAGGGCAGCGGACACATAGAAGAAATGGAATCCGTGGCAAGAAAGCCCCTGGCAGGAGGAGTGCAAAGGGCTCCGGCAGGGACGAGAGGCACGGAAGCTGGCGGGCCTTGCTGAAGTTCAGGAAGAGCTGATAACTCGTATGGCTTATCTCAGGGGTGATCGTTACAAGTCATTTTTTAAAACTGACAAGTAAAAGTAATTGCATGATGGCCACTTTGGAAAGTAGAAAAAGAGCCCCAAGCAAGCACTGAGCATTACTCATTATTGCCCACCCAGAGATGCTCATTAAGACTTGTCAGCATTTTGTTGTATATTCGGTCAGACCTTTAAAAGGGTCCTAGTGGTATGGTGGATTAGGTGTTGAGCTGCTAACTTCAAGGTCAATAGTTTGAAACCACCAACCTCTCCGCAGAATACAGATAGAGCATTCTACTCGCATAAAGAATTCCAGGCTCAAAAACTCACAGGGGCAGTTCTGTTCTGTCGTATCAAGTCATTATGAGTCTGAATTGGTTTGATGGCCGGGAGTTTGGTTTGGTTTCAATCAGTCCTTTGGCTGTGAATATGTAAGAAATGTATATATTATATACACAATATATATTTATATTTACAAATACAAAATATTTATATTTCTATGCATATTTAATATTTCAGATGTGCTCATACTACTGATTTGTATCCATCTCTCCTTATACAAATATTATAAGTGCTTTCTCAGGTCATTAACTCTGCCCACAAAAGAGTCTCCCTTTTTTTATTTTTAGAAACAATCAATGATGCTTATAGAAACATCAGAAAATACAAACATAGGAAGATGTTAAAAATCTTCCATACGCTTGCTTTCACATCAAACTAACGAGATTTGTTTCGCTTTACTTATTTATTTTCTTGTTTTAGCTCGAGAGCAAGCTGTGAACCAATGTAAGTGTCTGCATGTTATCTGGAAATAAGATATAATTTGTCCAGCCATTCCCACTCTTACGAGTTGCGGCTCCTCCATGAACATACACTCGCTGCCTGCAGAGGTGCTGGTCTGATGTTGGTGGTTAATGTTGCCCATTGGGTCCCATCTGGATAACAGTTGTTTTTTTTCAATCATTTTATTAGGGGCTCATACAACTCTTATCCAATCCATACATACATCAATTGTGTAAAGCATATTTGTGCATTCATTGCCCTCATCATTCCCAAAACATGTCCTCTCCACTTAGGCCCTGGCATTAGGTCCTCATTTCCCCCCGCCTCCCCGCTCCCCCCTCCCCCCTCCCTCATGAGCCCTTGATAATTTATAAATTGTTATTTTGTCATATCTTGCCCTATCCGACGTCTCCCTTCACCCACTTTTCTGGATAACAGTTCTTAAAAGAGCATAATATTCAAGACTTTTGGTACTAGATAAGCTGAACTAGTGTTCAGTTTTAAGACTAACTAGATTTTTGCTAGACATTTCTTTATTTCTATATTTACAAACATGGTTACCTCTCAAGAATGGGACCTCTTAGATAAAAACAGCTAAACTTTATAGAGCACTTACTGGGTGTCAAGTGCCTTACTCATACCAACTCACTCAGGGGTTTTCACCCTGTCTCCACAGTTTCACTGGCAAATGGCATTTTGTGTTGACATTATCAGAATTTTTACAGCCAATTCCCCATGACTGGATAGTCACATTGTATCTGGCTCTTCTCTATAGCCCACACACCACTGCCAGGAAGATGTTCTTAGTGGAATGTTTGGGAGCATCTGTTACCCTTTCCTTAGGATAAATTCCTAAATGTGAAATTGTCATATCAAAAAGGATGCAGAGCTTTTTAAAAGTGCATTGTCAAATTCTGTGAGGGTGCCTGTCTTTCTGACCTTTCCTAACCCTGTGTTCTCTTCTTCACCATTTCCTAATATGCAAATTAGATCTTATTTCTGTGATAATTGCTCCATTTATAACTAGCCATGTAGAATGCTGTCCATTAGCCATTTATATATATTTTTGTACAATGGACTCTTTCTGTTAGTTGCCTGTATCTGATGCCTGAGTGTCGCTCTTTTCTTCATTTAGTTTTAGGAGTTGCTTGCATAAGAATCATAAGATTTTGTCCCATGTGTTGAGCATCTATCCATAGATGTCACTGGATTTTAAGCTTTACTTATGGTTTTATAATGTACAGAAGTTGAAACAGATGCCTGTTTCCTTTATGATATACAAGGAGATTCCTGAAAGTTGGTGGAAAAAATGGAATGAAAAGATCATGACATTTTCCCAGAAGCTTTTTGAAGCCCCCTTCTCGGCCTTTGGAGTTATCCTTGGAAAATGCTTCTTTTGAAGAGCCCTGGTGGTGTCATGTTTATGAGCTGGGCAGCCAGCTGTAAACAGGTACAGTCTCTGAAACCCACAGGGTGGTCACTATGAGTCAGCAGTGTCTTGACGACAGTCAGTTTATTTGTTTGCCTTTTGTCTACTTCTTTTGTGATTTCTAAAACTACATCAAATTATCCACCTGGAACACATTTTGATGTGTAGCTAGCATGCTAACTTTCAGTCTAATCCAGAATCTCTGGAATTGGAAGATGAGATGGCTTAAGGGAACGGCTTTCCCTTTTATTTCTCACTTGCCTGTCTGAGTCCTGAGGGGCCTGGTGACACAGTGGTTACGAATTGGGTGGCCCGGTGGTTATACTGATAACCACAAGGTCTGGGTCTTGGAAGGAAGACTGGGCTTTCTACTCCCATAAAGAGTTACAGTCTCGGAAACTCACAGAGCCAGTTCTACCCAGTCCTAAAGGACGACTATGAGTCAGAATCATCAATGCTGTGAGATTGGTCTGAGTCTTAATGGTGTAGTCCAGCGGTCCTCTCAGCCTGTGGGTTGGGACCCCTTTGGGGGTCTAATGACCGATACATAATGGTAGCAAAGTTACAGTTATGAAGTAGCAACGAAAATAATTTTATGGTTGGGGGTGGCCACAACAACATGAGGAACTGGCATGAGGAAGGCTGAGAACCACTGGAGTAGTCGTGTAGGTGTGGGGCTGCAACACACGAATTGGAGCCAGCAGCAACTTGGAGTGAGCAAGATGAGACGCTCTACTCAGCTCGGCTGGGATAATCACAGGGGCCGTTCAACTGTGTCCTGTAGGATTGCTATGAGCCAAAAATGACTTGATGGTAGTGAGTTTGAATTTTGAGACTGAGTCTCTCCTGTTAGCATGTGTCTCTGTGCTCTCTGCCATCAGCTCCAAGCGCCTTTCCTCCTCTCTTGCCCCCAGCCTAGGTCTCTTTTTGATGGCCTTCATCAATTGCACAAACCATTTCAAAGTGCGAGTAGAGTTGATAAAAAGATGATAAGCTTGTACTTAAGGTTATTTTTGTGATCTCAATATAGAACTTGAGGAATCAAGTAGTAGGTTCTGTGGTCCTCTTTATTTTTAATGGGAGAAAAGATACATAAGGGTCACCCAAACCCTTAGCAATGAGAGTAACCCAGTGTGAAGCCAAGTCGTCATTTTTAGGCAACAGTAAGAAGAAATCTACATTTCAACGACCTTGTATTTTTCACGTGTTATACAGAGAAGCTGTCTTTCCCACAAATTTTGATTTTGCTATAGTTTTGAGGAATATATGTTGTGGCATCCTTTTACTGGTGGAGATACTTGGCATTATGTGACTGTGATAGGGGAATAAAATATAGCCCAGACATTTATAAAAAAAAACACCCAGAAACAAAAACAGGCTAGTTTTCTTGTTATTTTGGTAAACTGTGGGTAAGGCTCAATTCCACAAATAAACATTTGGGTTTTGGTCGAAAATGCTGTAGCTACTTCCCAAAGGCAACTATTATGATGCTAAAATCCATGAACATCCAAGACTCAGAAAGTGTGTCCCTGTTTAAGAATCACAAGATCTACAAATACCAACACATGATTTGACTTGATATATTTAGGCTCAACTATCTTTAATATTATGTGGCTTCCAAAAGGGCCACTGGAATGTCAAAGGCTTCCACTCACGCAGCATCATTCAGAGTCAGCAATGTGTTTAACTGCCCTGAAATAGCCAAGCCACCTATAATTTTAGTAATTTCCATTTATGTCCTGAGAGAGTGTTGTCATAAACGCTTTTCAGTCCTGAGTTCACAACTGTAAATAACTGAAGCAACGGGTCTGGTTTTAGGTTATAATTTTTATTTGCACTGAAAAGAGGGACGGATTCCTTCACTTGGTAAGCCTGCCTGACTCTAAGCACTTCGGAGAGGAAGGTAAAGTTGCCGCTCATCGCTGTACCTAGATATTCACTTCTATGCCCCACTGGTTTATACTTTACCCTCGAACTCTTCCAAGAACAGTTACCATTGATGCTGATGATCAAGAACAACCTTCTGGGCAGAGTGCTCCGATGACATGTTCTGAACCCTGAACTAAAATCCTGGTGTCATGGAATGAATTCTGTTGGGGTCCTTACCCCTAACCCTGTAGTCCACTTGGGCATTGGGTTTGCATTGCTAAGTTAAAGAGGCCACATTTAAGTAGAGTGTGTGCTAAACCTAATCACTGCTGAGATAGAAAAACAGATAAGGCACAGAAGCAAGGATAAACAAAGAGGATGCTACATAGATTGCCAAAGCTCCAAGAAACAAGAGTTGATATGGAAAAA
Source organism: Echinops telfairi (assembly GCF_000313985.2). Lineage (NCBI taxonomy): Eukaryota > Metazoa > Chordata > Mammalia > Afrosoricida > Tenrecidae > Echinops > Echinops telfairi. The sequence continues at coordinate 276,467 of NW_022105908.1, forward strand.
AATACCTTCTCCTTGAGTCAACAAAAAGCATGTCTTCCCTTAGAGCCAAACCAAACTCAAACCATTGAGTTGATTTCAACCCATAGTGACCCGAGCAGAGAGTAAATGGTCGCTGTGGATTTCTAAGACTAACTCTTTTTGGGAGTAGTCAGCCTGTCTTTCTCCTTCAGAGTGACTAGTGAATTTGAACTGTACTCATGGGCACAAGACCATAGATAATTGCATCTGCAAGATGGCACCAGTGCCAGCTCTAAACCATTGGCAATGCTTGAAATGGTTGGGTGGAGCTCAGATAGGTGTGGATTGCTTGATATGTCCTGTCTAGTCATGGTCTTGCAGTTTCCATAAAGTGATTGGCTGGGATGATGTACATACAATGAGTTAAACCTTTGCAGGGATTGCAAAGTTTACTTTGACTATGTCCCTTTGGGTTCAGAAATTTTAAAGCTTCAAAGAAGCAGACAGCTTCTTTCAATTCTTCTGAAATGTTGACTACTGGGTTTGAAGCCCTGACATTGTGGTTAATAGTTCAATGTCTAGCCCACTACACACCAGGATTCCTTTTAATCTAATAGTCCTCCTCCTTTGACAAACTGAAGTTATTGTTTTATGTTTGATTTCTATAAATAATGGCTTTCACTTTGCCAACACTTTGGTGTCTGGCTTGATCAAATATTAACGTAACACCTATAGAATGGTTGAGGCCAATTGGCGTATATGTCCCATTCCTGCAATCTAAGATCTGCCTGGAAGGAAGAGCCTATCAGCATGTGCAATAGACAATAGACAAATAACTCAGATAAATAGAACATAAAATAGGTTTTAAAAAAAAGCAACCTTGATGTCTCGAAGTTGGAGTTCAGGCTGGAGATGCAGCAGCACAGATTCTGCCATTCCCTGCTCTAAATGGTTCAAACTCATTCTTAGCTCAGGCTCTTAGCTTTCAATATCAACAGGGTTCTGCTTTGTGTTATGGACCATTTCCCTGAAACCTTAATGCCTCTGAATTTTGCTGGCAGCTAACTCTTCCCGCTGCTTTTTTTTTTTTTTCAGCAAGGACCTTCTCAAAATGACACTATGACCCCCAAAGACTCTTTAGTGGCATCTTGAGAGAATATGGAGGAAGCCTGTTGGACACACAGGGAGGCTTTTGTTAATAGGCTCATCATATTCCATTGTGTATGGATAGGACTGCATAAACTATAAAATTAAATTTATGCCTTAGTTACTGTGTCTTTGTCTCTTTCACCATCAAATTAAACTTTAAAGTGAACTGATATGTTTGACTAGGCTTCAAAGTGGCCACCTTTTCTTTTGAGCCCTGTACAGGGATGCTTTCCCTACTTCCACAAAAACAGTACCTCTGCAAACATGCTTTACTGAGAAGTCTATGGCACCACTGTGCTTGCTAAAAGTGAGGAGGACCTGAAACACCCGATGAAGATCAATCAGAATGGATTACAAACCAAGACCATCACAGAGGGACCAATAGGTAACATTGTGAAAAACAGAGAAAAGACGAATGTTGTTCTTGGATCCACAATCAGTGCTCATGGACACAGCAGTCAAGTTATCAAAGGGTGTGTTGCATTGAGTGAATCTGCTGCACCAGACCTCCCTACAGTGTTGAAGAGCAAGGATGTGACTTTGAGGACTCAGGTATGCCTGACCCATGCCGTGGTATACCTCATAGGCATGTGAAAGTTGGTCACTGAATCAGGATGGCCAAAGAAAAATTGGTGCATTTGAACTATGGTGTTGGTGAAGAGTATCAGAAGTACCATAGACTGCCAAAAACCCAACTGATCTGTCTTGGAAGAAGTACAGCTAGAATGGTTCTTACAGACAAGGATGGTGGACTTCATCTCGCATACTTAGAACATGCTGTCAGGAGAGACCAGTCCCTCAGGAAGGACATCATGCGTGGTAAAGTAGAGCCTCAGTGATAAAGAGGAAGGCCTTCAAAGAGATGGATGACCCTGGGGCTGCAACAATGGGCTCAAGCATAGAACAGCTGTGAGGATGGCCCTGAGCCAGGTGGTGTTCCCTTCTGTTGAACCTAGGGTCCCTATGAATCAGAACCAACTCAATAGCAATTAACACCAACAATATCTCTTTACTGATAACAAAGTCCTACATATGTATTTGGGGTTATTCATTCATTGAAGACAAGATGGTAATTGTGACCACTAACCCCCAGCTTTTTGATGTCAGAGGGCCCTGAAAAGAGCAGAGACTAAGCAAGCTGAGCAGAAAATAATAAGCCAGAGCCACAGTAGACAGAACTCTAGAGCCCCACACATACCACAGTTGGGGAGATTAAAGTACTGATGCTTTAAAAAGAATGCTGGCTGAAGCAGCCACATTTTCCTGTTCCTTAAGGTAGATGTAGTCCTTGTTGCCCAGGTCTTGAAAGAAAATAGCCAAACTTCCAAATAGTCACTTCCAGTCTCCTCACTGAATCTGTGCTGACCCCGTAGTCACTTAGCCAATGGTAATGGTACCACTGCACTAGTTCTAGGGCTAAGCTCTGTGAAGGCCTGGCAGCTTCTGTCTGTAAGCTCTTGGCATGTGCTCGTGGGATAGTACTTATGGGCTATTCCTCATGATGCCATATAAGAAGTCTGACAGCTCTGAGAGTACCATGCCATGCGGAAACCCAAGCAGTCACAGGGAGAGGCTCAGGTGGGAAACAACTGAGTCCCTGGCCAGTAGCCCCAATGAGCTCTTAAGTTCTGGCCACTGGCGGCCATGTGAGTAAGCCTGTTTGTGGCCTTTCAGCTCTCCCTCAGCCTCAGCTGACAACATGTGGAGCAGAAGAAATACCCACGCAACCAGCATCATGAGAAATAATCATGTGTGGTTTTCAGTTAAGAGGTTTTGTTTGTTACACAATAGTGTCCAGGACAAGTTTCCACTAGTTTCTCAGATACCAAATACTTAGAGACGAAAAAAAAATCGGATGTTTGTGGAGTGCTTACTTGCTACTACCATATATCTTGTAACGATCTCATGAAGTAGTGCTATTGCCACTCGCCAAATGGAGAAATGGAGGCTCAGAAGTTACATGCCTAGAGTTACTCAGATATTAATTAACCTGGTGGATTGAGCAATCTCCTTGTCTGACACTAGGATCTGAGCTCCTCACCACCGTTTCACACTACGAATTGCCTTCCAAGGAGGCATGCCCATCCACTGGGCCCCCTTCTGCAAAACAGTGTGCATAGTAGAGTCGGAACCAAACATCAGGGAGGATAATGACCAGGGCAATCACAAAGATGATTGCCATGAATTGGAGGTCAGACATACTTCCATTCCCCAACCTTTTGCCAATTCGGACATCAGCTGTCCCTCTACTTCTCTGCTGGGATTGATCTTTTCTTTTGCAATGGCCACACAGAACTCACAGACCATACTTACAGTTGAGTGTTTTATGAAGGAAGCAACAGGGCACAACTTGGAATTAGAACCAACAGGCTAAAACTTAGGATCAGGATCAGAAAGCAAGTAGGCAAAGCCGGGAAGACAGCCCCCCAAAGGAGATCACAGCCTTATTCTCTTCAGTGTAGGGAAGCTCTCTCAGAGCCTCTTGCTTCTTGGCCATGCAAGCAAGCTGACTCTCCTTATTGTCCTGCAGGCCCTCTCAGCTCCCTGAGGACAGGCCATTTATCTTCAACCCTCCTGTCCGGAGATTCTCCAATGTTCACTGACCCAGCTGATGACCAGTGCAGCAGTTTTGTTCAGCTCCCTTATCTGAATTCCCAGCAGCAGATTTCTGCTGTCACCGTCAGCTCTGCCACAGGGCCCTGTTGGAGCGGATTGCCACGGACTCTACCACAGCTGTCTTCAGTGCTCCAGCCTTTGACACGCTTTACAGCTCTTTTAGGAAATTCTTGACACACACCCCACCCCTTTGCTTCTTCACTCTTCTTTCCTCCTCCTGATTCTGTCTGCTCACATCTGTAGGATTGGTTGCATATATAAGCAAATTCCTCATAAATTTCATGACATGGTCCCCTCACCAGGGCCACATACTGACCAATGTCCTCTCAATAGGCCCCAGACACTTGATTTGCACAGTAGACTATAGTAGGTTCATTTGCATAGTGTATGGTTACTCTATTTGCATAGTATATTGACCAATCCCCGCAGGTGCAGACCTGCAGTCCAGGACCAGAAAAAAAAAATGTATCAAACCTCAAGTTGTTTACAGTTTACCCGGGAAATGTCAATCAGTCTGGACAAAAAGTAATAAATCATCTGGGGTAGGAGGTAATCTCTCAAGAGACATAATCAATCACTTAAGGGGAAATCTTGCAAGCAGACTTTCCAAAGATCTGGGGCAAAAGAAACTCATTTCACCATCCCTTTTCAGTGATGACAAAAATGTTGACTAATTTAGCCCTGAATTTTTAAGAAACTTTAAATTTTGAGAACCTTATAAAAAGCAAGCCATGACAGTCCATGATGCTCACCTTCCTGACATGATCACTGAAGACAAAGCGGGTGCATAAGCAAATGTGATGAAGAAAGCTGATGGTGCCTGACTATGATCTTAAAGGCCTGAAGATAAATAAGCAGCCATCTAGCTGAGAAGCAACAAAGCCCATATGAAAGAAGAAGAATAGCCTGTGTGATCAGGTGTCAGGCATCAAAGAACAAAAAAAAATCTTATCATTGTGATTGAGGAGGAGTGCGGAGTGGAGAGCCAAAACCCATCTTTAGACAACTGGACATCCCCTTAGAGAAGGGTTGCCGGGAGGAGAGGAGCCAGTCAGGGTGCAGTCTAGCAATGAGGAACCATACAGTTTCCTCTAGTTCTTCAGTGCTTCCTTCCCCTGCTATCATGATCCCGATTCTACCTTACAAATCCGGTAGGCCAGAGGATGAACACTAGTACAGATAAGAGCTGGAAACACAGGAGATCCAGGACAGATAAACCCCTCAGGACCAATAATGAGAGAAGCGATACCAGGAGGGGAAAGGGGAGGTGGGGGAGAAAAGGGGAACCAATCACAAAGATCTACTTATAACCCCCTCCCTGGGGCTTGGACAACAGAAAAGTGAGTGAAGGGAGACATCAGACTATGTAAGACATGAAATAATAATAATAATTTATAAATGATCAAGGGTTATGAGGGAGGGAGGGTGTGGGAGGGAGCAGAAAAAAAATAAAGAATTGGAGCAAGAAAAAAGATAATAAGAGCTATGGAACAGGGGTGATATTTAAATTATTTATTAAAAAGGAATTTATTTCATAAAAAAAATGAGGAGGTGATACCATGGGCTCAAGTAGAAAGAAAATGTTTTGAGAATGATGATGGCAACACAGGTACAAATGTGCTTGACAAAATGGATGCAAGTATGGATTGTGATAAGAGTTGTATGAGCCCTCAATAAAATGATTTTTTTAAAAAAAGTAAGCCATGAATGGGCTATAACTTATGGGCTATTCATCATATCTTGAAGCTGATAAAGATGACAGTTAAAATTTTCTAACTAGAGGAGATTTTTATGCTACTTTATCAACACAGCCTAAAGCAACTTCTTACAGTCATCCATCCAGTTCCAACTCATAGTGACTCTAAGGTGCATACATTATCATTGTAACAATGGGGAAATCGAGGCTGATAAAATAACCCAAAGTCCAACCACCAGTAAGTTTCAGTCAGGAGATGAATTCAGACAGTGCCCCCGCACCACCCCCCACCCCAAATCTAATGAAGATATTCTGGATGAATTGACATTTTAAAATAGTGCAGTTAAATATATATATATAAAAATATATATATATATATATATATATATATGTATGTATGTATTAAAACCAATGTGTCATTTTCTCAATATCTTCATAAGGTTGTAAGATTTAAAAATAATCCATGTCATTGGTACAATAATTTGACTTTGCAAAACCCTAGCTCTAAAGTTCTATAATTCTGTCTTTAAGTAGAATTTAAGGATGTTAAATTTGTTTTTTCAGACAGGGCAAAGCAACAAACAACAATAATAACACCACTTTCTTAGAACACACTCCATTCGAGAAATAAAATAACAGCCACCGTCCAACCTCTGCTAGCACCCTGTCGGCAATATTCTTTGATTCTGACGGCTGGTGGAATTGCATGAATCTCTGGCAGCATGTTTCTTCTAAAGAGCAATCAGTCCCAAAGGGGAAGCTGAGCGACACGTAGGTTCTTTTCTGCATGTGTGCATCTTGACTTGTCATCTGAGATAGATTTATACAGCGAGTTATAACTAAGGAAATAGCTAACGTTCTCCTGAGAGAAAAAAGCGTTTAGACTGGGTCCTTTCTCACCATGGTTTGGATTTTCTTAATTAAAAAAAAAAATCCTTACTTCGCTATATATGTGTATTTTTTTTTTCTCAAAGTGAGCTCAGGCTACACAACAGTGTATTCACAACACACTTGCTAAATATTTTGAAACAGTAGTTTTCGGGAGTGTCCCAAAGAATCACACTATGAAACACAGAATATCAAGAGTCAAAGACATCCATCATTCCTTCCATCGCGTCCTACATCTATGCCGAGTTGGATAATTCACGGCAATGACCACAAAGGATTCACAGACAATACTCACTTCTGATGATCCTGGAATTTCTCTGTTTCCATGGTGACTCTTATACACAGAGGCTTTGAGGTGTGGCTTTTGTTTTCAGCAGACTAGTATACCCCTAGGGGAACAAAGGATGTAATATGGTTCACTCCTTTACTAAATTAGAGATTTAATCCCACCTTAGTCCATTAGCGTATCAGAGAACCCTCTTCAAATGGGATTATTACTACAGGCATAGAGGCCAGAATGATAACACAACAAAGAAGGAATTATGGCCAGAAGGGCCGTGCTAATTGACTATGTCACTGCCTTTTCTCTAACCAAAACCCAAACTCAATATCATCGAGTGGTTGCCAAGTCATAGTGGCCCAATAGAACAGAACAGAACTGTTCCTGTAAGTTTCCGAGACCGAACTCTTTATGGGAGTAGATAAACGTTGTTTTCTCCTGTGGAGCTGGTGGTGGTTTTGAACTGTTGACCTTGTAGTTAGTAGCTCGATGTGTAACCAGTACTCCACCAGGGGCCATGTTAATTGACTATGTCACTTCCTTTTATCAGGACTAGGAAATTCCCTAGTCAATTAACAAGCCACCGTTATAACTACCAGATCCACAGCTATGTCTCCTCTGCTGGGGTCAGAAAATCACCTCCAATAAATCAGGAAGCTGTTGACTCATCTCAGACCTCAGGATCATGACCTCTATCATCCATGGGAGTAAAATGCACCACCATTTCCCTGAGCATCCCACTATCCTTCCCTCTATCCTTCCTCTCTCCTCATATAGCTTAGTTCAAAAGCCCAGCCTTCTACCAGCTCATATCACTGCTAGAAAGGCAACCATATATAGAACTTGAGTGGCCAGACGGACTAGAAGTGTGGTTTTAGCATTTAAACTTCTACAACATAGCAAGACATACTTTCAGGAGTATGATTAGATATTTGAGTAGATAAATAGTAGGGAGCCAAAGGGCTCTGATTTCACAATGATTAATTCCTTGGCTACCAACAGGAAGTGTCAGATCCACCAGCCGTTCCACGGGAGAGAAGATCAGGCAATTTGCTTCCATAAAAATCACAGCCTAGGAAACCCTGTGGGGAAGTTCCGTCTTACACGAGTTGGAATTGACTGGGTGGCTCACCGCAACAACACGGACAGAGCCAAACCACACCAACCCAACGTGAATTGTATAAAGATAGAGTGTTTGCTCTGAAGTAGTTGTCCATGGTTTGTGGTATAGGCTTGTTCTTGAAGGAGCTCACAGAAATTTTAATAGTTTTGAAAGTATATAATTGCTAAAGAAGAATGAGATTACTAGTCGTGTGACTTAGGGAGTAAGAGACTTGAGGGCGGCAGAGTTAGACATAGAGGAGAGAAGACCGTGCCTCCCTCCCCAGCCCTCACCTCATATCACATATATGCAGGAGTGCTAATATTTTAGAGGAGTGCTAACAACTTAGTGTGTTATGCTTTGGGCTTCTAATCACAAAGTCAACCCAGCAGGGGGACAGAGAGAATGGTCAGGGTTGGCAGTACTGATTATTGAACCATTGTACCACTCCTGCAGGCCTCAGTATATTCGTCTCACTTGCCACTGGATTTGATTAGTTTATAGTTTGCTGAAAGATTTTAATTGAATATGTAAAACACTTCATCTTCATATTTCCTAAATTCCTATGAGATTTTCACCAGTGCTTTGAAGGATGTAGTAATACCATTCAAAAGACCAAACCATGCAGTCTTTACAGTGAAAAACATGAGACTACCTCACCAAACTGCTAACAGTTTTTACTCCTGAGAAGACCGTGAAAGATGGCAACTGGGACCCTGGTCAACAAGCTGCTCCATGAGAAAGACGAGGCCTTCTGTTCCCTGGAAGATGGCTCGCCCTGAAACTCAAAGGGGCAGTTGTACTATTTCCTGTAGGGTCCCTATGAGTCAGCACCAATTCAGTAGCTGTGTTTGGGTTTTGTTGTAATATTACAGGCTGATTATTGGGCTTGCTTAACAGATGAGATAACTGAGCAGTAACTATACCCCAAGAACATACCACCGAGCTCCAGGTAAAGTGGCTAGATGATTTCTTCTATATCCTGCTTCTGTGAGAGATATTGTAAAGGGAAGACAAATGATTGGCTTTTATAAGAAACAATTTCCACATGCATCAGATCTGCCTTTAAAATACAAAAGCATTTTGAGATGGAAAACCCACTGGGCACAACACAGACATGAGAAAACTGTTTGATGACTGCTTTCACATTTGAGGCAAAAGCTATGACTAAGAAAAAAATTAAAAACATTGCCACATTAGCTAAGCTTTGTCATTGTTTACCAGTTCTCTATGCATAGAAGTATTTCCAGCATTCTACCTTCCTGGCCTCTTTTGGATGAGTGGAGTCTTGTGACGAGTTATGGCCAATAGGCAATGAGTGGGAAGGATGTGAGTCACTTCAGGCTTGAGTATCTAATGATCAGTGTGAGACTCTCCAGAGTTCTCATCCCTTTACTTGGCAACCAGCAACATTTGAGGAGTTCCCTGCTACTTACCCCGTTCAGAACTTACCTGCTGACCATGATGGCCATGTCGCATGAGCAGGACATATATCTTTGTCGTTTCGAATTGCAAACGTTTATGGTTGTGACTGTAATATTGCCTAGACTGGAAGAAAGACGAGATTATCAGCTCCCATACATTTTGACAGCCTTTGAAACCCCCACCCTGCCAGGGATTTGTGTGTGTGTGTGTGTGTGTGTGTGTGTGTGTGTGTCCCCCTACATAGAGAGTTTTATAAGCCTTTGAAAGGACATTCTGCTCTGTCCAGTAGGGTCACTATAAGTTGGACTCAACCCCATAGCCGTGGTTTTGGTTTTTGTAGCATATCCATACTGAGAACACAAGCCACAAAAGGTAGCTGAATGCAGAGATGAAGTAAGGAATGGTCATTTCTCTAATTTGAAGTGAAGCACCTCGCTTTCCCAGAATGTAAGTAGTAGTCCTGGCTAAGTGTCCACTTCATCTCTAGAGTTATCAGGCTAAGACCAAATTGTTTGCACTTTTTAGGACTGGCAATAGGACAAGGCAAGGTCTTCTAAGGACAGATGGAGCAAGCACAAAAGTGCAGGTGCTTCCAAATCTATAAAAAATCTAAACAACCCCAAGTACTTTAGTGTCAGAACACTCAAAGGCTGTAAGGCTTCACCGGGAAACTCAATTCCTACTGGGTCGGCAGGAGGCATAAATAAAGATGATTTATTTTCCATTGTGGCTTTGCGTTACTACAAACAACTGTGTCATCATGAAGGCACATGGATGCTAAAATCCAGCTTCCGTGTTGGGCTAACAAGAGAGTGTTGGGGGAAGGAGAGCAGTCCTGGAATACACGGGAAAAGTATGAGGCCTGTCTGAAAGAAGAGCCATGAGCCTGCGCTGGCCATCTACTTCTGTGCAGGAGTCTGGTCTGGTCTCGTGTGGCTGGAGTTTCTTCATCCTACTGTCAAGGTTATTTAAACCCTTCTGAGAGTCAGCGGGGTTTGGGCTTGGGGAGATGAGATAAGGTTTGACTGAAATGCCGTAGTAGTTTCAGATGCTTACTTTAGAAGGCAAGTTAATAATAAGTATAATGCTGGGGTTAAGGAGCCCTGATTTAGATCTGGAGCACAGATGGAATCTATTCATAGCTTCTAGTTGTAGCACTGACAACTCCACTTTGGACTGGAGAAGACCTACATGCAAGAATGCACCAGTTGCAAGAGGAAGCCTTACAGAGTTTCAACGGACTGCGCTGGGATACAGGCACAATCTAGTGGAGAGCAGGAAGATGGATTAAAGCTTATTCAGGGAAGCCACGATCTATGTAGTTGTTAGTTGCTGCCAAATTGACTTCAGCTCATGGTGTCCTTACGTGTAACAGAGTGAACTGTAGCCCAATCCTGGGTCTTATTCTAGGTTAATGATTTGAGTCCATTGTTATAGACATTGTGTTCATACATCTCATTGAAGATTTTCCTCATTTTTCCCCACTCTCTAACAAACATGATGTCTAGCGATTGGTCTTTCTAGTGATGACATGCCCATGATAAGTAAGCTGAAGTCTTGCTTCCAAGGAACATTCCGGTGTTATTTCTTCTAAGATTGATTTATTTGTTCTTCTGGCAACCCAACAGTGTGTTCAATAGTCCCAACACAAGAATTTGGATGTATCATTTCTTCTTCTGTGTTCCCTTTTCATTACTTTAGAAACATGCAACTGTTAGAAATCAATCGTTACATTTGAATTGTTAACAGGGCAACTGGAGGGCACAAGTGGGCTGAAGCTGGAGCTACACATGGTGATTGAGGACTTGGTACAAATTCCAAACCAGTCCTTTTACAAAACTCAGTGACGTATATTCTTGGGATCCTTTGCCTTTGCAGAATGTTCCAGAAACCTGAACAGGTAGAGTATAACCTAGAGATGGGAATTCAAAACATGAGAATTCAAAATCTGGATTGGTGTAAATGGAAACCACTGAAAAATGGTTGGTTTTGTTGTTAGGTGCTGTGGGGTGGGTTCTGACTCATAGCACAGAGCCAAGCACTGCCCAGCCCTGCCCCCTCCTCCCAATAGTGGTTATGTCTGAGCCCACTGTGGCAGCACTGTGGCAGTCCATCTTGTTGAGGCTGCAGTCCTTAACCCTCGGACTCACTCACTGCTGCTGAGTCAGTGCTGACTCAGAATGACCCCCTGCGGGTTTCTGAGGCTGTAACTGTTCCTGGGAGTAGAAAGCCTAGCCTTTCTCCTGCGGAGCTGTTGGTGGTTCTGATTGCAGGCCATTCGGATGGATTGCAGCCCAACTCATGTGATTCTATGTCAACTAGTCACTCCTGGTTAGGGCTGGGGCCCAATCCGTCAATCAGATCACAGCCGGATGCTGTCTTCTTCTCATAAAGGGGACTCTGAGAACCTCCTTCTCTCTGTCCCTCTTCATGTTCCTGTCTGCTGGGACTGGGTCACTGACCCCGAGAGTTACCAGAGCCTTGCCATGTTTCCACTGACCTTGCATCCACAGGAGTCTGCATCCGCCAGCCTGTGATCTTCCTGTACTCTGCATCACTGCTTGTGGCTGCGTGAGTCTGAAGAGGGACTTATGGACTAGCCTCAGATTTGTGACTTACGTTGGACTGGGCAAAAGATATATAACTATCTTTTGATATAAAGCTTGTTCCTATGAGTGTCATTGAATTTGTTTCTATAGTCAACCTGACCTGACCTAACCCCTCTATTTTACCAAACATGTCTAGAAATTAAAATACTAAAAAAAAAAAACCAGCGATAAATAAGTAAAACATATTGAATGATGTAATACAAAGTAAAATAATTTATGACCTATATAATCAGCTCTCTCTTGTTACCATCAAGTCAATGCTGACTCATAGCAGGCCTCTGTAGGTTTCACCAAAATCATATTTTTTTGCTAGGACACAAAATTTCAGTTTTGAAGTTTTTATAGCTAAGTCAATGAGTAAAATTACTTATTTTTGTCTTTTAATATTATTTAAAATGATACGATGACAAAAATACATTATTCTTTTAAAATAGTATAATATTACAGATGAAGCTAGATTCTTCTTTGACCAAGACCCCAATTGCCATCTTTCACTTTTTTCTCCGAGGTAAATACTGCTAGTGGTTTGGTAAAGGCACTCCAGTGTGTTTCACTGCAAAGACTGCCTGATTTGCCCTTTTGAAAAGTTCTACTTGTCCTTTAAAGCAGTGGTGAAAATCCCATTGGAATTTAAGAAATATGCAGCTGAAGTATTTTATGTAGTCAATTAAAATATTTCAGCAAAATATAAACCAATCAAATCCAGTGGCAAGTGGGAAGAATATACTGAGGCCTACAGCAGTAGCAGAATGGTTCAATAATCATCAGTACTGCCAACCCTGACCGTTCTCTCTGTCCCCTTGCTCACTGCTGGACATGCGTGCTGGATGAAACTCTGTAGGGAGCTGGCCCTGGGCTGAGATCTGTGCTCTGCTCTCCTGCAGAGCATCTTCCTCTTGTCTCCATCAGCCAGTTCTCTGAAGGCGTCATAGCTGAGAAACTGCAAGTCACTCATTTGTATTAAGTACCTTCTGATAGGCAATACACTTGGGAGACAAAAAGATGAACACGATAGAAATGGTCTCTGCCCTCTGGAGCTGACAGTCTAGTGACATTACTAAAACACTAGCCCTTGAATTAAGTAGTTCTGTGACTTTCAAAGAGCAGGATTGGGTTCTGGAAGCCTTTTGTGAAGCTGTGACATTTAAGGATAAAGCAAAACAAACAAAAACATGCAGTGCAGTGTGAGTAGGATAGAGATACCTCTCCCCCATGATGCTCTAGGTAGAAAGAACTGCATTTAAAATGTCCTCGAGATTTGAGAAGCTACATATGGGGATTAGCGAGGAACATGGATGGCTTGATGTAGGTGTGAGACCTGTGCAGTTTGCCTATATTTGCTTTAGGGCATTAATGTCGCCATTTTGAAATTCTTAATAACTTTTGAACAAGGAGTCCCATGTTTCCTTAAAAAAAACTTTTTTTGCCAGGCCCTTCAAATTCTCTAGCTGGTCTTTGATAGAGGAATTGATATTGATTCCAATAGTAATAAGTGATCATTGGAACGCTTTAGCCAAAGGCATTATCTGTCATTCCTGAAAGAGCTCGCTGGGCGTGATGTGAAGAAGGGAAGGAGATTCTGCTGATGATCATCCAGAGACTTAGCAACCCAGTAGGAAACTATATTGAAGAGGACCCTGGCACACGAGGGTTGGGGGACGAGGTTATTCAAATATGTTTGGGGGGTAAGATAAACTATTTTCTCTCCCAATCTTTTCTCTTAACAAAATATCACCTAATTACTGTTGCCTTTTCAACTTAAGACTCGATTTATAAATCAATTAGCGAATTAGAGGCCCTCTACTTGTTGCTTATAGCCTCAGCTATCCAGGATTGCCTTCTATGTTTTGGTTAACTCTAGAGGCTCTGTACAAGGAAGTAGGACTGTGTTCCCTCAGTAAACTCTCTCCCTCCCCCTCCCCCATCCCCATCCCCATCACTCAATGAACTCAGATGACTTCTAGATGATTACTGTGAGGGTTCTCAGTTGTTTGTCTCCCCACTAATCTAATTTCTCAGGTACTTTGGAGTACATCCCAGAGACACTTGGCTCTCGCCTATGCTTCTGCTGTCGGCATTTCCCATAAGCACCATTTTACAACATTATTGCCAGTGGCGCTACCCTTTCTGTGGCATTTTCTATCAGCTCCACTCAAGAGGACTTTCTGGGATGATGGATAGGTTTTAGATAGTTCCTGTTCACAATGATGGGCAGGAGCTATGCATGGTTACTGACCATTTAAAATGTGGCTATTTGAGACTGAGGAAAATATGGTCCAAAGACAAGAATGAAAGGCAGACACACACATACAAGCACCTATGGGGGATGGGGGGGATGGGGAGAGAGACTTCTTTCTCCTGTCCTTGCCAGGATACCAGCCACATTGTTCTATTACCGTAGATTACCTGTGGCATTGATCTGTGAATGAATGCAAGAGGACTTCAAATAGTCATAGAAAAATAGAATTAAAAGATAATGAAAATTTCCATGAGCTTTTTGAAGCCCCCTCATGTATGTGCAGCTAGGAGAAATGGCCCACAAAGAAGACAATTGTGCTGCTATATCTACCATAATTGAGAGAAAACACATGTATGCTCGTTGACTCTTCTTTCAGAGGGTAACATTTAGAAGACATTCCTGCAAATTTAGAAAACTCTGAGATTTGCAATGTGTCTTACTAGATATTTGTTTTCACCAGTGTCCATTATCATCCACATCTAAAACCTCTGAATTTTCATTTCTGGTTTTAGAGTTTGTGCTCCTGACACCTCTGTGCTGAATTAAGAGGAAACTCTTTGGGAAACTTCCCAGAATAAGCAACCCAATATGTTCAACAAATCAAACGGCAAAGACTAAAGCGAGATGAAGGAGTGCTATTGATTAAAAGAGTCTCCAGATGCATGTCGACCACATGGTGTCTTCGATCCTGATTCATGAACCAGACAAACCCATGATATTTATTAGACAAGAGGAAACGTGAACACTGTCTGAATATGTACAAGGCTGTCAAATGCTATGATGGCTCATAGAAGGAAGGCTTTTTGGAAAGATAGCTGTGACATAGATTAGAGATATCTAATGAGATAGTTTTCTAAAAGATTTAATGAGGCATTGTAACTTAATGACATAACTCTGCCTTCCCATGTCAATGGCCTGGGATTGATTTGCTGCCAATGCACTTAATGCACAGCTACCAGTGGCGGTTTTCAATAGAGCTTCCAGACTAAGATGGACACAAGGAGAACCCTGGAGCTCTATCTCTGAACGTCAGTCACGGAGCTCTGCGGGTTGTAAGGAATGGTGTCTGCTCTACAACGTGGGGACATTTTGTCCCATCGTGTATGAGGTCACCATGAATCGGGGCTGACTTGACAGCATCTAACAACAACAGATATTGGAATAATTGTGAAGGAAGGGATGTGATGTTGGATATTTGCTTCAGGGGGAGAAATGAGCGTAGGTGTGGATGAAGTGAAATTGACCTTGATGATTGGGTATAGGTACATGGAAGTTCAAGGTTCTGTCCTGACTACTTTTGAATATGAACTCTTCCATAATTAAAAAATAAACAAAACAGGATACAATATGTCTTAATACAGCTTTCACCCTCACTTGGAATAGGGAATTCCACATAAATAGAAACACCCCAAGTCTTGCATCCTACTTGTGCCCATTCCCTCGCTCTACTTCCCCATCCTGTCAAATCTACCAAGAATAGAGAGATGGGAGCCCCAGTGGCTCTCTTTTCATCTACAAGTCTTTGGAACTCTGGATCCTACTTACTGGCTTCCTTATAGTCTCCCCCCTGCCTTCTCTAGATAAACACTGATACTCAGCAGAACTGAGGCAGCTATTGATGCCAAACGGCCTTTTGGAAATATATTTTTTCTGCCTTGATTTTCTCCCCTTTAAAAATCTCGTGTCACTTATATGTGTTACATTAATTTCTACAACAAACAGATGGTACTTTGGGGTCCATTTACCTCTGTGGTTCTCTTCTTTTCAAGTAGGTGCAGAGAGTTGCTGACACTTTTGTCTGGCAAGAGATTTATTATTTCAGCACAATTTTTAAAAATCTTGAACCTCTCTTTTATCTAAGGATCCCAAGTGGTGCAGTGTGTGCAGCACCATACTGCAAATCAGAAGGTCACCAGTTTGAACCCACCAGCCACTCCATGGAAGAAAGATGAGGTAGTTTGCTTCGGTAAAGATTTACATCTCCATAAATCCAATAGAGCAGTTATATGATGTCCTACTGTGTCTCTATGAATCAAAATCTACTTAATGAGAATGAATTTTAAAAAATAGTTCTTTGTCCAACATGTGTTGGATTGGCATAGTTTTCTCAGTGTCTATTTCCTCTCCCCCCCTTTA
>NW_022105908.1:293559-294508 GCF_000313985.2 Echinops telfairi
GTGACTGCTGGAACTCCAGTCAGAATGGTCAGCTGGAAGTGAGAGGAAAGGCTAATGGGCAAAGAGATATTTCCTTCCAGTCTATCGTCTTTAATACCCTTGGCTGGAAGTTCCACATATACCTTTCTGTATTGAGTAAGGTCATGCTATGTGCCTTCATACAAATGGAAAAAATCCATAGTTAGGTTAATTTCTTTTATATTGAAATTATAATTTAAATAAAAGTACAATCATAATTTGTTTCTTACATCAGGACCCAAACTTGTGGGCCCTGGAATCATGACTCAGGAAATTATGATTCTTCCTTTTGTGGCTCTGCCAGCTTCACCACATGACTTCTGAGTCTGCTGTGCTTTCTGCACCGAGCCACTTCATGAGAAGAATAGGATGCATGAGTCCATTTGGGAGAATCTTATGGGTCAGGCCTGGGAGAGACACACACCACTTCTATTCCGTTGCCCAGAAGAGTGCAGTCAAACGGTCATCTCCAAAGGCAAATAAACTCTAGCTGTGCTGCCAGAATGAAAAGGAAATGGTTTGGGCCAGTAGTCCATGCCATATTATCAGGAATAACTCAATAGCCAGAGCTTAGTCACTTGAGAATTTCAAGCTGCAAGGCAGGCTGAGGATGTAGTCATAGATTTTGAGGAGCAATTTTTCCAGCTATGAATGAGACCATGCTGTTTTGCTATTAAAAAAGCAAGTCTGGCTAGACCAGAGTATGTACACCGGTACAGATAGGAACTGGAAACACAGAGAATCCAGGACAGATGAACCCTTCAGGACCAGTGGTGTGAGTGGCGATACTGGGAGGGTAGAGGGAAGGTGAGTTGGAAAGGGGGAACCGATTACAAGGATCTACATGTTACCTCTTCCCTGGGGGACGAACAACAGAAAAGTGGGCAATGGGAGACGTCAGACAGTGCAAGATATGACAAAATAATAATTT
>NW_022105908.1:295363-311196 GCF_000313985.2 Echinops telfairi
TGTCTCCCTTCACCCACTTTTCTGTTGTCCACCCTCCAGGGAGGGGGTTATATGTAGATACTGATCGGTTCCCCCTTTCTACCCCATTTCCCTCCACCCTCCCAGCCACTCTCACCACTGGTCCTGGTTTATCTGTCCTGGATCCCCTGTGTTTCCAGTTCCTATCTGTACCCATGTACATTCTCTGGTCTAGCTGGATTTGTAAGGTAAAATTGGGATCATGATAGTTGTGGGGAGGAAGCATTTAAGAACTAGAGGAAAGTTGTATGTTTCATCATTGCTACACTGCACACTTATTGGCTCGTCTCCTCCCTGCCACCCTTCTGTAAGAGGATAAGGTAAACATTCTTATCTTCTCTTCCCCACCTCAGATGAAGGGCAGGAGAAAGAGGAGAGAAAGAATGCAGGGCTATCTGAACTTAAAATGTTTAAAGGTAAGTGCCGTATGTACGCGTGTATAAACCGAGTTTTCCCACACATTTCTAATGCAGTTTTTGTGGTAAAATTAGGTACCTCGCCTGATATTTGAGTCTGCTTATACTCAAGTACACACGTTATTTATTTTAGACAGTTTTATCTGCAAGAGGCTGCTTTGCCCTGCAAGAGCAGCCTATGGTCTTGTCAATGTCAGCTCCATGATTAGGTGTATGGGAACAAGATAAAGTTGGTAGCAAGGAATGATGAAGCTTGCAAGTTTTGCTTGTTTGCACATCTGAATTTTGGGGGTAAAGTGAATTGTCACCGTTCCCTCTCCAACACATACAATCATGGAAACCCTTTAGCTTAGCAACAACTTCCTTCTATTCATCAATAATTAAAAGCTTAGGAACTCTGCCTGTTTGGAGGAAAGCCCTCACTAAAAATGAAAGACTTTCTCTCTGATAACCAAATCCTCATCTGAGCGGTAGCTGAGCTACCCTGAGATTCTAGGAAGATCTACTTGTTACTTCCAGCTCAGCAGCTGAATCTGGCAAATGCCTGATAAGAAAGAGGCATGTCCTGTAGACGCCACCCACAGAGAGAGTAGCAGCCACACGAAAACATCACAGACGAATGATAGCTGCTTGTAATAACTCCTCCTGCCTAGTCTTGCCAAGAGTTTCATTTCTTCCGCATGGGACACTTGGTCTCCAAGTACCTCTTGATCTCCTCTGTCTGTTTTCAAATTAATACTTTGTACCTTCCCAGTTCTGTCCAGTGATGCTTACTTTTCTAACCCAAAGAGTTTGAGCAATTGAGAAACCAGCAATGCTAGGTCCCTTCCAATGAGGCTGCATTTAGGAAAAGGCTTGAAGAAGAGATGATGCCTGGAAGCAGGCCATCCGAGGGAACTCTGTTCATCTCCAAGCCCCTAGAGCCTAGAGCCTCAGGGAGGAGGGTGAGCGTTCACCGCTGCTTCAGTTGTGATTAAAACTGACCGTGAACTGATAACTCTCCTTGAGGATATTATATCAGTACCTCTCTCTCGTCCCCTACTCGCATCTTCAGCCCTTCATGAAATCTAAAGAGCCCTTCTGATGAACCACCTCTCAGTCGTTGTTTTAAGACAGCAGACCAGGACAACTCTCTCCCAGAGAAAGAATTTGCTCACTGAAGAAACATTCCCCAATATCCTAGTTTCCTACTGCTGCTGTAAGAGAAATTCCCAAAGTGAGTAATTCTAAAGAACACAAATTTACTTTCTCAAAGTTCCAGAGCTAAGAATCTGAATCAGAGACTCAGCTATGTGGATTCTTTCTTCAGCCAATGTATCTCTTGCCTCACGTGGCATCTGACTTCCTTCATGCATGCATCTCTGTTCTGCTTTTTGTCCCACTCAATGATGATAACATTAAGAATCCACCACACACAGGCATCCCCTAATTAACATAACAAAGAAATACTATTCCCAAATGGCATTGCATCCATAGTTATAGGGATGAAGAGTCTGACACATTTGGGGGAACATAAGTTAATTCTTAATGCCCAAGTATTAGTTTGTTTAAGAGGATTCTATTTCTGCTGAGATGCTACCTTTGGTCTCAAAAACACAACAGAAAGGGATTGCTTGTTTAAATTTCTCCACATTCTGACCTGGGGTGCCATCCAAAAGTCTCCTTCCTCTTGCTCTCCTTGATAGAGAGAAATGTGTCAGAAGCCCCCTTTTTCCTTGGCAATATGGTAATGATGTTTGAGTCTACCACTGGTGCTCTTGGTGCTACTGTAAAAGGCTGGAACATGAGCTTTGAACTTCCTGACCGAGATTTTTGTGAGAGTGGGCAAATGGAAGGATCACCACTTGAGATAATTAAGTTTTGTGTCAACTTGGCTTGGCCAGGATTCTAGGTGGTTTGGGAGTTAAGGCCTAGTAATCCCTCATGGTGCTACATAATGGAATCTGCTGTGAGCAGCCACACAGATGTAGGAAGATTAGGATGGAGTGCAACCCCTCACTCAGATACAATTGAAAGGAAGGTCTTTAATGGTTGCCTACTGTATGTATGAATGGATGCCTTGGGGGAAGTTTGCTGGCTTCTTGCTGGGTCTGGATCCTGCATCTGCCTCATGTACCTCCAGTTGTTTGGATTTGAGCCAATAACTTGCCTTGTTGTCTGAAGCCCCTTGGAGCCATCAGCAGCTGCCATCTCACCCTGGTGCCATCCATCTCTGCAGCTACAAACCTGTGGTCTCCATATTTCATTTTCCTGCTTCTGGTTGGCCTTTCTGCTTCCTGGTTTATAAATCTATGGACTTGCATCAGACAGGACTTACTCCCTACTGCAATTATGTAAGCTATTTTCTGGATATAAATATTTCCTCTCCCTCTTTACGTAAATATAAACACAACAGAGTATTGCCTGACATAGTGCAAAAAGATGAGGCTCCTTGATTGGAAGGCACCTAAAGTCCATAACAGTCGGTGCAACAATAGACTTCAGCACACAGGCATGAAGATGCTATAGGCCAAACAATATTTCATTCTCTTACCCATTGGGTCACTAGGAGTCAGAGCGGCTAACACCAACAAGTGGAAGAATGGCAGGAATGGGGTTGGGATGAGCTGCCTTTGACAGAATCCATGAGAGAGGGCACAGTGGGGAGGAATTCTGGGGGACAGTGGGATTGTCCCAGAGATCTCTATGGCAATGGCCACTCCTGCCGAATGGTGAGTCCCAGGTTGAGCCTCATAGATCCTGTGAACAGGTGTTTACAAATATTATCTGATCCTTAGCACAGCTGTGAGCTGGACAAACATCTGCCTCTAGCTCTATCTTCAAATGGAGAGAACCAAAGCTCAAGAAGGCTCGTTAGTTATACCATTGTCACAGAGCTAGTAACAGACAGCTCGTGCGGAAGCCTCCATCTTCAGAGGTTTCCGTGAGCTTCCTTCTGTAGTACAGCAGGGCGGCCTCACAGGTATGGTCGACAGACTTCTTCCACTCCAACAGGGAGGAACAATTAAATAGAAGAAGAGTCTCTGTGTGTATCTTAAAGTGCTTTCAAGAAAGAATATCTGTGTTCATCTCCTGGAACACTAAGGTAAGATGGGAAGTCCCAGTGCATACTTCCTGGAACAATGAAGAAGGAGAGACCTTGGGCTCACCTCATGGAGCACAGAGGTGAGATGGAAGCATCTTTGCACACACCTCCTGAAAAGTGAGTAAAATGTGAGAGCCCTGTGCTCACCTCCTGCAGCTCTGAGAGGGGAGGGAGTCTCTGTTCCCTTCAGGAAGCCAGAGATGGCATCACGACTATTACCAGAGAGGTGAGTAATGTGCTATTTCACTGCTCCTCACTCAGGACTCATAATTAGCATGCACACGCACCCCCCCCCACACACACACACACATATTATGTGCTAATCCGCAGAGTGAAAACCATCCCAATGCTTTGGATTTGAAGAAAGTGTGGCTAAGCACTTGCTCCAAACCACCTAGCTACTAAGATACCAAGTCCAGATTGGAATTCAGATCTGTGCCACCTGCATATTAATTAGGACATCAGTTAGCATGTATTCCAAAATTCAGTGCTGGAAAATGATGCAAAATCTTTGCAAACAGCAGGTACTCAGACTCTGGTGGCCCCGGATGCCAGGCTGAAAAACCTGCTTGGCTCCATTGGCAACAGGACGCAGAGAAGTTTTTCACAAAGTCTCAGGAAAAGCAAGCTGCCGGTGGTGTTTAGGGCCAAAAAAAGAAGGAAGGGCTTCCAGAGAATTCACAAGGTAAGATGGTTTTGTTTAAGGGATTCTTCCCTGCACAGCCCTTCCAGGCCTCAGAGGTGCCGGAGACAAGAGTGGCCCTCTTACCCGTGACACATAAGTCAAAAAGAGGGTCTGGAAGCCTCCGAAGGATGAGCTGTTCATTCTACGTCCGGAAGAGGACACCTGACAGTAGACTGCGCTGTGAAAGCCGGTGCGTGGTAAACCTAGAACACACGAATCAAATCACAAGCGCGAAAGCAAGTCAATGTTCTCTGGCTTTGAAGAAAAGTGAGGGAAAATAATGTTGTGGATTAAAGTGTGCCTTCCTTATCCCCCCACTATCCACATTTATGTTGAATTCCTGGCCCTTATCCTGTGTGGGTGATCATGTTTGGGAATAGGATTTTATTCGTGTTTGTTAATGAGGTCACAGTGGTATCAGGGAGGTCCGAACCGAATCACTTTGGAGTTGTAAAAAGACCAGGCTAGACTCCCAGAGACTCATACAACTGAGAAAGACAGCTCTTATGTTATAATCCTCTCCAAGTCAAAGAACACCAAGGCGCCGAGAGGCACCAGGGACTTTTGACAAGAAAGGAGTCAGCACAGCCAAGACCCTAATTCGAACTTGTTGCTTCCAGAATTGTTTAAAAAGCAAATTTCTGCTCTGTAAAGTCACCTGCTTATGGTATTTCTGTTACAAGGATAAGTAGGCCACCCGGTCACACTTGGAAGTGAAATGTGTACAGGAACCACACGGGAAGAGCAGGGGCAGTGGATGAGACAGAGAGGTCAGAAGAGTCTAGAGTAGGACAGGGGGCCAGGGCACAGAACAAGTTCAGCCATTATGGCGATGGTTGTGACATCCTGCAAAAAGAGATTTGAAGGGCATGAAAGAGGGCACAGGTAACTTTTCATAATTCTCTTTGGGAAAGCATGGTGTATCCAGATAGTCCAATTTATGCAAGCTTATCCATGGTCTTTTCGGCCCCTCCATATGCAGGTGAAAGCAGTACCATGAAACAAGAAGACAGAACCAGAAGACAGCCATCGGACACACGAGCTTAGAGGAAAGGAAATTACGTAGAAGGGTAAGTAAGTAATTGGGGCAGACTGCGCGAAAGAAGGAAAGAAATTAATCAATAGGGAAAATATACGGAAGACAGTACACATTTCTTTAAGGTAGAGAAAACATGCTCTTGGTTGCAAGCACAGAGAAAGAAGTCACGGGAGAGAGGGATGGCATTCGTTGGCAGAACCATACTGCTCCATGCTGTATTATGCTTTGTTGATAGGTCAGCTAGGTATTTCCTAACCACTTTAAAGTTACAATGAGGCAAGACTTCTCCCCTTAACCTTAACAAAAGGAAAACTTTCCCACCATCCTTTCTTGATTATTGCTACAGAAACAGTAGTTTTATACCACAGCAATTAAAATGGCTGATGTGGCCCAGGGATAGGCAGACAGATCAATGCAATAGACTGTCTCAAAACAGGCTCACTCATGCTAGTGGATCCAAGAAAATCTACATAAAAAAGGCAGGGAAAGGACGGAGTCTTCCAGTTAGGATATTTGGAGAAAAAATTAGATTAAATTCCAGATGATTACAGATTTTTAAAAATATGATAGTACTAAAGAAAGCATAGGTAAATTAATATATCTAAACATGAAATCAAAAGCTTAAAGTCTTAGTCCACAATTACAGGTCTTTTATCCACTATCGCCGCTGTGTAAAATAGTAAGGTCTAGTGCCTTTGCCAGAGAGCATCTGATGAAGAAGGAAACAGCCCGTGAGGAGGAGCCCTCTGCACGCTGCTCTTATTTAAACACCCAGAGATGTACAGGGGCGCATTCAATGTAAATGGTCTCTTTAATGGTTAAGGTGCATTTGACCCTAACCATGGCCTTTTCCACAATCACTTCGTGTGCAAGTGAATGCCGGACAAAGAAAAGGGAAGGCGGTAGACTTAGTGCTACAGATGATGGTGTTGCTGAAAAATATTTATTGCCCCTTGAGCTACCACACAAATAAACAAATGCACGTTCGAAGAAGTACAATCGGAATACTCCACAGAGGCAAAGGTGATGAGCGACTTCAGCTCTCTTACTTAGAATGCAACATCATGGCAGTGCAATTGCTAGGAATGGACATCATGTTTGGTAAAGTCACGGCCAAGTGAAACAAGGGGAAGCCCTCAGTGGATGGGCTGACATAATCACTGCAGTAATGGACCCGAGCCTTCCGCTGATCTTGAAAATGGTGGGGAGCCAGACAATGCTTTGCTCTCCTTTTCATAAGGTTGCCATGTATTGGAGTCAACTGGCAGCTACGATCAACAAGTAACGAATGGTTCTGAATGCAACTTTTTGGTTGAATTAGACTTAGGAATTACAAGTTCTATATTATCCTTTGGTTTCAGCATGAATATCCTGTATACCTAATAGCATGACATCTGTCTCTTCCTCCAGTAATTGAGAAAAACATGTTGGGAAGAAGTAAAATTCTTTGTTATTTAGACATTTGCACAGAATTTATCTCTTTAAGAATCCTCATAAACTGCTAGAATATAACTAAGAAATTCTACATACCACATGGGCAAGTCACTTGACATCATTGACATGGTCTTATTTGGCATTCTTATTGTTGCATTGAAAAAAAACCCTTTAATTCAAATATTTTTACCCAAGATAACCTGTGTATAAAATCATAAAGTCTTATACTCACTATAATGTTTTCCACTCAGAGGCTAATAAGACACACACTGAAGGGGTATACTGGGTTCTGCTTGTCAGCTTCTGTAGATTTTCTTCATTATGAGATTAAGATTAAAATGCATATTGTTAAAATACCAGTGGTTCTTTATAGTTCAGAAGTGTGAAGCCTGATGTTTATGGACAAGTTCTTTTATTGATATGACAACTCACTGAATGCATATTTAGCATGTATTCATTGTTTAGATTTTACATGCATATGCAGTGATTGAAAATGAGGGGTAGAAGCAAATACATTCCTTGGTCCTGAGAAGTCCAATTTGAAAACTGATTGTCAGATGTCTCATTCATGTCTTCAGTGGATTGTTTGTAGGACATATATTTGCCCATCTCTTGTTACAGCATGTGTGTATCCATAGCTTACATTTGAATTGTGATGTGGTCCTATTTCTTATTTATATTTATGCTACTTTTGGAGTGATAGCATTTATGTTATGATTTGAATTGGACTTTTACTTTTAAACAAACAACTTTTGAATCATTGATTTCTTTTTCTCAACTAGGATTTAACACAAAACAGTGAGAGCAAGACATGGTTATATTACAAAAAACACACACACATTAGTCTGAAAAGAAAAGAAAATGAAGTGTTAAGATGAATTAGGTGTACCTCTTTAGTACTGAATGGATATATTTGTAAAAGTTGACTTTAAAGTCGATCTCATCTTCTACAATCATCAACAGGAAATGTTTTCTCATTGGGAGGGTGGACTGGGAAGTAATTGACCAGCAAATTAAGTTCAGGACATTCTTCAGCAAGTGTTTAGATGAAAGGCAAAACATGTGCGCTGAAGATCCTATATTTGTGTGGTTTATGAAAACAATATAAGCAGAAATCTGTATCCTTTAAAGACAGACAACATACAGAATGTTACCTCTCTGATTATTAGAAAATGAGAAATATTCTAAAGTTGGAAGCCCAGAGAACATGAATTTTCCTCTCAGGCTGTACTCCCATGTCTATAGCCACAGCCACATGATGTGTGTTTGCTTTTCACTTTATGAAATAGCTGTCCCAAACATCAGAGTCCCTGGGTGGTGCAAGTGCTTACCTCTCTCGATTGTTAACAAAAAGGTTGGAAGTTTTAGTCTACCCAGAAGTGCCTGGGAAGAAACTCTGGATATTTTCCTCTGAGAAAGTAGTCATTAAAAACCCTCTGGCAGGGTGGGTGAGGGGAGACGTCGGACAGGGCAAGATATGACAAAATAATAATTTATGAATTATCAAGGGCTCATGGGGGAGGGGGGAGTGGGGAGGGAGGGGAAAAATGAGGATCTGATGCCAGGGGCTTAAGTGTAGAGGAAATGTTTTGAGAATGATGAGGGCAATGAATGTACAGGTATGCTTTACACAGTTGATGTATGTATGGATTGTGATAAGAGTTGTATGAGCTCCTAATAAAATGATTTGTTTAAAAGGTTTGTGAGAATGGGGACACAATTTGAAGAATGTAAGTAATAACACTTGAAATTGTTGAATTGGTGTGTTTTGTTGTGCCTGTCCTCCAAAATAAAAATGAATTAAAAAAATCCCTCTGGCAAAATCCTAGCTCCAATTTAAGTACAATTAGTTCTTACATCATGTCCCTGCTTGATATTTACCCTCAGGAAGGAAACACAGAAAATATGGGTGCCATAGCAAAGTGTGGTGAAGAAATAGGATGGCGCCCTGCTATCTGGGGTCTTAAAGGCTTGTTTCCAAACAAGCAGCCATCTAAGTGATATGTCAACTAAGTTCACATAGAAGAAGTACACCAATATCAATGACCTCGGAATTGTAGATCCTAGAATGCAAAGCCAAAGGAGGGAATAGTATCAGAGCCTAAATTACAAGAATCTGGTTTGCAAGGTGCTATGGATGACAGTGGGAGCCCAAGAGACATTTGTGGGGTGTACAGAGGAACTAGGCCTCTGGCGATTCCCCTCTCTCCATCACAGAAGCATCGGAGAAAAGTGCTTACCAAACAGTGCATTGGAGAAATGACTAGAGAAAGTCAAAAGAATAATCCTGACTTGAATAGTTACAACCTTGTCAGTTGATCCACCCCCTTTGAGGCACACTGGGTCTGATCTGGTTTTCAACATTTTCTGTTTTTCATTTGCTCACACTGGGGTCTGTCGCAGATGTGCTATGACATGTGTTATGTCACCCCCTTGAATTTTTGTTTTATGGTTTTCGGGATAAGAAATGCAAGATTGATGAACCTATAGGGATAGCAAGTCAAATAAGAGTTTCTGGGGGGCACTGTGGTGGGGTGGGGAGGAGGGGTAAAGGGAGCTGGCGTCAAGGAGTTCAAGAAGGAAAAGAATGTTGTGAAACTGATCGTGGCAGCAATTGCTCAACACTGCTTGGTGTGATTAAATGATGAATGATATGATATCTGTATTAACTCCCAATAGAATGATTTTGACTAAAATAAAAAATCCTCTGAAGCACAGTCTACACTGACACACCTGGGGTCGCTGTAAGTATGAGTCCACTAGACAGCAATTAGTTAGTTAGGCTAGTCCTGATCATTGCATTGTTTGTTCTGCTGATTGTTTTCCGGGCACAAGTAGAGATTTTGAGGGCCGACCTGTCTTCCTGTTGGTGGAGTTGTATGCAAGTCTCCCTGAGTACCAAGAACCACTTTCCTTTTCATACTTTCTTGATAACTGGAGTGTGAGTGTGCCAATTAGGAGCCTCGTATCACAATACAAAGTTCTAGTGATAACTGTATTGGAGAAGAGTTCTCAGGTGTAGAACAAGATGGGTCTCTCTTCCTTCCTATATCTTGCCCCAGAATTGAGATCTGGGATCAACATAACCATGTGTCAGTGGAGACAGGAACAGAGATCAGGCCCCCAGGAGATTCTTGACTCAGGTTAACAGCCATTCCACAGGATTGAGCATCACTGGCCTGCTTGAAGAAGCAAACAAGAACAACAGAAAGAGCACATGTGCACGAGAACTGACTTGGACCGAATGGCCCTGCCCGCTAAGAGACAAACATAATTTTGTGTTTCAGTGGATCAAATGATCACGCTGCCCGAGAAGAAAGCAACGAGAAAAAGGTTGAACATGTTCTTTTTTTTTTTACATCATTTTATTGGGGGCTCATACAACTCTTATCACAATCTATACATCCATCCATTGTGTCAAGCACATTTGTACATTTGTTGCCATCATCATTCTCAAAACATTTGCTTTCTACTTAAGCCCTTGAAAAACCACTCTTATGATTTACTTTTATTAATTGGTGTGCTATTTAAGTTGAACATGCTCTTTTCAACACTCCCTGATGGTAGGCAAAGGGCACAATCCATTCTCTCATGGGCAAGAATGTGAGATGAGAGAAGAAAACAGTACAGCCAGAGTATTTATTGTCTCAGAAGAGAGTTGTAGCAATAAAGAGCTTGAAAATGGTGGCACACCTTACAGAATAGGGCAATGATTCCACCTACTTAAACGTTTATTGAATACTTACGGGAGCTGGGCAGTGCACTAGGCACTTCATAGTGATGTGGGTGCTACCAGCCTGCTGTCGTTCTCAAGCGATCATTGTCCACAGAAGTCAAAGTGCCACTCCAAAAAGGCAAAGTCACATTTCAGCAGGAAAAGGAGAAGAAATGGAAGAGAACTCTAGTTGGTTTTGTTTTTTGTTTTAACTAAGAGAAGCTAAATAACATAAGTGGATTTTAAAGGTAGCCAAATGAGTAAGAGGCAAAGGGCTGGAAAGGGTGACAGGGAAAGCATGAACAAAGACAGAGAATGAGCAGGTGAGTTTTCCAGTTGGCTGGAACGAAAGCTCTAGGGATGTCAGTAGTGGAGGACATGTCTGAGAAGGAATATCAAGAGTGCTTCGATACCTAGGAGACATTTGAACTTTACCAATGAGTCATGAACAGACAGTAAGGGAGTGAGCTGTGCTTTGGGAAGATGAATTTAGTCATGGTGCTTGGGGCCCCATGCTTGGGACATGGGGGAAGAAAGGATTGGGGAGGACAGTAGAGCTAGTGGTCAGTGGGATAAGGTTGCACCAAAAATGAGTTTGGCTCAGAGATGGACCTCAAACAAATATACTTCTAGCTAATAATTGAAACCCCAGAAAACCCAGGACTGACTGGGAGTACGATCCTTCCAGGGAGGGAGGGAAGTCTGCAAGTTGCAATCTTCTTCTCCTACGCTTCTCTTTCGTTGGTGGACATTCAATAATTGCCAAGGCTGCAACGCTCAGTGTTGTGCAAGTTTGAATGTGAGATTGTCCTTCATTGGGGCATATAAGGAGTGCCAGTGGTACAGTGTATTAAACATTGGGCTTAACAGCTGCAAAGGCAGTGGTTCAAATCTCTTAGCAGTTCCATGGGAGAAAGATAAGGCTGTCTGATTCTGGAAAGATTGATAGTCTCATAAATCCCATGAGCCAGTTCAGCTCGGTCTTTTAGGGTCATTATGAGTCTACATAGACTCAAAGGTAGTGGGCGTGGTTTTGGTTTGGTTGATATCTTACAACACAGCTGAAAAGTAGTGTTGTTATTAGCTGCCATTGAGATGATCCCAAACTCCTGGCAACCTTCTGTCTAACGGAATGCAACTTTTCTTGGTGCTGCCACATGCTCATGATCACTGATGGGTCAGCCCATTGTGGTTGATAGGGTTTTCACTGACTTGTTTCAGATGCGGATGACCAAGGTTTTCTTCCTAGTCTGAAGACTCCCCTGAAACCTGTTCAACTTCATAGAAAGTAGAAAGTCTTTCCTAGCAGATGGGTAGTAGTTGCATATGAGATTCACTGGCCAGGAATTGAACCTGGGCCTCTTGCATGGGAGGTGAGAAGCTTACTACTGAATTATCACTGCCCTCATTCTGAGACATCAAAAGGGAACCAAACTCACAACCAAGACAAAAGTAGGTCACCAAGCTTGTAAGAAAGAAATGGCTTGGTTTTTCCAACCCACTCACAAAAGAATCTGCCCGGGAATCCAGGCCTTCTGACCCTCTAGCTGCCCCATGAGTCTGGAGGAGGAGTCCAATACTTTGGTAGCATCCTTTACTCACAGAGTCATGAGGTTATCCGTGCTGAAACCAAGGTCAGGACCCAGAACCTCAAGCAGCCAGTGGCTGGAGGCTGTGGCCCAGAAAGAAGCATACAACACAGGTGTCAGAACTCTGGACCTGCCCACAAACCAGTCTGAACATCCTGGAATCCAAATGATCACGGTGGCCCCCTGTGCCTGGGAGGGCTTTGTGATGGATGAGGTACGTAGACGCATTTAGATGAAAACGGTGTGTTCCGGCGTTGTGACCCTGCGTGTGGTGCAGCTGCCCTCTCATCCTCTGCACGTACTTCGAGGGGTGGAGCTTCCTTCAGACTGCACAGAAATATTATAGGAACATTCTCTGGCAAAGACTAACATTCCAGCATGCTCTAGGAAAATAGTTTTGAACACAGGGATTGCCAGGTCTGGATAAACATAGTTCAGCCCCTCAGATGTTTGGACCATGACTAAATGTTCACACTGTGCAGCCTTTCATCGGCAGCTTCAAATAGTTCACAGAGAAGCCCGACCTTGTTCCATGCAGTGTCTGGAGAGGCAAGTTATCAGAACCACTGTTCTAGAGGCTAAATGCCATAAGGTATTCATCTGCTGACATAAAGTGAACCAAAGTTTTGGAGTAAGCTAATAGATAGGACTGGTTCCGTGGCGATTCAGTTACAGAACCTCTGCCTTCCATGTGGGAGACCTGGGTTCCATCGATCCTGGTCCACGCACCTCATGCACAGTCACCACTTGAGTGTGAGTGGAGACAGACGCTTGGCTACAATGTGGACTAGGTTTCAGTGGGTCTTCCAGACTGGGAGAGACAAAAAAGAAAAGCCAAGTGACCCACAATGAAAAGTGGCCAATGGAAATCTGAAGGTCACAACACTCCGAATCTGGCCCCGTGCTGGGGATGGCACAAGAGCAGGCCCTGTGCAGGGCCCTTTACAACAACAGGAGAACGCTATGCTCTTCTTCCTTAAAGGGCGCTCTTTCTCTTCTGAGCCACATTCCCTCTCCTGTAAAGCGGAAACAGTACTCAGACTGTGTTTTCGGAAATATGACCTGTAAATTATGATCAGATTGAAAAACAAAGAGTTCAACTTTTCCATAGGAGAGTGCTCCATGCCTGTGGGTGCCCCAGGAAGCATTGTGGGTAAGGTGATGAAATGATAACCACCCGATGCTCTTTCGAAGAGGCGTTGATGCCTTCACTCAGGATTCAAGAGGTGTTCCCTAACATTATTGGACCACATCCCTTTGTGCTTTTTTAACCAGTTTTGAATTTCTCGGTGACAGAATGGACATTGAATGAGCTAGTTTGGTTGGACTTGAAGATGGAAATTAAAAGCGTTAGAAGTAGCACAAATAAATGAGTTGTCAAATAATTGCAAACCATATTTCATAGTCCAAGCGTGATACAAATAAGCACGTGTCCCCCAGTGCAGACACTCTAGTAATGCATGGAGGTTTGGAGACTCGTGGGTTTTTCTAACCACACTTTCTGTTATTCATTCAACAAATACTAATCAGGGACTGTAATTGGGTGTGAGTGTCAGAAAATACTAATGCATTTTTCTACAAGTTTATAGCCTAAAAGGGGGAGGATCAAATAAAGGAATGTGAGGGACTTCAAAAAGTTTGTGGGAAAATGAGTTTTTTTCCCATGAATTTTTTGACATCCCAACCCAACCTCCTGTAAACAAGGAAATAAATGCCAAAAAACTTGAATTAGATTTTTAATAACTGGTGTCGGTATTCCTGGTCTGTGAGCCATCATGTGGCTCCATGACATGGAATGTATGTAATGTTATTGAAGCACAATGTGCAGTGTATGGGCTGAGAGTAGTAAACAGGAGAGAGTTACCAAACTTGTGAGAGATCAGCTGCTGCCCACCATCCATATCGCAGAGATGCTAGATTCTCCATTAGGGGCTGACAGCACAGTTATCTTTACCATATGATAAAACATTATCTTAGTATCATTGTGAAAACAGTTTTGAAGAGGAAGCCAGCCGCTAGTGATAGTCATTGAATGTATGCTGGAATTTTGTGGTAGAATTTTAGAAGGTCAGTGATGAACAACTCATTGGAAATACAATTTTTCAGCAACATAAACGGCTGCTGTACCCGCCCTCACCAGATAGAATATACAGAAGCCAAATGGATGGTTTCTATGGAAAGAGCTAATGAAGAAGCTCCAGGTCATTGGCAAGAACAAAGCCAGGGGCTGACTGCTGAGACCGACCGTCGATTGCTCATAGGGACAGTTGAAGCTGAAGAAAATGAAAATGCACCCATGAAAGCCTAAAGCGTGACCTTGAATATGTCTAGCCAGAATTTAGGAACTATCCCAAACACAAGCTTTTAACAATTTTAACACAATGACTAAAGACTAGATGAATTGTAGGATAACTGATACATATGAAAAAAAGATCATTTAAAAGAGAGGGAAAGACAAAAGGAATATGATGATTATAAGAAGAGACTTTGAAACTTGTTTTGAACATAGTGAAGTGAAAGAGTGGAACAATTGAATTCAAAGGGCAGCTGAGAAGACCGAGTATTAAGTTAAATGTAAAAAATCTGGAGTTATTTCTTGATGCGATGGAATGGTTGAATTGTATGATATGGGAATTATATGCCAATAAAACTTTTTTTAAAAATTGGAAGCTAGAAAACCAAAATCACACAGTCAGCACATCTGAAGCTGAGAAAAGTGATGAACAAATCCAAGCCTTGAGTCGTAACATTGACAGATTCTATGGGGAAAAAGGAAGAAGGAAGGGATAGACAGAGTCAATGTTCCGAAGGAAGCAATCAGCATTCAACCATCTCAGGACGTAACATATGATCAGGAAACAATGGTATGAAACAAAGAAGTCCAATCTGACAGACTACCAATAGAGAAGCTTCAGCAAATGAAGTCATGCTGGAAGCACTAGCCTGTATAAAGAAACTTGGAAGAATGCTACTTGGTCTACCAACTGAAAATACCCTTATTCATACTTATTCCAAAGAAAAGTGATCTGGTGTAATACAAAAATTATCCAACCATATCATTTATATCTCATGCAAGCAGAATTTGGTTGAAGATTGAAAAAAAAATGGCTGCAACAGTTCATCTATAGATAACTGCCAGAAAGAGGACATGAGAAGAGAGCTAGCACAGCTGATGTCAGATGGGTCTTGGCTGAAAGCAAAGAATACTAGAAATATTTTTACCTGTGTTGTATTGACTACACAAACCACCCAACTCCATGGATCATAAGAAATGAAAGCTAGCACAGCAAACAATGGGACTTGCAGAACACTTCATTGTGCTCATGCAGAACCTGTATGTCGGCCAAGAGATAGTCATACAAACAGAACCAGGGATGTTCATGGTTTAAAATTTTTAAAAAGATATGTGTCAAAAATCAAATGGCATATCGCACTGGGCAAATTTGTTGCATAAGAGCTCTTTAAAGCATTAAGGAGAGAAGATATAGGTTTGAGAACTGATGTGTACCTGGTCTAAAAGCTAATATTGTCCACAACCTCCTATGCATGTGAAAGCAGGACATGAACTAAGAAAGATTAAAAATGTATTGCTTTGAATAATGGTGTTGGCAATTAGCCCCGAATAGGCCAGGGACTCACAGAAGGGAGAATAGGTCTGTCTTTGAAGACAGACAGGGAGAATGCTCCTTAGAACAGTGTGGCCACATACTCCCTCAACGCAAAAATACTTTCTTCTATTAAATTGGCATTCTATGATGCTCACCTTCCCGACACAACCGCTGAACACAAAGCGGGTGAATAAGCAAATGTGGTGAAGAAAGCTGATGGTGCCCGGCTATCAAAAGATATAGC